>NW_022196906.1:6757192-6763536 GCF_008632895.1 Mastomys coucha
GGGAACCTGGGAAAAGAGATATTGTAAATAAAGAAAACATCTAATAAAAAAAATAAGGTTCCAGGGATATCATGAGCCAAGCCAGGCAACATGCTTACCTCCAAGTGATCCATTGTACCTCGGGATACTGCACTAAAATAAATAATCACAGAGCAGCAGAAGTGGGGAGAATTCCAGGCTTTGATCCCGGAAATAGATTGAATGGAAATAAGGCAGCACACAGAGGGTTTTGTTCATCCAATAAATGTTTCCTGGCCACTGTCCCTGGTCATTTCAGGGACTTCTCATCTAGTGCCACATGGCACTTAATAATCAGATGATGCCTCTAGCTTCCGTACAGATGAGTTTGCAGGCTGGGAGACAGATCATTTATTTCCAGAGTGAATTCTCTCTCTCTCTTATTCTTCTGGGATCCAATTTTGAACCGGGTGTCATTCCCCATCAAACTTCTTACATTTTAGGTTTATAGGTAGACTTGGGGCCAAGAGGATAAGAAATCGACATGAACAGGATGCTTACGTGCCTGCCGCTGCCATTCAAGCCAACTTCAAAATGCAGAATGCAAGTATGTGGAATACATTCCCCCCTCCCCGAGCTTTAATTGGGAAGGATAAAAATTTATAACTAAGTAAAAATGTTTTAAAATTCTGCACAAAAATATGTTACACTATTCCAATGATTGGTGCAAATAACTGGTTCTTTGGATAACATTTATACTTAATATTATGTATTTTGCTTTCTCAATTCTTGTTTCATGTTTTAGTATTGAGTAATATATTTTATAGTTATCAGTGACAGAAATTAACAACTAAACCAATTTCATTGATATCTTTCTGTTTCTGGAGTACTCTTGCCCAGAGAAACAAATGCTGAAAATGACAGCACTCTTCACTTCAGAATCTTCTCAAAATGCCATTCCTTGGCCTCAAATTGATGAACTTCTTGACAGATCAAAGAAGTGTTTCCTCTCAAGGGTCTAATACTACTTATCCTCCAACACTGAAAGTCCCATCTTATGTTATGTCATGGACCATGACAGCATGAACGAGGCCTGAGCAATCCCTGATTTCCCAGTTCCATAGAGCTGGGGTCCACCACATTGACATCTTCTGATGTTTTTCTTCCCAAATGGAGAGACAATGAATATGCCATCAAGGTAGCAGCCTTCTTTGCCAGGTTTCTCTAAAGAGATCTTTCTGGTGGAATACTATTGTCATAGTTGTATTTCTATGACTCTGATTAAACACTATAGCCAAAGCAACTTATAAAATTAATTGTTTAACTTAGATTTTAGAGTTTCAGATAGTTAAGAGTTTAGAGTCCATGATGGTAGAGTGAGAACATCACAGCTGGAGCAACATTGTGCTTACATCTCAGAGATTAAGAGAGCAAGAGTGAGAAAGCAGGAGGAAGAGAGAGGAACAGGAAAAGGAAGACAGATGAAGAGTGAAATGGAGAGGGAAAGGGACAATCGGGAAGGGAGGGAGATGGAGAAAGACATGGAGAGGGAGATGTAAAGGGAATAGTGTAAACTTTTGAAACCTCAGGGTCTCACCTCCTCCTACAAGGCCACACCTCCTAACCCTTCCCAAACAATATATGAACCTAGCATACAAACAGATGTGCCTGTGGGGACCACTCTTATGCAAACTACCACAGCTATAAAGCCTGCACATAGAAGTCATGAGTTTAATCACACTATTTTAAGATCATGACTGTATGTTCTTGCTAAGAGTATAGAAGAATAATTTATAGGTTCTTTTGGGCTTTTGAGTAAGTCACATTTTACAGTATTGTCTTTAAAAATTATAAAAATAGTATTAAATTACTAAGAATTCTATTAATAAAACTCTTAATGCTATGCTATCTCCTCACAATAGTCATTTTCTTCTTTTTTTTTTTAAGATGTTTTCTTTATTTACAATATCTCCTTTCCCAGGTTCCCCTCCAAAAGAAAAAATAAAAATAAAATAAATAAAATAAAAAACAAAAACTAAAACAATCCCGTTCCTTCCCCAACTCCCCCTGTTTACCACCCCACCCTCTCCCACTTCCTGACCCTGGTATTCCCCTACACTGGGGCAGAGAACCTTCACAGGGCCAAGGTCCTCTCCTCCCATTGATGACAGACTTGGCCATCCTCTGCTATACATATGCTGCTAGAGCCATTAGTCCCCCATGTTTACTCTTTGGTTGGAGTTTTAGTCCCTGGGAGCTCTGAGTGTACTAGTTAGTTCATATTGTTGCTAGTGCTAAGGGGCTGCAAACCCGTCAGCTCCTTGGGCCCTTTCTCTAGCTCCTTCATTGGGAACCCTGTACTCAGTCAAATGGATGGCTGTGAGTCTCTGCTTCTGTATTAGTCGGATATTGTCAGACTACCTCTCTGGAGGCAGCTATATCAGACTCCTGTCAGCCAGCACTTGCTGATATCCACAAGAGTGTCTGGATTTGATGATTGAATATGGGAAGGATTCCCATAGTCATTGTCTTCTTAAAGAATATTTCAAAGTATCATAAAGGGAGAAGAATGTACAACTGAGAAATAAATGTTCAAATCAAATAATTTGCAAGGAATTTAATTAAAATCCTGACAATTCACTGATGCTCTATGAGTAAACCTTCAAATTTAGATTCTATAAAGTGCTTTCTGACCAAGCTATTTTCAAAAGAATCTCAATGTTAAACTAGTTTTGGGGTCTAATCAGCTATAAATGCTATAAAACCATCTCTTGTTGAGTTCATGAAAGTAAGAAGTATCAGACATATAACATAATAGGCAAGTAATATTTATTTTAATTTTTGGAGCTATTTGAGCAACTACAGGTAATGATTATCCAACTGCCTCCTTAAAGGCTCTGCCTTTCTGAAATGTAAGGCTTTTGTATATGTAATTTGTGTGTGCTTGTGTGTGTGTGTGTGTGTGTGTTTGTGCATGTGCATGTGTGTAAATGTGAAATCTTCATGACTGAATTAATCAAGGATCAGAGTTGAAACTCAAGATTTAGACTTCTATTCATGGTTGGTTAGATGAAAGGAGAGCAATATCATTGTGTCTCCTGGAGAAAAATAATGTAAATAGGTGCCACCTGCAGGTCACAGACATTATGGATGTAGCCTCTCAGAGTCCTGATATGCCAGGGGTCTCTACTACAAAGACGACTTATTCAATAAACTGTTAGTAGAGTAAATGACAATCCTTGAATTTCCATTTCAGTCTGCTTTTGAAAAAACAACTGGACTTTTTTCTCATATACAAAATGAGAAACCCTAAAATTGCATCCTAAGGCAAAGTACTTCTATAGACAAGAATGGTTCAAATGGACATTAAGGACAAGAGGTAGCCTGGTGATTTGAGGCTTGATTGTGCTAGGCAGTTAGACAAAATAGATTGTGAAATGGTTTTGCAGACAACAAAGCTCTAACGAAACACCAGCCCATTAATCATGGGTGATTTTAATTACTGTGATATTGATTAGTATAGCAACTATGCAGAACCTAAGCCAGACACTCTGCTTTCCTGAGCTAGCTTTTTCTTTTCTATCTCTCTCTATGTCCTCTGTTCCATGAACAGCTGGCTTCACCAAAGTCTATTTTAAGACCCCAAAAGAGCAAAGACAAAGAAAGTAAAGCTGAAGGCAGTGCAGAGATATAGTGAGGAGTATGGATGACCATGAAAGGCATCCTCAGTACTCTGGAATGTTCTGTGGTGTGAGGAAATGACTTTGTCAGTTCCTCTCACCAAGTTCATGAATATATCCACTTGGATTTCTTACCTGAATTGAATATTGGTAGCTATCTTTGAAGATGTTTATTTTAACGTAGTTTAAGATCTATGTATGGTTATCATGTGAGTTTGAAACTGTTTTATATTCCTCTTTTAAGAACCACTGTCTTCTTTTTACAGGTATAGTTTCTGATGGCAGCAAATTTCCTTGGTGAACAGTTAAACGTGAAGTATACCATACCATTTTCACATATTTGGGCCCAGTGTGACTTAGATGAACAGAGAATCACATTTGCTATTTTCTTTGGTTATACCTAATCTAAAGATAGCTTTTGCCTTAACTGCCTGAGATATAATAAAGTATAAATAAAAGCCTTTGACTTCAAAATTATCAGGTAACATTTTTTGAATTTGTTTTATCTTTGAATGATGTGCAAGTATATATGTATGCATGTCCATATGTATGTTTGCATGTATGCATATCTGTATAGGGATATGTGTACACATATACAAGTATCCCCTGAAGCCAAAAGGGGGTCAAATCTGCTGGAACTAAAGTAACAACAATTATCAACTTCCTCACATTGGTCCTATGAACCAGAATCTGTTCCTCTTGGAGAATATAAAACGCTGTTAATTACTTGACCAACTTCCAAGCCTATGTTTTTGTTTGTTTATGTTTTAGGCTTTCTTAAATGACATGATATTTTATACATTTTGAGAACTTCATATTTAATTTTTGTACCAACATGCCTCCTGCTAAATGTGTTCAACATGAGCAGAGTAGGGGTTGTAATCGACTCCTTGGAAGTTAAGAGAGGCAGATAATGGTAGAAAGAGAACAAAAGAATGTTTTGTCTTCTTATATGTCATTAATAATTCTTCTGTCTTCACAGATGTTTAAACGGGTAGATCTCATTGTTTTATAGTCCCTAACTTAATACCATCTGAGGTATTTCAGATACTAATTAATGAAGAATTCTCTTAATATTTATATTGTTGGTCATAAAATTTATGCATAATATACCTCCACATCCACTGCCAAAGCTCCAGTCTATCAGCTACTTGGTATACCTGTGGTTCCTCCTAAGAATGTATTTATTTGAGTTTTGCTTAACTCCCCAGTGAGCTCTAGTTGAGTTGTTAACTTGACACACACTAGAAGAGGAAACTTCAACTGAAGAATTACTGACATTATATGGTCCTGAGTACATGGTTGTGGATCATTTTTTCAAATTTAGCTAATTGATGATGTCTGTGGGCACAAACGACTGTTGACTGTGCCATCCCCAGACAAATGAGCCTGACCTATACAAGAAAGCAGCCAAGCCATCCAGAGATATGGCAACTAAGCTACCCTCCTCTGGAGCCTCTGGGTCAGTCTCTGCATCTAGGCTCCTGTCTTGAGTCCTTGCCTCAGCTTCTGACTTGACATTTTGAATATTTTATCAAAAAATAATGAAGTAAAGTAGGACAAGAATCAGAGGTTTAGGAAAGTTAAATAACTGCTCAGAGGTTGCCTAGCTAGTGTGTGGTAAAACTCATGTAAATCCAAGGATGACTGACACCAGACTGGATGTGGCCACAGATAATCCATGTAAGATGAATGTCTTCAATTGATTTTGTGACTGGATTCAGAGCAAGATTACTCTATCATATGAAGAAATGAAATCCAGAGTCCCATGGGATTTGACCGTTCTAGCAGTTTCTTATCAGTGAGTGGGTGTTCATGTTCAAGTGGCCCCTCCTAAGAGATGCTACAATAGCACTCAGGATCCAGAGACTGGGATTGAGCTGACTGTTCATGAAGGAACAGCACAGTATTAACAAAAAGAATTATATCTCAAAACCTTAGCTAGTATTCATTCCTTGACATGCTTTATCAGCTTGCTTACATCAATAGATTTAACCTTCCCTGTGTTTGTTAAGATGATCTTTAGTCATTCATAGCCTCTGACTGAGATATCAATAAAGCAGACATAGAAGGTACAGATTTATAGCCAATCAAATCCTTGATCTTGCCATACTTTTTCCTGAAAAATCAGTGTTGACTAAAAGAGGACCTACTAGGAACTTAATAAAAATATATGGGGAAATTACTCTAATGGATGTTTTCTAAGCTTCCAAATACCGGTTATGTTTTCTTGTCTAAGCAGTAACTCATGCTTCACACAATGAAGATAATAATTATATTGACTTTATATGATTATAAAGAAAATTCAACATATGTAATTATATATTAATATTATATACACAGAGATAGCAGAAAGATCCAGAATATAATACTTATAGAACTATACCAGAACAACAATAAAATATTTAGACAGCTTAAAGCAACATGAGTTTAACTGAAAGTTAAGATTGAGAGTTTAACTGAAATTAGGATTCAGCAGCCACCTAAATTAAGTCAAGTTGATACATTAGAAAACCCTTATAGATAATGGGAGAAATAAAAAACTTGGGCAAACAGGAATCCTGACTATACTTTTTACTTATCTTCCAGTGTGTCCCCTGGCTTCCACCTTTATGTAAAGCAAAGTCACTGATTTGTCACCACTGTGTACTCTACACTACTTTGTTGAGCCACTTCAATTCTGGGAATTCTTTTTTTTTTTTTTTT
>NW_022196906.1:6763657-6777961 GCF_008632895.1 Mastomys coucha
AACAACAAGAACAAACCCCTGTTGCCTCCCCCTTCCCCATGCCTGCCACCCCACCCTCTCCCACTTATCAATAGGAGAGGACCTTGGCCCTGTGAAGGTTCTATGCCCCAGTGTAGGGGAATGCCAGGGCCAATAATTCTGGGGATTCTTTCATCTCTCTCTACCTCAGCTCTCATCTTACTGAGTTTACATACTAAGCCTGAATTTCTCACTCTATGCTAATTCTAGGAATCTAACCCCAGGTCCTCATGTTTGTATAGTGAGTGGTTTTTATTTGTTTGTTTGTTTGTTTGTTTATTGTTGCTTTGGGGGGATTTTATTTACATTTCAAATGGTATCCCCTTTCCTTGTTTCCTCTCTGGAAACCCCCTATCCCATTCCTTCTCCACCTGCTTCTATGAAGGTGCTCCCCTACTCACTCACCCACTCCCAATTCACTGCCTTGGCATTCCCTTACAATGAGGCATTCAGCCTTCACAAGAACAAGGACCTCTCCTTCTATTGATGTCAAATAAGGCCATCTTCTGCTACATATGCAGCTGGAGCTATGGGTCCCTCCAGGTGTACTCTTTGGTTGATGGTTTATTCCCTGGGAGCTCTGGAAGGTCTGGTTAGTTGGTTGATATTGTTGTTCTTCCCATGAGGTTGCAAACACTTCAGCTCCTTCAGTCCTTTCCCTAACTCCTCCTTTGAGGTCCCTGTGCTCAATCCATCCACATCTGTATTTGTCAGGCTCTGGAAGAGCCTCTCTTGAGACAGCTATATCAGGACTCTGTCAGCAAGCACTTCTTGGCATCCACAATAGTGTCTGGGTTTGGTGTATATATATGGGATGGATCCCCAGGTGGGGCAGTCTCTGGATGGCCTTTCCTTCAACCTCTGCTCTACACATTGTCTCTGTATTTCCTTTAGACAGGAGCAATTTGGGGTTAAAAAATTGGAGATGATTGGGTAGCCTCATCTCTCAACCAGGCCTTGCCTAACCTTTAGAAATGGTCTCTACAGGTTCTCCTTCCCCTTTGTTGGGTATTTCAGCTAATGTCATCCATGTTGGGTCCTGGGATCCTCTGTTTTCCTGGACATCTGGGACTTTCTAGTGGCTACCCCACTTCCCCATCTCCCATTGCTAAATACCTCTGTTCAGTTTCCTTTGCCTCTGTCTATCATGCCTGTCTCCTCCCACACCTGATCCTGATATGGTGAGTGTTTTATCCACTGAGCCATCTCTCCAGCTGTGTTGGTTGAAAACAAAGGAACAAATAGTAGCAGCTAACAAATTCCCTACTTCACTTTCCTAACTCATAGAAGGGATGCTATTTTGCATTTCAGGACTAGGCCAAAAGTCAAATCCAATATTATATACTCAGTGAACCAGAACAATTAATTCTCCCAGAAGGCTTGATGGATGGTAGGGTGATGATCTCTAGCCTATCTCCATTTAAGAAGCAGAAGGTAGATTAGTGTTGAGAGAAGATGGATGGGCCCTGCAGAATGACAGTGAATTATTTTAGACTTGATCCAATGATTATATGTAGCCAGGGCTCTTGCTTCTCCTGCAATTTCTTAATGCCAGCTACTTTGCATTCCTATGAAAGGGGTAAGCACTTTTTAATGTGCAATGTTTTTTTTTCACCTCTCTGTCTTAATAAGCAGCTGTAGTTTATCTTCACATCAGCAGTAAGGAAAACACAATGATTTTTAACTCTGACCGTCTTCCTAAATGACCTTCAACGCTCTTAGTCTGTCACTATGCTATTGCTCCATTGTATGACTGTAACACATTGTCTAAATCTGGTAAGCAGAATTATATATATGAGAAGAAAAAGAAGCTTAAACAAAATGAATTCATAGATACAACCTGTAAACAACAGTCTGGAAACATTGAAAGTTTGATATAACCTCCAAGGTGAACACTGCTGGGCAGAGAGGAGATTGGGAGAGATTCTGGAAACTTTAGGCTATAGGTTTGAGAGGTTGCATGTATTTCTAGTTTCAGCCATATTATCAGCAATATGGAAACCATACTTTCCCTGCCATGACATTAATGGCACCCCTTAAAAGGAGTCAAAATAAATCCATTCTCTCTTAAGGAATTTGTGTCAAGAAATTTTTTTTTCTCTCTGAAGGTTTTTTATCAGCTAAGCCTATTTTTTGGACTGATGTCCTTGGAGAAGGCTCACTCACATATGGAACAGAAACAAATTCTGGCATTATTACTTGGGTTTTATTTTCTCTTGGCATCTTTGTATTTCTTCAGACAGTCCTTATTCGGGCTCTTTGGTCTGGCTTTCTAAGAAATCCTGGTAGTATTTCCCATTTATTTCCAAAATAGGTCAGAACCTTTGTGGAGTCTTCCATTATTCCTAGAGTAGAAGGAAATTCTAAAGTTTCTCACCCTCCCCTCCAGGGTGAGTTTTCTGTGAAGATCTCTTTGCAACATGTGTCTTTTCCAAACTGCTCTTTTGGCAACAGGGGTCTCCTTGCTGGGCAACATTAACCAGTTTCCCTATTTCAACTCTGTAATTCAGTTCTTTTTGGGTCTCCATATAGAGATCAGGGGATGTAGGGAGGGAGAGAAAGAAGGAGGAAAGGCAGGAGGGAGGGAGGGAGGGAGGGAGAAGGATAGAGAGAGAACTTACTGGTCAGCTGATCCAAGGTTTATTCTACAGAACAGTGGGCTCTTAAGTTTCTTTAGAATTCCTCCAGAAATTTCCTTCCAACATTTTCAACATTTTATTCTCAAGTCCTCAGAAATATTACAAGACATTTCCTTGCACACTTCAGGTGACTCTGTGGCTCCTTCAATTCTGTTCTTTTGTGTTGCTTTCTTTGGGTTTCTGGTCCCTTTAAAGCCTGTATTACATTAGATCTTATATTATGAAGCCCTGACATTTCTCAGCAGCTACCAATCCCTTGCTTGTAGAATTGGTAAAGTAGACATACAAAGCCCTATGGACTAAAGTCAGAGCTTACTTGCCTCCTATAGGGGTTCTTCCCCAGTTTCTTTGCCTTTGGTCCTATGGTTGTCTATGATGTACATTTAAAGAAATCTACAGTCCATGAAGAATCTATCATAAATGCCAAAACATGGCTAGACCCTCAGAAGATTCCATCCAGCTGATCCTCAATCTGAGGTTTCATGATCACTTCTTCCTGTTGTCCTCAGAATCATCTCATAACCATTGCTTCCTAAAAGTGTCCCAGATATGCTAACAACAGACCTCATTTCTCCTCCTGGGACCTATGCTCAAGTTGGACATAGCCCTGTTTTACCTCCTCTATCATAACTAATGAAGGTATTTGTTGGATAAGCATTTGACTGGCTCTTTACAATCGCCAGATCTTTGGGCACCAGCTTTTCTGACATGCCTTCTAGGCTGCCCAGCACATATGATTGTCTTCAACACCTTGCCTTGAGCATTCATATCTGATAGATTACTCACACAAAGTGAAATATTTGATATGCTTTCCTTGGTTTCTTTCTAGAAGTAAAATGTACAGCAGCTTAAATCCTGTCTTTCCTCCTATGAAATATCATCTGCCCTTGGGGTATTATGACAACTACCATTATCAAAGCCAACATTGCATGGGAACTTAAGATGATTCCACATTTTAATGACAACAGACTGGAACTGAGATATCTACTTCCTTCTTCTGAAGTGTGTTGGGACCTTACTATGTGACCATGACTCTGCAAAATGAACTGTCAAGTATAAGAGAATCTTGTTCATCAGTTTTATTGCTATGCTACTCATGAGAGCCACAATCTGGAATCATTCCAGGAGTTTAACAGCACAAAACATAGATGAGCCAAAATGCTAAAGATGGACAACAGAACTGTTTTTAGCCACAAATAAAAATCGACTTCAGACCTTGGAAGAATATAGATGAAATTAGAGATCCATAAATGAAATAAACCATACTCCAGGAAGACAAACATTGCATTGAGTCTATATTTACACTTAGATACATGCTTGTTTTTTGGCATATACCCAAAATATGCTCCAACATATAACAAGAACACATGCTCCACTATGTTTATAGCAGCCTTATTTACAATAGCCAGAAGCTGGAAACAACCCAGATGTCCCTCAACAGATGAATGGATACAGAAAATGTGGTACATTTACACAGTGGAGTACTACTCAGCTATTAAAAACAATTTTATGAAATTCTTAGGCAAATGGATGGAACTAGAAAGTATCATCCTTTGTGAGGTAACCCAAGCACAAAAGAACACACATGGTATGCACTCACTGGTAAGTGACTATTAACCTCAAAGCTCTGAATACCCAAGATACAATTCACACACTAAATGAAGGAAGACCAAAGTGTGGATGTTTCAGTCCTTCTCAGAAGGGACAACAAAATGCTCAAGGGAGGAAATACGGAGATAGAGTCTGGAACAGAAACTGAAGGAAAGGCTATCCAGATGCTGCAGAATCCTTTCTTCTGACTGCTCACAGTTTCTCAGGCCATGCCTATGTTTATGGTGGTTCTTAGTGGAACACCAGGTTGGAGTCTTCTCCCATGCTTCCTCATTACCTAACTTCTATGTCAGGGACTTCTGCCACAGCAGGTGCAGCTTCCTGTTGAAGCCCATATGTCCATCTTTTCTGACAGAGTAGTGGTGCTTACAGAAGATTTTGCTTCTTCTTGCCCTTGGGTTGGTCTATGAAACCTTGCTTCTTGCTAGCTGACTTTGTTTAGTTCCTCTATTCCCATGTTGCATATATTCAAAGCAATGCATTTTGGGGGCTCTGCCTTGGTGTCTGTAAAATTGGCATTCTTAAGGCTTTCTTGTGATTTCCCTTGGCTGTTCATTTTGGCAAGGACTGGGGACTGTCCACATTGCAGCTTTCTCCTGGAAACCAGAAGTATCCTGACTAAGGCCACAATGCAAACATGCTTCTTTTCTTTGTGTTTTGTTTTGTTTTGTTTTCATAAAGTCTGGGTATACATCTAATATGTTCAAATGGAAAAAAATATTTTTCTGTATTACTTTCTAGAGTCAGGGCCTCACACTTCCCAATGAGGCTAGCTTAATAAATATAAAATAAGATTTTGTTAAGAAATTTCCATTTCTCCATGTGTACTTTTAGGTTTCACTAAACAGAAAACATAGTGTATATAATGCTTTAGAAATACATGAGAACAGGAGATGAGCAGAGCCTTTGTAAAGTCCTCTCCCCACAACACACACATGGATTCAAATACTGCTCTTAGCTTATCTCTGTATTTTAAACTGCCCAAGCAAATATTAAAGCAATACAAAAATAAGACATTCTCTCTAGGTCAAAATTTATGCATTTCAGGTAATGTGTACATGGTTTCAATGAATACATTATATTCTATTAGCATGTATGCATGAAACTAATGTGGCATTTGACCCAATGGAAAAAAAAACAAAGAGATCTGAAATCTCCTCCAAACTTACTTTTACCTGAACATCATGTAACAGCTATGTTCTTGGTATAAGAACAGAGCAACATGAGAGAAGGGAGGGAATAAAGAAATTACTTATGATGAGAGGGTGGATGATAGTGATCATAATGCTGGAGAATCATTATTGATGACCTAGAGAGCTACAAGTCATCTGCAAGCACATTCCTTACTTTATACAAATTTTACTCCTTGAGAAGAGAACACACTCCTTCGTTTCATAAAGCCCTTTGATGAATTTTATGGATTAAAGCCCATAGATACTCTCTTCAATTCCTGTTTAAGTACTAATATCTGCAGGCAAAATATATCTAAAAATATTAACTATATTAGGTTTTGAGGTGTGTGTTTGGCTTAGCTAATTTTCAATATTCTTTTGTTCTAGGAAGAAGGAACAGGCATTATTTTTACTGAAAGATTACCAACCAATCACACCCATTTCCTAGGAAACAAGACTTTTCCATGACATACTGTCATAATATAGTATGTCACTGGCAAGGTCTAGAGACCATCGCAGAAGGAGGAGGAGGCTGGCGAGAGCCAGACAATAAGGAGTGCTATGGAATGCTGTCTTCTTGAATGAGTGACTGTCACACTCACAAAGAGACAGCAGCTGTGACTACCTGAAAAAGACATGAACACAAAAAGACAAAGGATGTAGGAGTAAATGTATCTAGGAAGGAGAAAAAGATCAACAGGAGAGTATGGGAGCAGATAAAGAGTAATGGTAGGAAAACACAGCCAAATGTATTGTACAGGTATACGGAATTAATTGTTAAGGCAAAAGTGAGAAATATGCAGAGAGAAAAACACAGAGTTTAAAAAAGTAGAACAGCATGCTGATGCCACTTGATTCTACTGAGTTAGGGCTTTGTGCACCATGCAAGGTCACTCTGAGGATAGTACACTTAGGTGTCACCAAGATGTTGGAGACTTTCTCAGGGCTTCCTTCCACAATGCGATGGCAGTTTCCAGGGCCATTGTTTTTAAGTAGTCTTTCTCTTCAAGGCATTTTAAAGTTAAGGGTAAAAGTAAACAGGGCATGGTTTCTATAATGTGGGAACGATGTTGCTCAGTTAAAAGACTCTTCCAGCCGGCTGGGTAGTGGTGGAGCACACCTTTAATCCCAGCACTTGGGAGGCAGAGGCAGGCAGATTTCTGAGTTCAAGGCCAGCCTGGTCTACAGAGTGAGTTCCAGGACAGCCAGGGCTACACAGAGAAACCCTGTCTCAAAAGAAAAAAGAAGAAAAAAAAAAAGACTCTTCCATTTTACCAATGGAGATTACTTCTCCTTTGAGATGAATAGTATTGCCTCTTTTCTTTTCTAACATTGGAGGAAAAACAATTTTCTAAAAAACAACACGAGGATGTTCTTCAGAGCTGTGTTCAAATTATCAAATTGAATCTCTATTAGTGCCAATTGCATACAGTACACACACACACACACACACACACAACACACACACACACACACACACAACACACACACACACATATACATACATACATACATGTTTATTTGTCATATTTCATACTTCTTATTTCACAACTAGGAAATATTTCAATTATACAATGGGTGTGTGTGAAAGAGAAAGAGAGAGAGATAGAGAGAGAGAGAAAGAGAGAGAGAGAATCTCATTAATACATGGAGGATAAAGCAACATTCACTATATAGACCAGACTGGCCTAGAACTCACATAGATCAGTCTGTTTCTGCCTTGTGAGTACTGGTATTAAAATCATGTGAAACAATACTCAGAAGTGAACATAAACTTTATGTCAGTGTCTATGTGGAATTAAATATTTTTTTCCTTGCATTCACCGTTACAAACCCTGTGATGTATGAAGCCTAGTAGCACCAAAGTTGTAGTTTGCATTTCTTATTTTAAAACTATAAGAATGCTTCAATTACACAAGATTCCTGATTTTTTTCCTTTAATTAGTCTCTTTACTTAAATGTAATTAGGTGTGGTATAGATAAGCCTTTAAATTTCTCAGTAAAATGAACTGAAAATGCATAGGCCTAAAACATATAAAAATATGTTGGATATCAAATTGAGCCTCAACCTTATATAAATTGATTCTTTTACTTCAAATATATATACACTGTTTTAAAGCACATAAAATGCTATATTCTTATCAGATAAAAATGTGTAAGACTGCTAAATGTGGCATGTGGATCCCAGGGTACACTCTGGTCAGAAGGCTTGACAAAAAGCGTCTTTTCCCTGAGAGGCATCTCACTTGCTCTAAACCATAAAAAAATTAGAAAACTAGAAAACTAGATGTTGTGAATTGAAGATATGTACCATTTGAGTCTGAAGAGAGGACTCTACTAGTTCTGTATAATAACTTCATTGATCTTTAGAATGCCAACCTTTCTCCCGAGGACAGGCTGGCTCTCACCACTGATTGTACAGGGCTGAATGGAGACTCAATCCCACTTCTTTTGTCTCTTCCTAAGAACATCATTATTAATCCAAGGGGCTACACTAATGGAGTTTAAAGTGACAGTGTCTGTTACAGAGCAATAAAATCTCTTGAGATACACTTTAGGGGCTTCTAATTCTCTCAGTAACACAGGAAATATAATGAACATCAAAATAATCTTTGCAGCTGTTGTATTTATCAGTTAAAATAACAAACTCCCAGCACTACAGATGTCCAAGGCAGCATCTGGTTCTTCGATTCACCCAGTTTAATAACATGGACTATGATTATTTGCCATCTTGAAGGTTTATTAATTGACTTGCAAGACTTTTATGAAAGTATATTAAACACACACACATACACACACACACACACACACACACATTTAGCATGAGCCAACTCACTCTGTGGGCACCCTGCACATTACCAGACAGATTGTCACATGATGCATCAGTTACTTAGCTTTCTGTTCTAATTACTCTGAACAGAAGCTGTCACCCATGCACCCTTTAGTTTGCAAGGAAATTTTGATGTCTGCCACAATCTTTATAGCAAAATTAATATATATTTTATAGCCTCTTTCTACAGAGACTATCATCATTACACCTAAGAAATTTGCTGAAAATGATAACCCATGATATTTTCAGCTTCTTTTGATCATGAAAGTGTAAACACACACACACAAACACAAACATACATAAACACACACAAATATGCTTTACAACAAAATTCAAGAATACTTGATTCTAATAAGTCACAATCTCTAGCTTTTTATTTCAAAAAGAAAGTAAGAAGTAATTTATAGGACTTTCTAAGACGGGACCAGCTGGGAGGCACATGTCTCAGAAGTGGCAGGGAAGGTGGGACAGGATCCTTTCTACCTCCATCTACAACTAGGAGGGGCAGCTGAGACATAGCCCACTCTGCTCCTTCCACGCAAGTGGAGAGTTTGCCTCAAGGGAGTACTCTGACACAGGGACTTGGGTGAGATCACCATTTTCTCTCCAGTGACTTTCTAAGGCAGGACCAGCCAGGAGGCACAGGCCTGAGAAGAAGGCAGCAGGGCAGTTGGGACCGGATTCTATCTATCTCTGTCTACACATAGGAGAAACAGCAGATCCACAGCCTTCTCTGCAACTTTCCCACAAGTAGAGAGGCTGTCTCCAGGGTGTACTCTGACCCCAGGACTCAGGAGGGATGACTGATCCACAGCCCTCTGTGTACAGGATTTACCAGAGGAGAGCTGATCACCCAGTAGTACTGACAAAGGCTTACAGACCCTCAAGAGGAACAAGCTCCAGGCAGAGACAGCAAGAACATCTAACTACAGAGATCAAGAGATGGCGAAAGGCAAATGCAAGAATCTTACCAACAGAAACCAAGACTACTTGGCTTCATCAGAACCTAGTACTCCCACTGCAGCAAGTCCTGGATATCCCAAAACACCAGAAAAGCAAGATTTGAGCCTAAAATCATATCTCATGATGATTATAAAGGAATTTAAGAAGGACATGCGTAACTCCCTTATAGAAATACAGGAGAACACAGGTAAACAGGTTCAAGCCCTTAAAGAGGAAAGACATAAATCCCTTAAAGAACTACAGGAGAACACAAGTAAACAAGTAGAAGTCCTTAAAGAGGAAACACAAAAATCCCTCAAAGAATTACAGGAAAACACAACCAAATAGGTGAAAGAATTGAACAAAACCATCCAGGACCTAAAAATGGGAGTAGAAACAGTTAAAAAAATCACAAAGAGAGACAACTCTTGAGATAGAAATCCTGGGAATGAAGTCAGGAACCATAGATGCAAGCATCACCAACAGAATACAAGAGATAGAAGAGGGAATCTCATGTGCAGAAGATACCACAGAAAACATTAACACAACAGTCAAAGAAAATTCAAAATGCAAGAAGTTCCTAACGCAAAACATCCAGGAAATCCAGGACACAAGGAGACCAAACCTAAGGATAATAGGTATAGAAAAGAGTGAAGACCTCCAACTTAAAGGGCCAGTAAATATCTTCAACAAAATTATAGAAGAAAATTTCCCTAACCTAAGGAAAGAGATGCTTAGGAATATACAAGAAGTCTATAGACCTCCAAATAGACTAGACCCAAAGAGAAATTCCTCCCACCACATAATAGTCATAACATCAAATCCACAAAACAAAGAAAGAATATTAAAAGCAGTGAGGTAAAAAAGTCAAGTAACATATAAAGGCAGACCTATCAGAATTACACCAGACTTCTCACCAGAGATTATAAAAGCCAGGAGATCCTGGGTTGATGTCATATAGACCCTAAGAGAACCCAAATGCCAGCCCAGGTTACTATACCCAGCAAAACTCCCAATTACCATGAATGGAGAAACCAAAGTATTCCATGACAAAACCAAATTTACACAATATATTTCCACAAATCCAGCCCTTCAAAGGATAATAAATAGAAAACTCCAGTACAAGGAGGGAAATTACATTCTAGAAAAAACAAGAAAGTAATCTTCCAAAAAAACTAAAAGAAGATAGCCACATGAACAGAATCCCAACACTAATAACAGAAATAACAAGAAGCAAAAATTACTTTTCCTTAATATCTATCAATATTAATGGACTCAATTTCCCAATAAAAAGACATATACTATCAGACTGGGTATGTAAACAGGACCCAACATTTTGTTGCATACAGGAAACACACTTCAGTGACAAAGACAGACACTACCTCAGAATAAAACTCACTAAATGGTCCCAAGAAAAAAGCTGGAGTAGCCATTATCTAATATCTAATATCATGGAAACAGAAACTAAACAAAGGCACATTGAGACTAACAGAAGTTATGAAACAGATGGATGTAACAGATATCTATAAAACTTTTTATCCTAAAAACTTGAAAACCTGGATGAAATGGACAATTTTCTAGACAGATACCAGGTAAGGTACTAAAGTTAAATCAAGATCAGATCAATGACCTAAACTGTCACCTATCTGCTAATGAAATAGAAACAGTCAATAATAGTCTCCCAACCAAAAAAAGCCCAGGACCAGATGGGTTTAATGCAGTTTTATCAGACCTTCAAAGAAGACCTAATACCAATACTCCTCAAACTATTCCACAAAATAGAAACAGAAGGTACTCTACCTAATTTGTTCTATAAGCCAAAATTACTCTTATACCTAAATCACACAAAGGCCTAACAAAGAAAGAAAACTTCAGAACAATTTCCCTTATGAATATTAATGCAAAAATACTCAATAAAATCTTGCAAACCAAATCCTAGAACACATCAAAATGATCATCCATCATGATCAAGTAGGCTTTATCCCCCGGATGCAGGGATGGTTCAATATGTGGAAATTCATCAATGTAATCCACTATATAAACAAACTCAAAGAAAAAAATCATATGATCATCTTATTAGATGCTGAGAAAATATTTGACAAAATCTCATGATAAAAGTCTTGGAAAGTTCAGGAATTCAAGGCCCATACTTAAACATAGTAAAAGCAATATACAGCAAACCAGTAGCCAACATCAAACTAAGTAGAGAGAAACTTGAAGCAAATCCCATTAAAATCAGGGACTAGACAAGGCTATCCACTCACTCCCTTCCTATTAAATATTGTACTTGAAGTCCTAAACAGAACAATTAGACAATTAAAGGAGGCCAAAGGGCTACAAATTGGAAAGTAAGAAGTCAAATCATCACTATTTGCAGATGATATGATACTATACTTAAGTGACCCCAAATATTCCACCAGAGAGCTCTTAACTCTGATAAACAACTTCAGCAAAATAGCTGGATATAAAATTAACTCAAGCAAATCAGTGGCCTTCCTATACACAAAGGATAAACAGGCTGAGAAAGACATTAGGGAAACAACACCCTTAACAGTAGTCACAAATAATATAAAAATACCTTGGTGTGACTCTAACTAATCAAGTAAAAGATCTTTTTTACAAGAACTGCAAGTCTCTGAAGAAGGAAATTGAAGATCTCAGAAGATGGAAAGATTTCCTATGCTTGTGGATTGGCAGGATTAGTATAGTAAAAATGGCCATTTTACTGAAAGCAATCTACAGATTCAATGCAATCCCCATCAAAATTCCAACTTAATTCTTACAGACATAGAAAGAGCAATTTGCAAATTCATCTGGAATAACAAAAAACCCAGGATAGCCAAAACTCTTCTCAACAATAAAAGAACATCTGGTGGAATAACTATCCCAGACCTTAAGCTGTACTACAGAGCAATTGTGGTAAAAACTGCATGGTATTGGTACAGTGAAGGGAGGTAGATCAATGGAATAGAATTGGAGACACAGAAATGAACCCACATACCTATGGTCAGTTGATCTTTGACAAAGGAGCTAGTGGAAAAAAGATAGCATTTTCAAAAAATTGTGCTTGCTCAACTGGTGGTTAGCATATAGAAGAATGCAAATTGATCCATTCCTATCTCCTTGAACAAAGCTCAAGTCCAAGTGGATCAAGGACCTCCACATAAAACCAGACATACAGAAACTAATAAAAAAAGAAAGTGGGGAAAAGCCTCAAGCACATTGACACAGGGGAAAATTTCCTGAGCAGAACACCAATATGCTCTAAGATCAAGAATCTACAAATGGGACCTCATAAAATTAGAAAGCTTCTGTAAGGCAAAAGACACTGTTGATAGGACAAAATGACAACCAACAAATAGGGAAAAGATCTTTACCAATCCTATATCTGATAGAAAGCAATCGACAGATATCCATATATATCCAATATATACAAGGAACTCAAGAAGTTAGACTCCAGAGAACCAAATAACCCTATTTAAAAAGGGTACAGAGCTAAACAAATAATTCCCAACTTTCAAATAATGAATTGCTGAGAAGCACCTAAAGAAATGTTCAACATTCTTAGTCATCAGGGAAATGCAAATCAAAACAACCCTGAGATTCCCCCTCACACCAGTCAGAATGGCTAGGATAAAAAACTCAGGTGACAGAAGATGCTGGAGAGGTTGTGGATAAAGAGGAACACTCCTTCATTGCTGGTGGCATTGCAGGCAGGTACAACCACTCTGGAAATAAGTTTGGCCATTCTTTCAGAAATTGGACATAGTACTACCAGAGGACACAGCTATACCACTCAAGGGCATATACCCAGAAGATGTTCCAACATGTAATAAGGACACATGCTCCACTATGTTCATAGCAGCCTTATTTATAATAGTCAGAAACTGGAAACAACCCAGATGTCCCTCAATAGAGGAATGGATACAGAAAATGTGGTACATCTACACAATGAAGTACTACTTGGCTATTAAAAACAATGAATTTATAAAATTCTTAGGGAAATAGATGGATCTGGAGAATATCATCCTGAGTGAGTTAACTCAATCACAAAAGAATACACATGATTTGCGCTCTCTGATAAGTGGATATTAGTCCAGAAGATCGGAATACACAAAGTACAATCCACAAACCACAAGAAACTCAAGAAGAAGGAAGACCAAAGTATGAATACTTCATTCCTTCTTAAAAGGGGAAATAACATATCCATGGAAGGAGTTGCAGAGAGTAACTATGGAGCAGAGACTAAAGGAAGGACAATCCAGAGACTGCTCCACCTGGGAATCTTTCCCATATTCAGTCATCAAATCCAGACTCTATTGTGGATGCTGGCAAGTGCTGGCTGACAGGAGCCTGATAAAGCTCTCTCCTGAGAGGCTCTGACAGTACCTGGCTAATAAAGAAGTAGAGGCTCACAGCCATCCATTGGACTGAGTACAGGGTCCCCAATGAAGAAACTAGAGAAAGGACTCAAGGAGCTGAAGAGTTTTCAGCCCCCTAAGACAAACAACAATATGAACTAACTAGTACCCTTAGACAAAATATAAAAGAACAGAGCAAAAAGAGTGAATCGTATAGATCATGATGACTTGAGTAAGGTGTAGATAAGAAGATTGGTGGCTTTTTCAATGGGTATCTTCAACAATATTTGCTGAAAATCATTGACCATGAACAAATCTATTGTAGACATTGTTTTATAGCAGTGCCTTCTGAGATAAAACTTTTCATCTTATAAGGAAGCCTATTTTAAGAAAAGAAGAAAAGAGAATGTTAATGGGGAAATGAAAGAGCAGGTGTTCTAAGCAAAACAGAAATACTCCATCCAACAGGAAAGCATCTTATGTTCAGTAGGTAAACAACTCAATAGCCTCAGTCCCTGAAACTAACCCTATGCACTAGCATTCCCTGACTGCCAACTAAGATCAAAGTCTGACATTATCCAAAAGCCCCAAGCTTAGTGAAAGTGGCTGACTCCATTTACTAACAGTGCTTCTTCTTCCTGACCTTGTCCAGGGAGTTCAAAATCCCTACCCTATACCTATGGATGTCCCTACCCTATACCTATGGATGTCCCTACCCTATACCTATGGAT
>NW_022196906.1:6777972-6781892 GCF_008632895.1 Mastomys coucha
GATGTCCCTACCCTATACCTATGGATGTCCCTACCCTATACCTATGGATGTCCCTACCCTATACCTATTGATGTCCCTACCCTATACCTATGGATGTCCCTACCCTATACCTATGGATGTCACTTAGCCTTGGAGAAATTACAAGTTCAGCTTCCTCTTTGCCAGCTCCATAAGAACCAACTCAGAAAGTACCTGGGATTCCTGTTATGTCTCCCCACACAAATGAGATGTTTAGAGAACTTTACATTCTAACCAATGATTTTCCTTTACCTTCAAAACACCTTTCCACTCTCCAAAGTTCATAGATACTCCTGGTTCACCCCAAATAAAGTATATGCATTCAAATTCACCCTGAATAAATGTATGTATATCTTTATTCTAAGCTAAAATAATCTCAGAGAGCTGCTTCATTAAAAATCATCAAAGGCCTTCATCTGAAAGAGCTGTAACACTATGAAGCTCAGAAAAGCCCTGGCCCCTGATCTCCACACCAGTACTCCCAGCCTGACCTGTATCCTGCAGAACTCTACCTGTTCCCTTCTAGACACACCCTGTAAGGGAAGAAGCAAAGGACATGGATCCACAGATGGATCCAAAAGATATACCACAGCATTTAACACACACACACACACACACACACACACACACACATGAGAGAGAGAGAGAGAGAGAGAGAGAGAGAGAGAGAAATAGGCTAAAAAAATGATCTACATAGAAAGAAGACACTTGAACCTGTGTTATAATCTAAGCGATGACCATAAAGTCACACCTTGTAATAGATCTCAGGTGGGTGGTCTAGTGCTAAGTGGTATACAGAGACTGCTTCTGGATGAGGGCTAATGAAAAAAGAGAGTAAATAAGGGTAGGACTGGCCTTTTTATAAAGAAATGTTGTGCATGTGCAGGTGGATGACGTGTGACTCATGGTAACAGTGGGAATGTGTGGCATCTTGGTAGCTGGTGATAATGTATCCTACTGTGGCTGGTCTCTGAGTTAAGCAGTTACAAATACCTGATTGCTCTTACCCTATTCCCTTAAGCAACCCCATAAAACTCATAGATTCATCATGTTGGACTTTGGTGAATATGAACTTTTGTCTGTCAAAGGCTCCATTTCTGGGGTAAGAGGAAATGTGTTTTGCATTTCTCTAGGAAAAATATGTTAGGCAACACCCTTATCAACACAAAAATCAAGAACTTTATAGTCCTGATGATAAGACCAGAGTATACCTTCCCAGAAAACAGCAGCTTTGACATTTGCTGGGAGTACATTCAATGGCCACTCACCATATATAGCTACTTCCTACAAAAGCCAATAATCCCATGAGAAAAAGGCAAACCACTAACCCGATTTCGCATAGGGAAAATAGAACTTTAATAAACCACTTCTTGCCTACAGCTAGAAATCCAGGAATACTGATCATCTGATCATCATAAATTCTGCAGAACTGTAAAGTCAAAATTATTTGCTTCTTTGCATGGAAAAATAAGGAGACGTGCAACAGAGTGAAACAGGAATAGGGAGGCACAGCAATATGTGCCTGACCTGCCAGGCAGTTCTCAGATACTTTACTGCCCAGCAGAATCAATTTCCTCCCTCATTTAGGATTTGTTATGCTTCATCATCTTAGAATAGGGGACTGAGGAAAGCCCTGCAGCTGGCCATTAAATGACAGAAGCTTGGAGAATATTGCAGTAATAGTGTCCCTCCTCCATAAGATACATAGACTGCTCTATATATCAGGCTTGGAAGAGCTAGCCACCTACTACCTATAGAAAATTACAGAATAAAATGGGACCTTTAATTGTTATGCCATGATATCTATCATTAGATTTACAAAATTATAGCAACATGAAGTGGCCTTTAAATATGTCCCCAGCTACACTGAGTCAAGACTATGAAGGAAAACAATAAAGGAAACAGGACTTGGGCACATAATGGTATATCTAGAGGCTTATAGTCTTCATTAGAACACTGGTGCATGACAGTTTTGTACAGCTAACTGTGAAGTAGGGCTGGAGTAGATACTTCAGTAACTAAAGTGCTTGACATGCAAGTCTTAGAACTTGAGTTCAAGCTCAAGAAGCATGTGAAGAAGCCACATATGTTGACAAGCACTTGTAATACCACTGTTTGGATGGATTTGCTGGCCAGTTAGAAAAACCCAGTCAGTAAGTTCCAGGCCTATATGAAAGCTTGACTCACAAAAAATGTGGTCAGCACCAGAAGAATGACATTGTTCTCAGGGCTCCACATACATGGGGACACGTGCACACTCACAAGCATATGCATACACATAAACCCATCATAGATTCTACAAGATAGTGTCATCGTGTCATGCCACTTTCCAACACTGCTTGCTTAATGTTTTTCCTTTCTTAAGTTTCTCTTCCAAATTTAAGGTGTGCTATCCTGAAAACAGTTATATACAAAATGATTCTTCAAAAATGAATGAAACAGTTTTCCAGAAAGTCCTAAGACAGAATGTGAGACTACCAAGTACCCCATATACCATACAGCTTGTCTGCCTAGAGACTACATGGATAGGGGACACTTGTTTCTTAGGGTATAAGCCTGCCTGGCAAGGATGCCCACCTCAATTCCACACTGTAACCACAGGGATAGAATGTGTCAGACCCCCTGAACATACACATCTAACCTGGTGTAGATGTAACCTGGTATAAGTATAATAACCTAAGCGGCTATATTGTAAATGTTTTATTAAAGAGCGATAGATACCTGACCAGAGGTTGTTACCATTTTTTTTATTTATTTCTAAATACAGTTGTTGTAAGTTTAGCCTTTTAAAAGCATTCTCTTCTCATTTCTTTCCTACTTGTCATCTCTTCCTCCTCCTTCTCTCTCTCTCTCTCTCTCTCTCTCTCTCTCTCTCTCTCTCTCTCTCTCTCTCTCTCTCTCTCTAATACTGAATATAGAAATTATAATGAAAGACCCCCGGAGCTCGGGAGACCCTCACTCAAGTTTTGGGATGACACGACCATCCAATAACACACAAGAGACTGATCTTGCTGCAAGCACATGAGGTTTATTTGGGATAGGCAGGTACCGGGGTCAAGCTCATAACTTTGCAGGCCAGAGAAGTTCAACCCAGAGCACAAGGAATAAGGGGTATTTAAAGGGAAAAACCACAAACTAGGGGGGTGAGGGGGCTACCAAGGAAACATAACAAAAAACAGTGGAAAATTCTAAAGGGACCCAACCATGATTTAGTCAGGGTCATAGGGAAAATATCCTGCATACTCATTATTCACAAGAATGTGGTTTGCTCAATGCTATTCACTTTATGGCTGACTATTCCCTGGAAGTACCCAGATGGCTCATATACTGCTTTTTGTTCTTGGACCTAATTGGGGGTGGGGGGCTTTGTGGCCAACAAGTTTCTGAAACTGGATAGTCTATATTCTTGGCTCATTACAGAGGTTTTCCATGCTTTTTTAGGGAAACACTATACATTATACATTCCTACTGATACATTTCTAAAATTCTAATATTCTCCAGCCCTTCAATAACAGCATCAAAAAAGAACTGGACTCTAAGCACAATAGTGGGGGTGAACTAGAGGAACAGAACTGACAGAATGAATACATAGTATGAAAAAGACTTATTTCTGTGGCTTACATGACAGAGCTAAGTAAAGCAACAGTGGCCATCTGCTTAATGGAGAGGCTAAGAACAGAGAAGTGATTGAGACTGGTCTCAAAACTCTAGCCAGACTCAGGTTTGTTCTCAAGGCCAAACCAGGGTCAAAATGGAGCCCAAAAAGGGAAGACAAAGCAAGAAGACTTCCCTTGGACCTCTTATAACTTGTCTGCTACTGGGCAGAGCCACCTAATTTTGAAGTAAATTTTTTCCCTTTAGGTATTCTGTCCTAGAAGCATCCCTCCCACCCATTCAGAGAT
>NW_022196906.1:6781902-6791691 GCF_008632895.1 Mastomys coucha
TTGACTTCAGATTCCAACAAATTGACTATCAGACTTAACCATCACCAAGAGGGAGAATCTTTTCAGCCTGTTTGGTTAATTTAAGGAAAAGACAAAATGACTTCAACTCATTCAAAACCCACTGAAGTCTCTCCCCATCTAATCACTAACAGTTAACTAATAAAGAGACTGGGAACATATTTTCTTCTTGAATATATCTTATGAAATTGTTAGACATCTTAGAGTAGCATCCAAGATGTTTAATCAAATTGCATTCACATTTTTCACCTGTTCTTTGTCTTCAGAAAAACACTGTCACAATAATGATATCACTTCTCCAAGTCTTAAATGGCATAGTTATTTTATGCTCTCACCATATCTTAAGTCCAATAAAAGCTTTTTCTTTGTCCATTCAGATTATGACACCTCTTCCTATAAACTCGCTCAACAACTGTGTAAGTCATTTTAGGTTCTGGTTGATAAGGCTACTGTTCAGTATTAGAATCCTCAGCAGGCAATATAAAAATTTACCAGTTTATGACCCAAAATGCCTAAGAGTAACTAGAATATGTCAGAGAAAACAAAAATAAACTAATTGAATCACAGCAAATTCCACTGAGGAATATGATAAATAAGAGCATCGTGAGACTATGAGGTAGAAGAGAAATCACACATGGTGAATGTAACGTATGTGGATATACTCAGACATAGAAACTTTTCACTATTTCCTATCAGATAAAAAAAAAATGCCATGACTGGCACTGACTGCTCAAGGTTAATCAGGTTGGCTCAGTGCTGCACCCTGGAGACAATCTGGCATCTTTTCTTCATATTGCACTTTAAAACCAGAAAAGCTGGAAATGACATTTTCTGTGTGTTTAAACATCAGCAATTCTCCAGTGCCAACTCTGGTTCTCATATTCTTTATTCCAGTGGCTCTTCTTGCAATAATGAGGCACCTGGGCCTCCAAGGTAATTCATTCCTTTCCATAAATATAATGAAAATTATCCCATTTCAAAATTAGTGGGGAATTTCATATGGATTTGTATATAAATGTCGAATGCCTTTTGTTATGCCAGTACTGGAGGGAAGACATTGCTGAAGCACAGTGGTGAATATCGTGAAAATTATCAAGATTCAGAGGCCACAGGGTTTCACCAATGACACTCACCTCTTATGACCTGTACAGGTCTAGCAAAGGCATGTTTTTCTGGACCAATCTTCTATTCAGCAAATGAGAACAATATCTACCTTGCATATAATATTTTGATTTAAATGATGGTTTATGGAGAGGGCTTTATATAAAGTCTGTTCTTTATTAGATGATTTTATATAAATTAAAGCTTATTCTTGATTCTTTATGACATAAACAGCAAACATAGCTTAAACTTAGGTGAAATAATTGGACATTTCACTCTGTTTTAAAAATCCCTTGGCAGCATGTCTATATTATGCCATACTATACTATGAAATGGAAATAAATATATAAGCTTCCCAGTCAATAGATAGTTGACAAAATTATAAGATGATCAAGAGATATCAAATAAATATAACAACTATTTTTTTTAAACAAGAAAGGTCACAAAGCTTCTCATAATGGATTTAGCAACATCATCATGACTTTAAGACATTGCTACTCTTGACTCATGTCCAGAATTAAGAAATATGAGAAATTAAATAAAGGGAAATGGATGATATATTTAAGATACTAATAAGATGCTGTATTTTATGTCTTTCAATGCCATGACAAGATGAGCATGCTGACTCCTACTTCTAGACAAAATTGTACAAGTGCCAGAGCTGTGAACCATCTGCAGACTCTCTTGATGCAATGCCCAGAATGGTAGTGAGGCCATGGTACCAACTAGCTGATCTGTAGTTAAACAGGAAAGAGGAGAACTCACTAACCAAAGTCATTTGAAATTTATATTTTTCCTTTTTAAAAAATTTATTGATCAGTTTATTTGCTTACATTTCTTTTTTATTGGATATTTCCTTCATTTTCACTTCAAATGTTATCCCTTTCCCAGTTGTGCACCCCTCTGAAACTCCCTATACCATCCCTATCACCCTGCTTCTATGTGGGTGCTCCCCAACCCACCCACCCATTCCTGCCTCCATGCCCTGGCATTCCCCTACACTGGGGCATTGAGCCTTCACTGGATTGAGGGTACTACAAGGCCATCCTCTGCTACATATGTGGCTGGAGTCATGGGTCTCTCCATGTTTATTCTTTGGTTGGTGGTTTTGTCACTGGGAGCTCTGGGGATTCTGGTTGATTGATATTGTTCTTCCTATGGGGTTGCAAACCCCTTCAGATCCTTGATCCTTTCTCTAGCTCCTCCATTGTGGACCCCTTGCTCAGTCCAATAGTTGGCTACAAGCATCCACCTCTATATTTGTCAGGCTCTGGCAGAGCCTCTCAAGATACAGCTATATCACACTCCTGTCAAGCAAGCACTTCTTGGCATTCACAATAGTGTCTGGGTTTGATGACTGTATATGGGATGTATCCCTAGGTGGGTCAGTCTAGCATTAAACCTCTCATTTTTAGGATAACATGAGAAGGGGAGCAAACAAAACAAGAACAACTCACTAGAGTTTGGTTTTGTAAGATTGGTGAGGAATTTTTTCCTTAGATATATCCAAACCATGTTAGGTAGGAAGATGGTCTGTCCATATCTAGGATTACTTCCCTCATAATTAAGAGTTTATTTCTTATCATTTGTCAAAGAGTTAAAGTTTTCACTATAAATTATATAGTACTACTAGGAGATAAAGTGGAATTTCCATGAGATAGAAATTATGACATGACCTTTAAGAAAGAATATGAGTTAATGAGGATAAAAAATAAAGCCTGGGCATAGGGACACAGAACGTCATCCAAAAGGGGAGAGGGAAAGACCTTGAAAGCTGGTGAAGTGATGAGGGCAAGAAGTGGTCTGGTTTATATAGAAAATTAGACTAATATGCATCTGGAAAATCAAATCTAATGCAGAAATTCTTGAAGACTCAGTTTGTGTTTCTATGGGAAAGAATAGATCATTTGTTATTTGGGGTTTGTTCCATAATAACAGAGCTTAAAATATCATTTATTTTCATACGCAAGAGAACTTCACTAACTGGCTTCTAAAAACCTCCATGAAATAAATTAAAGGTCACTATGCAACTTATGTTCTCTGCTTTTCTTTGATATTCTGAATTTCTATAATTGTTCCTCAGATATACAGAAGAAATATTTCAAGGTTTTAAACCTTATCCTTGGAGATGAGACCCTCAGCCACCATCCCCCCCCTCATACACACATATTACCAGTCTGATGTCACTGGGCCCAGGTGAGGAACAAGACAAATACAACCACCAGTTTAGTACTATAGTGCCTGGACAGGGAGCTAGCCTGAGCCAACCACCAGTAGCCCTACATAGACCCAGGTGGATGGACTAGTGATGATATCTGTCCAGTGCCACACATGGCATAGTACTTCTGAGATGAACCCAGACACTCAGAGACCCGAGGCACTACTAAGAGGAGCAAGTAAGTGGTGCAGAATTGGAAGAGAAATAGAAGCAAAGGGATGTGTGGACAATAGAAGCAGAATTAGAAACATAGAGTCTTGAGGAACAGCCTGATGTATCGGGTGATGTCATATGACCATCGTGAGGTCCTGGCCTGTGCTGACACCAAGAGCCATGTCTCGGTCTGTGGCAATGCAGGAGCAGGGATCTGTTACTACTAAAGTCCAGGAAGACATCCCTGGTCTGGGATGTCCTTTGGAGCCATGTTGCTGTTTGAAAGCTACATAGAACTGGCACTACCCCTCACCTGAGCATCAGAGAAGAGCTTTCTCTGAGGGTATTAGAGAAGGAGAGCTGTCCCTGACCTTTACCTGCTGCAGCACCTGGGAGATCAGACCCTGCACCTGATGTGGGCAGCAAGATAGAGCTGTCCCTGGTGGCAATAGTGGGGCTGGGGCTCAGTGAGCCTGCCTCTAAGGCATGAACACGTAAGAGTTGCCTCTATAGTTTATCTACAGTGTGGTAGCTGGCCCTCCCCAGCGCTCATTCCTTGCCATCTATTGTGAAAGAGCTGACCCCAGGGTCATGAGAGTGGGAGAAGAGGTACTGCCCCTCACTTTGAGGAAGTGGCCCTCTACCTAGCCTGGCCAGCAAAGTAGAGCTGGCCCTGATGGCATGGGCATGGATGAACTGCCACAAGAGTGGGAGAGCTGCTTCTGTTCCTTCTTGGCTGCCCCATTGGATGAGCTACCAAGGCAAGGCTGGAGAGCTCACCCCAGTGGTGTGGGTGTTGGAGAGCTGGTGAACTGACCAGTTCAGATTTCTCCCAGACACAGATCCAGGGCATTAATTTGGCCCACCCAATCAATGAGTAAGTGAAGAGGCTGGTCCTATAAATCCAAAGCTGCATAATCTCCACAATACAAGGCAACAACAAAATATCTAATAGGAGTCCAAATGAGTCCAGAATTGAGAGTCGAACATAAGCTAGAGGCCTTGAACCAGACGAATGACTGCTGCAAAGAATATTTGTAACCAAAATCATGTGGACAAAAGGGTATTCTGTGTGACACATTGTAACACACTACAGCTTCTACAACAGAATTTATTTTTTATTTTGGGGTGAAAATTGCAAGAGTGGAAGATGGGAATGAGGGAGCAGGAAAATGAATAGGATTGGGGCATATGATATGATTTTTTTCATAAAGAACTAATAACAAGTTAAAAATATATTCTCCAATATATCTTTGTTAGATTAATTTTCTAAAGTTTTAAAACAAATAATTTATATTATAAAGTTTTAAATAGGTAACTTATATGCTATATTTGATTAAAATGTTTATTAGATATTACATAGAATTACTCCCTTATATGAAAAAAAGAAACTAAAACATATTAGTTTATACCTGTCTTGGAAATGAATCATAAATTTATTAGACTTTTTCCTCTAATATTTACTATGAATGAATTTTCCATGAAATTAAAAGAACAACAGAAATTTAATCTACATCTCCACAAATAACTAAATACTTCATTCAAATTTTCTCTTTACATTTACTACCTCAGACTAACTTCCAAATAAAAAGCTATTTAATAAGTTAAGATAATTGAAAGGCCATTAATATTTTATAATATTCCACATTATATTCAGGAGCTTTTAAAAACCATTCTAATATCCTGTGTATTCTATTATCTGTAACACACAATAACATATAAGTTCAAACTTAATAAGTAAGAATTTTTAATTCTTTTATAATTAAAAATTCCATTCACCAAAAAAATATATAATTTGATTTATTTTTGTTGGTCTTTGCCTTTTATTGATAGAGTAGGAGTTCAAGTAATTTCTAGACTATCTCATGTACCCTAGGCTAACTCTGATCACCTGCTGTAGCAAAGAATATCCTTGAATTCCTGAAACTCTTCTCTCTATACCTAAAATTATGATATTACAAATGCGTGCCTCCTCAGTTTTTAATTTTAATTCCAAATTTGTTTTTCATTAAGTCAAGTAGACTTTACTTACATCACTTGTACCTTTTGCATCATCTTAAATTATTTTTTACAATATTGACAAAACAGAAATTATGTTTCATTACAATATTCACATAAGGTTTCTGTTAGTTCATACATGATAGTCTGATCCATCACAAGATATCATATGAGTGATTCCTGACCTGTTGATTGTATAAAACTTCCCTAGCACACGACTCTGTCTTTTCCATTTCCACCTTTTTTCAGTCAACTGATCTTTAGATTTAAAGTAATGGAAACATTTCAGAGTTGAGCTGTCACCTTTCATTTCTAGGACAAATTTGAGTTTAACACATTTGCATTTGCTTAAACTTGACATTCTTTGAAAGAACTGTCAAGTGCAATAGGAAATGGTTTCATTCAACTTTATGCAAAGTTCTTAAGAGCCAAATGAAAAACATTTCTATATGCTTGTCATAGTTACATATGAAAGTTCAGTGCAGTAATAAGTTAAATAATATGCATCCATCCAAATACCTAATTCTTAGAGAGAACAAATGAAAAGGGCTTTAAACCTTGACCTGAATGTCAAGAATCCTGCAGTTGTGTGCACTTAACTTCTCTGACGTTGTATCTGAGTAAGCCATTAGAAAAAGCTAGAAGAAAAAGGGGGAATGCACAACTAACAGTAATTGATTGATGTTATTTTACTCGATTCATTTGTTTTTGGGTAGAGTCCCCACAAATCCATAAAAGTAAACAGGTACACAAGAGGTTTCAAATATCTCCCATTATTAAAATACAATGAGTTTAATGTTTAACCTTGATCACTCATGTTATATGCTACTATATACATTTATTTCCAATATTTTTATTTAAAAATATCCTAGGAAAATATCAATGAGTTAGTTTACATTTATCTTTTAAAAATTTGTTTTGGTTTATGAACATTACAGATTTTCCCATTTTGTAAACTTGAGAACATTTTTGAATTTTCACTATGAGCTAGCCCTGATTATCCAAAATACTTATATCAGATGGAATATTTGCTAATCAGTAATAAATGGGTTAACTCTTACCTCTATAATACTCAAATTTAACCATACCTTATAAAAAACATAACACAATCCATGCTGTAGCCATGTGGATCCATGTGCATAGAATGGGAAATGTCTAATGTCATTTGACTCAGACTGTATGAGTGAAAAAGATACTCTTAGTTCTCATACCCTTACAAGTATTATTTTCTATTATTTATGCCTCAGTTTACCAGTTTGTAAGTCTTATGTTTTAGTTGACCATGGAATTGAGTATCTGCTGAAGCAAAGAAACAGAATAAAGCTACAGAAATATCAGAAGAACACATTATTCTACCATTACACTTTAAGGTTTCTATCTCTAATGAGCAGTGCATATTGCCTTCACCATAGATTAACAAAGGTGACATTAACAGTGGTGCTCAATTAATACTTAAAATTTCAATTTGTCTCATATTTGAAATTTGAGTGGTTCCTTCTTAAATATTAATAATATTAGGTACATTGTAATAGCTGCTATAGAAACTCAAAGAGGGTGTTAGCGATCATTAGGTTAAATTATAATACTAAAGAAACTGAAGAACTCAATGGAAACCCTCCATTATGCATTTATAAGAAAGATCTAAAACTACAAAAGCAGAGCTTTGGCAAATGGAGTTGAAGTAAGAAATAAAGTTTTTCTATTTTTTTTTTTTTTTTGCTTCTCCATTTTAAAAGACAGACAAGATTCTTATTCATAAGCATCAGAAGTGATTAATTCTTCATATTTACCAAAGGAATATAACTCTACATGCAGTTAGACACATCATTGATTGAATGATCAATAAGTGTGAAACACATGTAATGTTTTTTAGTTTATATCTCTATAAAATATCTCCAAGAAAAAACTGCAGCCATGTCTTCACTGGGAACTGGGAAGGAGTATACTGCAGCAGTTATCATCACATTAAACATAGTCTTTTATTTATCTTTATCTGTGTATAGATGTGCCTCTTTGTCTATATCTATAAGTCTCTCTCTCTGTCTCTCTCTGTCTCTGTCTCTCTCTGTCTCTGTCTCTCAGTCTTTGTCTCTCAGTCTCTCTCTCTCTCTCTCTGCCTCGGTCTCTCTCTCTTTTTCTCTATGTCTGTCTTTCTATGTCTGTCTTTCTCTCTCTGTCTCTCTGTCTCTGTCTCTCTGTCTCTCTGTCTCTCTGTCTCTCTCTCTCCCTCTGTGTGTGTGTGTGCATATGCATGTGTGTATGTGTGTGCGTGTGTGTGTGTGTGTGTGTGTGTATGTGTATATGTGTATGCCACAAGTGTAAAGTGCCTGTAGAGGATAGAAAGGGTAATGTGTTCCCTGGAGCTTGAGTTTTAAGTAGTTATAGGCTGTCCAAAGTAGGTGCTGGAAACCAAATTTTGCATTCTGGAAAATTAACAAGTGCTCCTAACAACTGAACCATCGCTCATCCCCAAATACCAGCCTTCTTGATAAGCATTAGCATTAATGTGATTTGTCTCTTAATTTTTTAAAGATCATTATCTTTGCAAACTGATTACCTTCTTCAGTCAAGAAGAGTGCTATTAACAGTATTGCTCAATTAATACTTAGGTATGATTTATATTGCAATATGGGTAAATAACACCATAGTGTTACCTTTATCTCCACTCAGAAAACTGTAAAGGTTTATTATCATGATGACTATTTTGTTGTTGTTGTTGCTATTGTTTCTTTTAGTGATAAACATTTAAGAGTGCATGCTGTTCTTTCAGAGAAAGAGAATTTGGTTTTCATCACTAATGTTTGATGGCTCTTAGCATCCTGCCACTCCAGCTCCAGAAATCTAACTTCTGCTTCTATCCTCAGTGGCCATCTGAATATACATACACATATTCACCCAGACACATGCATAAATAAAATCTAAATAAATATTTTAGAAGAATTTAATAATTAAAAACATATAATCTTTTTGCTTCCCTATAAAAGACTTTCTTTAGTAAAGGAAGTAATTTTAAGACTGTGAACATGGTAGTCATTAAGTTCAGAGAGTTTGTGTTAGAGTAGAGTTCTTTATCCTGCTCCTACTTTGTGACATGGCTTTGTTGTCAAGCACCAAGTTTCAAGTTTTGATAGAATATGTCAGAGAGACATGATCTGTCAGCATGTCTTATTCCTCCCTACTGATTAATGTCGAAGATAAAATAAATGTTTAAAGCCACAGGATTCTGAAAGTCCAAAAGTGAGCAAGGCTCCAAAAGGATAAAGCAGACTTCAACTGTGTTTGAAAATCCTCTCTCTTTCTCAGCTTGCCTTCCTAGGTGGGAGATGTGCCTTCTTTGGGCTAAAATTTCAGAATTCACCTCTACTTCAATAGCTCTTCCCCCCTGCCTCTCTCTAACATCTGCTTTTTATTTGCTCTTTATCTCCAAATAATAGCTTTCTCAAACTGCAAAGAACATGGCATATGTGGTAGCCAGCAGCAGATTCTTGGTTCAGAAGCCTCTTATACAGCTCACGTGTCATAAATGGTCAAGAATAATAAAAAAAAAAAAATCTCTGTTCTTACCTTGAGCTATTAACCTTGATCCCACCACTTTGAAACTGAAAGCAAGACATATCTCAGCATCGTTTTTCCATTGAATATTTAGTAGAAATGTCACTTACCTAGCATATTTAATATTAGAATCTTAGAAGGTTAACATAAAGCTGGACAACTTTAAATATCACCTACATTGTGAGGGTCCCTGACAATCTGAGAAAGGTGAAAAAGAAATTGGTACAAAACAACATAGTTACCTAGACTGGTTTAAACTTCTGTAATATGACACTAAGCAGTTTATTTTGACATATTTAAGCACAAAGTTTCCTTGTGATAATTTTTACAACAAAGCTCAAAGCTTGACTACACTGAAACTCCTTTCCAAAGTACATGTCCATTGCAAAATACTTATGACATCTTCCATAAAAATGGTTTCTATTGACTGAAAAACAATGCTCAGGATAATGGTCTACAGATAAAGGGACTGGAATAAGTATAATAGCAGATTCTGTTGCAAGAATACACAGACTTCTTTCATAATCATGGGTTCTATTGAATGAGAACAATCCCCAGGATTCTGGGAGATTTGGGTAAAGCCGAAACCTACAGATATCAAAAGATCAACAGGTTATTAACAATGTCTACTCCTAGTTTTCTGATGGAAAGCAGGTAAACATATCCTTTCCTTTAAAAGAGACAAGGTTGCATGCTTAACTTCTCTTGTTTCTCTAGTGCTTGTTTGTGAGCACAAGGACTTCATTTCT
>NW_022196906.1:6791701-6804117 GCF_008632895.1 Mastomys coucha
AGTTTTAAACACCTCTAGGACTCTATTGAAGCACTACTCAAGGAAGACAGTCACTCATGCCCCACACCTTCCGCCATTGCCTTAGTGTAGGTTAGTTATGGGTAATTTGATGTTATTCAGAAGTGATTCTAATTTCTGCTCCTTTCCAATATATCAGGCTGCCTATCAGTCCCCCCCTTTGAGATTCTATTCCCAGGAAGTAACACATGCATACACACATACACACATACACACATACACACACACACACACACACACAGAGAGAGAGAGAGAGAGAGAGAGAGAGAGAGAGAGAGAGAGAGAGAGAGAGAGACATGTATGCCATAGGTCATAGAGCACAGAGTGTGACTTTGCCTGCTTTCATCATGAGTCCCAGGCATTAAACAAGGAACTTTAGTGTTTTTAGAATATGAGTAGAATGGCCATAAGGACTTGTGAAGTAAGACTGGTTATATTTCGCATTAATAGATAAACCAACCTGGGTAAAGTTTGAAATACTATGATTTGTATGTGAAATGTCCCCTATAGGATCATATGTTGAATACTTGTTCAATCTGGCAGCATCATCTTTGGAGAATCATCTTTGGAGATTTAGAATCTTTAGAAGTTAGGGAATAATGAAATGAAGTGGTTCACCAGGAAAAGGGCCATTAGTTTTATAGACCAACCCTTCTTCTGACTCAATTATTCTCTTCTTTTTTTTTTTTGTTAAGATTTATTTTATTTATTTTATGGGTATGAGTACATTGTAGCTGTACAGATGGCTGTGAGCTATCATGTGTGTGGCTGCTGGGAATTGAACTCAGGACCTCTGCTGGCCCGCTCGCTCCGGCCCGCTCTATCCGGCCCAATTCACTGTAGCTGTCTTCAGATGCACCAGAAGAGGGCGTCAGATCTCATTACGGGTGGTTGTGAGCCACCATGTGGTTGCTGGGATCCGAACTCAGGACCTTTGGAAGAACAGTCAGTGCTCTTACCCACTGAGCCATCTCGCCAGCCCAAATATTCTCTTCTTACCAGCATCAGAAGTAAAGTTCATACTATAGTCTTCTCTTATTATATCTCTCCGCTAAAATGGACTGTATCACCTAACACAAACCCTTGCTCTTCCAAGTGGTTTTTTTGGTTTGGTTTTGTTTTTTGTTTTTTGGGTTTTTTTTTTTTTTTTTTTTTTTTGGCTAGGTATTTGTTCATATAGAAAATGGATGAAAGCTACAAAAAGACTAGCTAATATATTGGACCTTTAATTCTATTCAGGCATAGTAAAACCAATAGATCAGAAGAAGTCTGGAACTTGACATATTACTTTCAACTTAAAGAGAAAGAAGCATATGTACAAAACCACATGGAAACATATGCATTTGGGTCAATAAGATTTTAGAAGGTTGCAAGGACAAAGAAGGTTTATATGAGCACATATGGTTCTTATCAGATGGTAGGCATAGTGTACTGTAAGGTAGGTGGTTTGAGTAATTTAGTTTCAACAAATAATTTATCTCTGGGCTTTAAGAAACACAGTAACATTCCCTAGGTGTCCAGTTCTTAAGCAATAGTTGATTTACAGTAAGGAAACCACTGGCTTAAGGTATGAGAGTTTGATAAAGAAGGTGGCTAGGGTTGTGATTTCCTGTATGCCATACCAAAGCCATCTTCTTACACACATTACTTGTTTTATCAAAAAATAACTATCCTTGAGAGGCTAAAGTATTTCTAGGTGTACGTGGATCCCAGAATCACCAAGCATCATAAAACAAAAAACAAAAACAACTCATGATCTCTATAGAGGACAATTCCAGTGCCCTAGCCTGCTGGGTCCTTCAAGAATGGATCATTTATCTTTAAGACACTCTATTAAAGCCCTCCCCAGCCTATTGTAGTGAGAGAGGTCTATGTGAATAAGACCTGCTGAATGGATTTCATAGTCGACACTCAGGACTAAAAGTCTTAAAATTTCTCACAGTCCACTATCTCCTTTTTGGACTGAGTCTGATTGATATTGAAGGTTCTTTGGACAATTCAGCCAGTAACTGTTGGTAGTATAGGGGATTCAGCCACATGTTTTCTCTCTTATGCTGCTGCAACCTTAACTTCTGTGGATATTTGTGCACAGATAATTTTAGATGGTATTGAGCCATTTCTAATCTACAGTTTGTTTTCAACTTAGACTCTCAAAGCGATGGTTATATGCTAAGGCAAGACATTCAGCACACAGTGCTCATGACATCTCTAAAATCTTAATTCTCTCAGTGCCATCCTCTACATTCTCAGTTATCCTTCGAATGAGCCACCTATCCACAGCTAACCATAGATCTTTTCTTATCACTGTTGGTTGGTAAATTCCATTCTATATTCAATGTATTCCTTAAGTAGCTTCATTCAACTCTAAATTATTATAGTGTTTTCTTTGTTCCCTTAATTTCATTGACTTTTTTGAATCATTTGCTTGCCAACAAAACCTCAACCTCTAATAAATCTATCCATCCACAGACACCAATTATGCTTGTCCTCTGAATGTGGTGGAAAGTACATGCAAGTGCTAGTATCATTTAAAATTAACAACCTTGTTCTAGAAAACATCACTCTAGGGTCATTCCACAATCTGGCTACACAACTCTTTACTACTCCACTGCCTAATCACACACTTCATATTCTTCTTTTATTAAAATTTTTCCAAAATCTTCCCATTGTCACTCACTGTTAGATGACAATTTTGTTTGCAATTTTGTTTCTACAATTTCTTAGTTCTATGTGTCTATTTACTGTTGAACCTTCTGCATGACTGACACTGTGTTCTCTATTTTCCCTCATAATGTTCTGAGTGAACCAGATCCTTCCAAAAGGCCACAATTGTCACTTATGTGATATGGTAATATGGCAATCTGCTCTAAATTCCCCACTAGCACTTCTCACTACTGCCCAATTTTCTGGATTCTTGAATGAAAAACACATAAGAGCCTTATTTTTAATATGCCCTAAGCAGCTCAATAGTTGGGACACTCTGAAACGTCAACATTCCTAAGGTCTCCCCTCCAATATTCCTGAATTATTACTTACTAAAAATCTATATTTGATCTTTGCTACCCCAGATCCAAATGGGGAAAGAGCCCCTGGCAACACTCTTCCCCAGATCTTACATGACTGGTTCCCTGTCTTTCATAGCTCTCAAACGTGACTTCTATTCCTTTCCTGGCATGGCGATTCTAAACATCCTTCTTCCATGAATTCCCTTGCCCAGGAAATCTAAAGTCCCACCTCTGTATCCCTGATCAGCCACTGGCTGTGGGCAACTTTATTTACCAATTAGAGCCAATTGGATGCAGGGACCTGTAGCATCTTACGTTCAGACATATGAATTCCAATGTAATTTGGGAACCCAATTAATATAACATAAGCAAGAAACCAAATCCACAGCACTTATGACTTGTATTTATCCTCTACCCTTGTTAAAGGCACACACACATACACACACACACACACACACACGCACACACACACATGCACACACACACACTCACTCACTCACTTCTCCCAACTTTACTACATTACTAGCCTCTGTCCTATGAACAGAGTAATTTCCACCATCATATAGTTCATTATAATTTGTACTCCTTTACTCAGCAAACCCCACTTCTGATTCCAGTTCTTCATTTAGTTATGTACTTTTTATGATCTCATACAAAAATGTATTGGGATCAGGGTGGAAGCTGAGAAAACTCACTTCTGAGACAGAGACTTGAAATGAAAGGTTTATTTTCTGTGCATGCAGGAAGGTAGCCAGTTTGGGATCTGAATCACATCCTCAAAGGGAGATCAAACAAAATTTTTAAAGGATGTGAATAAAAAGTGAGGTGGGATGGGCTGTTGCATTAACCAATCGTGTCTTGACACAAGGGGTTAAACAAGGAAGTTATCTTGGTACAAGGCAAAGGAGTAGGGAACTACACATATTTAATTGAACCAGGAGATCCAGATTTCAGAATGACAAGGGAACAAAGGAGAGAGCAAACTGCACAAAGTCAATTAAGTCATGACAGGAAGCAAATTTCTGACTTGTGTGCCTTAGATAACAGGATAATGACAACTTCTGTCTTTCTATCCTTTGATGGTTAACAAACAGGAAACATCTGAAGAACCAGATAGAAGATGGGGTCTGAAGCCTGGGAACATTAACTCAGTTTTGTCCCTGCCAGCAAGGTGAATTTTGTTCATGAAATGGCTGAGCCCAGGAAACTAATGCCTAATAAAAAAAATTAGAATGCATCCGTCTAGTTATTTTCATCCACTTTTACAGTTGTGTTTCTAAAAATTCAACCTATTTAAAGTTTTCCTTCTTTTATCCTTTCAGAAGCTTACTGTTCTTGGTAGTCAACCATTTTTCATTCATTTGTTATCATTCAGTTGTCATCATTCAATCAGTCATCATTCAATTGTTAAATATGTATCCATTAACATTTGTTTTCAATTAATTAACCCTATAGTCTCCAGGAAAGGTTTCTGAAAATGCATTCTCCCCATTTGCTAAATATTGTCACTCTCCTACGATTTTTTCTATATAACTGACTCATAAGTATTTCCTTATTCTGCTTATAGTTCCCAAGGATAATTTCTTTCCTTGTGTATCTAGTGCTATCCTATTGATCTTGTGCTCCTCAGTTGCCCCAGGCCCACCCTGCCTTGAAGCTTTATGTTCCTCCCTAAACCTAAATGTCTCCTTTCCTACACATCACTCATCTGTTTACCTAGCCTTGGTCTTTGCCCACACATCGCCTCTCCATAAAGAATATCCAGATACCAATTTTTTTAATTGCAGGTCTATTTATATTGTCATATCACCTCCCCATATTCTTTTCTCTATAGTCTTTTAAACCATACAATAAGTTATGAATAGTTATTTACTTCAGTAAATAATTTTATTTCCAAGTCATTCTTTTTTCTACTTCTCAGACACCCTACCTGAACCTAAACACTTTGAGGATGCAGGCTTCACTATATGCTGTCCGTTGAAGATTTCCAAAAGTCTGTAACTCCGTCTCATGATATAATTTATTCCCTCTAAACAGAAATTGGAAAACAAAAAGTCAGAACTGATGGTTCAGGATGACTCAACTCTCAGGAATGAATTAAGTCTACTTAATGTTACTGAAAAGCAGACTGTTGTAAAGCAAGTCTAGCCCCCGATGTTTTCTCTGTCACACATATTCACCAGTAGATATGAGAAGTTCTTCAGCAAATGCCAGTCACAAGCTGACATGCTATGTTCAAACAACTCAGTTGTCAGAACTATGAAAATAAGTTTCTTCTCTTTATAATTTGGGTACTTTTATAGAGTAACAAAATCAAGACTATGAAACCTAGCATACACTGTATACTCAATTGACATATATTGAATACATGAATACAAAGCAAGAGAGCTATTAAGGAATAAAGGATGGCTTCCCTCCTATGGGTAGGAAAAGATGTTCTCTATACCTTCTCAGTGTTTGTTTGTTTGTTTGTTTGTTTGTTTAATTCTACAATATGTCTTCTTCTAAGCAATAATGTCTAATTTGAAATTCTAATCACTCCATCTCTGTTGCCATGGCACATTATTTTAAATGCTTAGGATAACCTACAAATTTTAAGCATGCCATCTTACAAATATATATGAGAGAATATTAATACATCTTCCTTCTCTCTGTCCCTGAAGTTTCACCTTATTTTGTCCTTTTGTGGCAAAAATGGCTTCTTGTGTGGGCTAACAGAAAGAAAACTGGGGTGGGTGCATGATGTGTAAAGCAAGTTTGGTCCATGCAGTTTTTCCACTGAAGGATATCCCCAGACAGAATTGCAGCTCGCTATTACTCACTTGGATGCTTTAGACTTCACATTCAGACACATAAAAATGCCACCTGCAGCTCACTTGATTGAAGGTAGACTGATGTGGGCATCTAGTAGAGGCAGCAAAAGAAATAACACAGCAATTGTGATTCATGTGTTCATGTTAATTTTTATTCTCTCTTCTGCCCTCTTCTACCTCTCTCAGTCACACCTTTCTCACCACAAATGATGTTTGCTCTAATATCGAGCCCATTACCTTATTGTATTTTTTATTTCACTCTGGACTATTTGTTCTCGAAATATACCTATCTATTCAATTGGCTTTCTTCAGAAAGGATTATTAATATCAAAGTCACATCAGAGATTTTCAATGAGGTACAGCATATTCCCTCAGCACTCTAAAGAATAGATTTATAATGCCATTGTAGAGTATCATTCAAATACCTTGGCCCATTAAGTTGCAATTGATGCTTAACTAATGTGCTTTCTCTTGAAGTGTCTATCTTTTTACAGAACTGGATAGCAATATGCCAAGGAGATGAATATGTGGTGGGTGAGAGTTCAACTTGAGATTTCTATAGAAGAGAAAGGCTAACTGGAGTTCAAAATGAATTTCATATCCCAATACAATTACTTCTGAGGCAGTAGATGTTGTTTAATCTCATATAATTCCTATTTTTATAGGGCCAATTGAATATTTCCTTCACTATACTTAACTTAGCATGAAGAAAAATAGCATTAGAGTCTATTTTTTTCTGTTTTTTATTAATATTTTCTTTATTTACATGTCATATGATATCTCCTTTTATAGATTTATATAATATACTATTTTCCCATTACCCAGAGAATATTTTTGCCATTTACAACAATTTTCAATTTTTGTCTCTCACAAATTTTTATTATTTGGTTTCTTATATTTTAAATTTTCTTTTATTACAAATAGATTTTTTTCTCATATAATATATCCTGATTAAATTTTCCCTCTATCTACTCTTTCCGATTCCTGACCAACTCCATTGCTATCTGGGTCCACTCCTGTTCTGTCTCTCATTAGAAAATAAACAGGCTTCTGAGATATAAAAATACAATATAATATAATATTACATAATATGATTAAGCAAAAACTAATACAAAGGAATTGGACAAATTAAACGAAAGAAGGAAAAGAGCTCAAGAGAAGACACAAGACACAGAGACCCATATATTTACACACTTAGGACTCTCATAAAAACACTAAATTGGAAGCCATAATACATATGTAAAGGACCTGCTCCAGACTCCTTGCAGGCCCTGCCCATGCTGCTTCAGTCATTGTGGGTTCCTCTGTTCTTAGGTCATGTTGATTTAGAAGATCTTGTTTTCTTCGTGTTCTCTGTCTCCTCTGGCTCTTAGATTCTTGATTCTTTCACCTCCTCTTCTACAGGGTTCTATAGGCCCTGATGGGAGAATGTTATAGAGAAATGCCATTTAGGGCTTAGTGTTCCAAAATTCACCCCCCTTTCTCTCTTTCTCTCTCTCTCTCTTTGCATGTGTGTGTCTGCGTGTGTCTGTGTGTGTGTGCAAAATACCTGGCTGCAACTCTCTGTATGAGATCTCAACAGCTGCTGCAGGAGGAAATTTCTTTGATTGTGGCCTTCTGCCATAAGTATAGAAAAAAATGTCATTAGGATTCAGTTTATTGCTACTTTTCTAGAAATGGTAGCATTTGCTTTTACCCCAATCCTCAGACTATCTAGTCTCTGATTCTGGACCACCCAAGCAGTGTCTGGTATGGGTTCTATGTCACTGAGATGATCTTAAGTCAAAGCAGTTATTGCTTGATTATTTCCACTAGATTGTGTCACTATTATTCTAGCATATCAGGCTGATATTACACTATTGTAGATTTTGAAATTAAGACTGGGACTGTTTGTATGTTTCATATGTTTTATGTTCTATGTTTCATTAAGTATCATGAGGAGTACTTTACTGTACCAAAGATTCTAGTATGTGAGAGTGAGAATCTTTATGGGAACTTGCTCAATTTCTCCATTTTCAGTGAGTTGTTGGGTATTGCCTTCAGCAGTGGAGCCCTGTCATTAATTTGAGCAGAGTGGCCTGTAGGATTGTCAACAGCATGGGTTGTTTAAGGACTCCCATGGAAACTCTGGTAACAAATCAATTACATCTAGGTCAATCCTGAGACCAGAATCTTCATCTGATGACAAGACATGGCTAGCTGGTGCTCTGTCACTCCATTATTGAGCAATTTCACATAGATTCTCTTAATGTATTTATATACCTTTTGTATTAGGTTTTCATACTACCCTTTTCATGGACTTTATCTTAGCTATCTTTCCCTGTATTCTTTCCCTTGGGCTATCCTAAACTCTTTCTCCCATTTGATGGTTCCCATCTCAGCCACCTACCTTTCCATCCATAGCTATCCTTCAATTCTCTTCTCTAATAAGATCTGTCTATCTCTCTATCCCTTACTCTATACTTAGCCTTTGTGGTTCTAAAGATTGTAGTTTGTTTTCATTGCCATAATAGCTTATATCCACATACTGGCTAATACATATATTTGTCATTCTGGGTTTGCTTTACCTTATTCAGGGTAATTTTTTTCTTCTAATTCCATCCATTTACCTGAAAATTTGTTTTACTACTTTCATAGCTGAGTAATTCTCCATTGTGTGGATGTAGCACATTTTCTCTATCCATTCATACATTTAGGGACATTTAGATCATTTCAATTTTCTGTTATTATGAATATAGCAGCAATGAACATATTTCAGTAATTATCTATGTGTTAGGGTGAAACCTGCCTTTGGGTATATGGAGGGTGATGAGGCTGGATCTGGAGGAATATTGATTCTCATCTTCCTGAAGAAGTAGCACACTGATTTCTATAGTAGCTGTCTATGATTTCATTTCCACCAATGATGAATAAGTGTTCCATTTATTTCACATCCTTGACCTCATGACTTCTCACTTGTTTTATTGATCTTTGACATGCTGACAGGTGTCAGATGAAATCTCAGAGTAGTTTTGATTTGCATTTTCTTGATGGAAAAGGAGATTAAACATGTGTTTCTCAGAAATTTGAATCTTATTTTTAAAGAATTTTCTACTAACATCTGTGCCTCATTTTTAATTGGGTTGTTTCCTTTATATTTACATTTTTTAGTTATTTGAATATTGGGTTCTCTATCACATTAGTAGTTGGTAAAAGCATTCCCCATTCTGTAGGCTGCTGCTTTGCCCAAATGACAGTATCCCTTGGCATGGTTTTAGTTTCATAAGTTATTATTTATTAATTATTGTGTTTGGTGCCTGTGCTAAGGATATTCTGTTGAGAAAGTTTTCTCTTGTGCCAATGAGTTCAAGACTATTCCCCATGTTCTCTTCTCTCAGATTCATTGTATATGGCTTATGGTGTGTCCTTAGAGTTGAATGTAGTGCAGGATGATAAGGATGGATCTATTTGGATCCTTCTACAAATTAACCAACACCATTTGTTAAAAATGCTGAAACTATTCCAGTACTTTTTCTTGTAATTTTTTTAAATCAAAATCAGGTGTTCATAGGTGTGAGGACTTAATTCTTGTCAGTTCCATCTTTCAGTAACATGCCATTTTGATACTCTAGCTCTGTAGTATGATTTAAAATCAAGGATGATGATACCTCCCACAGTTCTGTTACTGTATTACCTATCCTAGGACTTTGTGTTTCATTTGAAGCTGAAAATTGTCCCTTCAAAGTCTGTATTAGAATTTTGATAGGGATTCCATTGAATCTTATTATTGCTTTAGCTATGAAAGCCATTTTTTGTTATTTTACAATACCAAAAATGTCTTGTTTTTATAATTTGTGAAATTTCTTTGAATTTTTCTCCATTTAATTTCACGTTGGCTATTGGCTTACTGTAAACTGCCTTTAATATGCTTAGGTATGTATCTTATACCACTAATCTTTCCATGGCCTATATCGTGAAGTGTGTTGGATTTTTGTCAAAGACCTTTCTGCATATAATGAGATTATGATTGTGATCTACTGATATTAAGAGATATAAGGACTATGACAACTGTTATAAATGAAAGCATTTAACTTGGGACTGACTTATAGTTTCAGAGGTTTAACTCATTATCATCATGGAGGGAAATATAGTGGTATTCAGGCAGACATGGTGCTGGAGAAGGAGATTAGGCTTCTACATCTTGATACTCAGGAAGCAAGAGACTGTGTGCCACACTGGGAATAGCTTGAACACAGAAGATCTCAAAGCCCACATCCACAATGACACTCTTCCTAAAATAGGGCAATACCTACTCCAACAAGGCCCCACCTCCTAATAGTGTCACTTCCTATGAGCCAAGCTTTCAAACATATGAGTCTACATGGGCCACCACATTCCACACCCTGACCCTACATACTTGTAACCATAACATAATGTAAAATGCATTTAGTCCATCTTCAAAAGTCCCCATAGCCAATCACAGTCAAAATCTCTACTGAGATTTATGTAATGCCTTAACTGTAATTCTCCTATTTAAAAAAAATAAAAAAAGCAGATCACATACTTCCAACATAAAAAGGGACAGGATCTACATTATTGTTACTAAATGTGGGGAAGGGGGCATGATGAAATACTGGAGCAAAACAATACTGAAAACCATCTGGGCAAATGTCAAATTCTTCATCTCTATATCTGATGTCAAAATGATCTTCAGATCTCACACTCGTTTCAGTTTTGATGACTGCAATATATTTCTTTCTTTTAGGTTGGTTCCACTCCCTCTTAGTAGCTTTCTTCAGCAGGTATCCCCAGGGCTTGGGTATTTCCAACATTTTGTGGACTCCAACAAAATCTAGGATTCACCTTTACAGCTTCACACCATGACTTTTCTGGGATTTCATGCAGGAACACTCCTAAAACATTAGTAGTCACAGTGGCATTACTTAGTCATGGAGGGAGATTGCATAACTAGTTTCTTTTATCCTTGATTATAAAACTAGGGCCATGTGGCAAAAGGTGTTAAGTTCTTTCTGGGTCAATTACATCTACACTTGTTTTCTGTCTTCCGTGGTTTCCTTCACTGACTGTGCTTAGTTGACCAGAAACTCAGTCTGTACCTTAAACTGTTCTTTAATTTGTTTTCACAAGATGGAAGCTTAGCTGGGTAAGACATTGCCCTGAGCTCACCACTTCTCTTATTCCATTTAATATATTCAACCTGTTTATCTCCCTGAACACAGAATTAGCTCCATTCCACTTTCTGGTGCCCCCTTTATCCTTGAATAATATATTTTATATTATCCTTTGTTCAGCTTGCTCATTTTCATCAAAATCCTTTTCATGAGAGTAAGCACTACTAACTACAGAACACAGTCTATACTAGGCTGCATTGCGATTTCCCTTACCAATGCAATTAATCTAAGTATAAATATAAATGTGTAATATTTAGGCTGCAAGCTAACACTCTTCTCTGATACCTCTTGAGCTTAGCTCCCACAATTCAAATCACCCTCAGCATCATTATCTTCCATGTTCTTACTGGTATCGCTCATTAAGCCCCTTAGAAAGCATTCCATTGCTTTCAATCCAAAGTCTCCAAAACCACATTCCTCCAAATAAAAGCATGGTCAGGCCCATCACAGCAGTACCTTAGTCTCTGGTACTTCTCTTTTAGTTTGGGTTTTATTGCTGTGAAGAGATACAAGAACTATGACAACTCATGTAAATAAAACCTTTAATTAGGACTGACTTATAATTTCAGAGGTTTAGTCATTATCCTAATAAAGGAAAACATCATGGCATACAGGCAGACATGGTGCTGGAGAAGGAACTCAGGCTTTTATATTTGATCCTCAGGCAGCAGGAGGTTCCACACCAGGGGTAGCTTGAGCATAGGAGACCTCCAAGCCCTCCACCACAGTGACACACTCTCCCCAGTAAGTCTATACTTACTCCAACAAGGCCATACCTCATGAGAGTGCCTTTTCATATGGGCCAAGCATTAAAATACATGAGTCTATAGGGGCCATACTATTCAAACCACTACAATGATTATGTTGATTTTATTTTATTCAGTTTGTTTTTATGGTAGATTATATTTATTGACTTACCTATATTAAAGTGTCCCTGGACCTCTGAAATAAAACCTACTTGGTAATTGTGGATGATCTTTTTTATGTGTTCTTGAATTTAGTTTACAAGTATTTTATTGGACATTTTACAGCTATATTTATAAAGAGAAAATGATCAGTATTTCTCTCTGTTTGTTGAGACTTTATATAGTTTGAGTATCAAAGTTATTGTGGCCTTGTAAAATGAATTGAACAATGGTACTTCTGTTTCTATTTTGAGGAACCATTTCAGAAATATTGGCATCAACTTTTATTTGAGTGTCTGGCACAGTTCTGCATTAAAACCATCTGGCCCTGGGCTTCTTTTTGTTGGGAGAATTTTACTGATTGTTTCTATTTCACTAGGGTTTATATGTCTGTTTAAATTTATTATCTGATTAGAATTTAATTTTTGATAAGTAAAAATTATTTTAGGTCCCTGATATATGTGGCCATTGGGAATTCTACATATATATATATATATATATATA
>NW_022196906.1:6804127-6825238 GCF_008632895.1 Mastomys coucha
TATATATATATATATATATATATATGTAGAGAGAGAGTTGGCATGGTGATAAATTATGATGCTAAGAGATGCTAAGGGGGGTCCTCGGGAGGAAGGAAATTAAGTTATCTGTATAATCTCTTGGGAACAGAAAAAAAGAGTGGGGAGATTCATCAACAGATAGTCTCTTGCAGAGCTAGGGATCAGACTGGGTGATTGGTTTTAGAGGAGAGAAGGGAAAGGTTAGGATCTGGATTTAGGGAAACTACCTTTTCCCCTTATCATTACCATAGAATAGTATATTCCTTGTTCTGTAGTTTCCCAGAAAATGTTTTATTATTCACATACCACATTTGTGTATTTGAGAGCAAATATGACCACATGATTGCTGAGTCATGGTTGGCCAGATGTACTTGTTACATGTGGTAGTAAAATACCTGATCTGAGTTCTGGAACTGGGCTGGAATCCTCTGCAAGGGCAATTCAGGCCCTTAACCTGTTGAAGCCTCTCTCCATCCTGAGAGGGCTGCATTTTAACAAAACTAATTCAAGAACATAGGCCAAACCTCAACTCAGTATGAGTATTTTATGTTGTATTTTCAATTTCTTATTTATTATGTCATGATTTTACTCAACATAAACATGTTAAAGTCATATTTATTTCTTCTCCCTTGATAATGATTTAATTAAAATGAACTATTTCTACCATAATACGAGATCACTTGTCTTGACTGATGGATCAAACTAAAGTTCACAAGAGAATCCTCACTACAGACTTACAGGAAGATGGGAAAAGCATTTCTAGAACTCAATGATCATGGAAGCCTGAATGGCCATTTATTGCCCACTTCTATATGTGTTCTAACATCTTTGTGACTATTGGGCACCTTCTTTGGTGTTCACTAGATATCGTGTTTCCACCAACTGAAAAGCTATCTTAGCTGTAGCTATCTTAGACCAGTAGCTGAAATTCCCTGTACTTTGCCCTAACCCACCTACCTTGACTTCTCACCTATGTGTCTAAAAGTATCCTCACTTATGATTGTCTGTGTTCTGTTCCTATACAAATAACATAAATGATTATAGTGTTAGAACATGGAACAGAATTTGTGCCTGTGAGCATGCTCACTTACAGTTAGCTTAAAAATAACCTCATATCTCCTCTGATAACTATTCATTTCATGTCAACATCACTACACTATGATAGTGACCTCACCACTTCTTTATATAATAGCACTGATACTTCTTTAAGTGGACAAGTCAAGTGCATAAAACCCTTATAAAGATATGTAGGCATTAGATTCTATGAATTTATTAAGCATTTACAAGTGGGAAAGATTGAAGAACAATGAATATTTAAGGAGTCAAATTTTTACTATGAGAGTTAAGCTATGAAATAGAAATAGATGACCGAATAGTCTTTTGTTTGGGGCATTAGAGTTAATTGCATGACTTGTCCTGAAATTTTACCCTCCCTGTGATAACTGACTAGTCTAATTCTCACCTGAGGTTTTGTTCCTGAATTTCTGCTAAGCTTTCCATGATAAAAAAAAAGTGCAAAATCACCCTATGTATTCATAATTAAATATTTGTAACCTTTAAACTTCTAACTGGTGCTATGATTTGGAGTAACTGAGTGCTTCAGAATCCACCTCCAAGAAAGACTAGAATTCACTCTGGTTCTAAGTAAGTAGTAGATTTTCTCTTCTCTGAAATCTAACTATACCTAGCCAGGTACTGGGATATCTCAGGTCTGCTATCACAAGAAAAGGGCTTTGTGCACAGGTGTAGATTCAGCATTTCAGTCACTTTCATATGCTATTTTATAATTATAGTTAACTGAAGACATGTCAATGTGCAATAAACATTTACTCTGTCAAACAATGAACTGACATTAGACTGTAACTTTCATTTCCTCCTGAGGGGCAGGAACAAAAGTTGCTACTCCATAGGGGTCCTGGCTTCCACTGTGGGAGGTCAACAAAATTCTTCTCCTGGCAGCTGTCCTCTTAATTCTAGTTTTTCCTGAGAAACTCAGTGCCTCATTATGCATGGATTTCCCTTCCATAGTGGACTAAAGTATTTATTATTTTGGGGGAGACTGTCTGTATTCAGTATAACTTTGATTTTCTTCTAAGCCATGTAGGTTCATATGTAATAACAAGTTTGATGCACGCTTGCCTAGCCATGCATTTTCTTACCTGAGAAAGAAAATGCTTCCTTCTGACCCCAGAATTTATGTCTATTTAGATACAGGTATATTTGTAATCAGAGGATACTGTCAAAACTGGAGATGGATGCATGAGATTGAAGCTTTTTTTGGCAGAATACTAAGTAGTGCAAAGACAATAGATGTGGAGGGAAGGGGCATATGATCAGAGAGGGTGAATATACTTGAGCAAACCTACAGAAGTAGTTTAAACATTGCAATATATGCATTAAGAAAACAGAAAGCAAAACATATTTAAATTAAGTACACATTTCAAAATTTCAATTAAATTTCCTGAATGTGCATCTTATTCTGTGATCTGTGACTGTATGTTTATGAGTGTGCATGCAAGGATGTGTTTTAGTAAGCCACATATCCAAAATTGTGAATTTTTAACATGTTGGAACATGTTAAGTTCAGTTAGGTTTACATCAATTAACCCATTAAAGATAACTTCAGAGGCATCAAAATGTATCAAGAACATATTAAGGAATGAAAACAACGTCCTTCCCCTTATAGTAATTTAACAAAGAGCAATTCCAAATTTGAATTCTCCACTTCTTTTTGTATGTCTGTAGTATGTAGTTGAAAGCTCATTGTAGTCTACCTGTTATGTGTGTGACTCTGCTGTTGTGTGCCCCTATCAAAGGGCTTAGCTCTGTATTTACTGAACAGCATCCAAACCATGGGAAAGAGATGAGGGATTCTTTACAAAAACCTTAACATCATTTTTAAAGGGGAGTAAACTCTTCTGACTTGAATTGATGCTGAAGCATCAAATAGAACAAACGGTACTACAAACTCATATCATCAAGCCACATCTGAGGTTGTTTCCAACATTTGTGGAATATGCATTGCACAAGATTGCTTCCAACCTATTGGCTGCTTTTAGCAAATGATAACCACAACACATATATGACTACTTTACTCTCAGTCAGGCACAAAGAAGATACCGAATTTAAGATTAGAATTATAAATTTGCTTGCATTGTTAATACTGATTACAGGAGAAATGGAAGTAAGATTGGTGACATTGTTCTCTTAAAAAAAAACAAAACAAAACCGGTTAAACTTCAACAGGATGAGTGCACACTAGGGCAACAAGTTAATTGCATCATCTTAAATTATCTAGAAATGCATTATTAAGTTTTTAGAAAGTTCTAGAAAAGTTTAGTCTCTTTGAAGGCTAGCAATATTTTTATACAATTGTACTACTATACAGGTACTGCATGATTTAAATGGAACACATAATTCTGATGGATTGTTAAAATACTATTTGATCTAACCACACCTTCTCTTTTGACACAGAAGCATATATTCTACTAGCATGTTGACGTTATCTCTAAACAAGAGGATTTTAATATGACCTTGATTAAACCTGGGATATTAAAGTGCACCAACCCAATAATACTTCACTTAGTAAGTACACATGTGCATCTATCCATAACTCTGGGCTTATATGTGTGTTAGTGGTTATATGACTTTAGCCATGTATTGCCCATGCTTTGACTATAACATAGAATACATATGCTCAGGAAATACTAACAGCAAGAAGAATGTATCACTTGTTTTTTTATCCTAGGGCAATTGTGCAAATTAAAAAAGTAGCTTTAGTATACTCAGAACAAAGATATGACCTAAAATTTACAACATTAATTCATGGATGATTTATTCTATAAAATAGTTGGCCAGAAGACTTACATATTTCAAATATTAACTGACACCAATTCATTCAGCCATGACTTTCAGGAAAATTTGAAACTATGACATGTACTTCACAGTTTATTTATAACAGAACAATTATATATAGAAATCCCAAAAATGAGAGGTCCTATGGATTAGATGAGTTTCAAGTGGCTCACTTATGTATTAATAGTTGGGTTTGTGTGATGCAATTAAGAAGTGTTGCCTTTTAATAGATAGGGTCTTCATGCTTTGGAAAGGATTCAGGTAGTTTCCTGAGACATTTTAGTTATAAGATAAAGGAGTTATAAAAGACCAAGACTGGTTCTCTCACCACTTGGCTTTCTGTATAACCTGTGATCTCTCCTCACAGGGACATCTATTATCATAAGGTCATATGCCAAACCATTGAGATTGCCAATAAATAAAACATTTTTTCTTTGCAAATTATAAAGCCCTGGTAGGTTGTCATAGTAATGGTAATTATATCAATATGATGAGAGAAAAGAAAGAAACCATGCAAAATTTTCACTTGACTAATATTATTGATCTTGATAATATCAATATTTATATTTTGCTGAAAACCACAAGACCATTCAATTATTCAGACATTTACTTAGAACACGAGTTTCTAATATACCTTGATTAATTTTTACATTATCTTATAGTTCAAGGAAGAGACACACTAAGAGTTAATACAATTATACTTCTAGGAATAATAACAACTAACAACAAAACACCTGCATGGTAACAGAGACTAACAGGGCAAGGAGAATCCACTGAGTCAAGCAATGTGGCCTGTTAAGCAAATAGGCTAAAATGAGGTTTTGTAACATCTATTTGTAACCCTTCTTGCTATGTTATCAGCTCTAGGACACAGTGTTCCATTTTAACCAAGAAATAACAGTATTTTCTTTGGAGTTCTTTTAAACAAATGTATGTTAAGTCACTTAGCGCAGTATGGAGAACAGGGTAGGTTCTCAGCAATCGCCCTCATGTTCATGTGGATTTTATTTCTACTTTATCAGTAATACCATTACTACTTTGCCTTATCATGAATAATTTAGATTTTGTCCTTGTTCTTCAGCAGGTATGAACCAGTATGTCTCTGTCGTTAGCCTTCCCAACTTGGCGGTCAGCAATTTCACTTAGATAATTCTTCATGCTATAAATGGAGTCATTTATCAAAACTAACCAAATGTCTTCCTTGAGCACAAGAGAAAGCCATCTAGAATATTCTCTTGCCACTGAAATGTGCACTCATGTGGTGACACAGAAATCAGTATAGCAGGAACTAATGATCTGATTCCATTAACAATTGCTCATTTGGGTGGTAAGTGACCTGAGACGAAGAAAATGCAATTTTGCCTGCCAATATGATAAAAAATGGCTGTCATTACAGCTCTAAAAAGATTATAATCAATGATACTTTTTATTGGCTCAATTGAACTGCATTGTGACCAATTAAATCCTTGTTTTGATGACATTGTGTAAAATGAGAGAGTTTAGAATCTTTGGGTCTTGCAGAAAACAGCACAACAGCTTCAGCCTTATTCCCTTTCAAAATCAGGAGGTAACTTTGTCTATAGAATTATCATATCTGCATTAAAATAATGTATTTAAAGCATTCTCTAAAAGCACATGTAGTTGCCCTTTAGGCACTCCTAAGCTTTCTCCAAGTTTTTAAGAAAACTCCTAAGGTTTGCCCATAGTGTTTCTTTAAACAAATTAAAAAAAAAAAAACCCACACACACATATAAAATTGTGTTTATAAGAATTTTGGCAATTTTACATTTTAATTTTTATTTGTGTATGTGTCTATTTGTGCCTGCCAAGTGTGTGCAAGTGCCACTGAGGACAGAAGAGGGGGTCAGTTCCACTAGAGCTGGAGGTGTAGGTAGTTTTGACCCATACAGTGTTGATGCTGGGAATTAAACTCAAGTCCTCTGGAACAGTCTCCAGTCCCAAAGAATTTAGTAGGTTTTTTTTTTTATTAGATATTTTCTTTATTTACATGTCATATGCCCTCCTCCTGCTCACCACCCCACCCTCTCCTGCTTACTGCCCCTGGCATTCCCCTACACTGGGGCATAGAACCTTCACAGGGCCAAGGACCTCTCCTCCCATTGATGACAGACTTGGCTATCCTCTACTATACATATGTTGTTGGAGCCCATTAGTCCTCCCATGTATACTCTTTGGTTGGTAGTTTAGTCCCTGAGAGCTCTGAGGGTACTAGTTAGTTCATATTGTTGTTTGTCCTAAGGGGCTGCAAACCCTTCAGCTCCTTGGGTCCTTTCTCTAGCTCCTTCATTGGGGACAAAACTGAGTACAAGAATTTAGTAGTTTTAAGTGAGGTTTTCATCTGACACATTGTACAGTAAAATTTAAGAGCTTGAAGATGTGTATACCCCCTGATCATCTAGTAAGACATAACAATGTGTGTCCATGCAGTGTTTTGCCTGAATTAGAAAACCTGGTCTTTTGTGAGAATTATCATCTTACATGTATTTGTAATACACAGTCTTGTTTGAGAACAAGTTTCCTAAACAGTTGCAATTTGAAAATTGCTACATTTCAAACAAACATACTTATTTTTGAAACACATGTACCTGAAAATCTTATAAGCACAAGTGATAAAATAGAACTCAATTTGATGATGGTCTATAGGTTTGGTATTATATAAGAGATATAATAGTATTTAGACTAGAATAATACTTGCCACTAAGTCAAATACATAGATTTTTTTTAATGATTCCAAACTTTCCAAGGAACAAGTATAGAGAAACCTGAGGCTTTTTCCTCTTTCCAATAACTTTTTAAAATGCATTTTTATTACTGAGCATTAAATCCATGGCACGAGCTGTTAAAACCAGATATGTACATATTAAGAACATATGATTATTCTCCATCAATTTTTTACAGCCCTGGCTTTATATAAATAATTAAATTAATTTTACATTTGATTGGATGTAACTAAAAATTGTTGGGTATGGTATTTGGCAAGAAGTAGACTGTGTGTTCTGCATAGCTGCAATAATTCTATCAATAATGTGGAAATAGTGGATAGCATTATTTGTGTAATTGATGTTTTCTTTATAGAAATATATATGGCCTATTTGTTGTGTGGTTAGTTAAACCCAATCAAAGATATAGAAGCCATTATTATACATGGAGGAAATAAAAATAGATGAATTAAAAATAGTGCTGCTTTTAAAAGCTCTCTGTCTGATGAATAGAATTATGATTTTAAATGTCTTTTACTACTTCCTTAAAGCCAGAAGGATCAGGGAAATCATATCACACTTCCTTATTATTACACATTGGTGGCGCATTTGATTATTTTTTATAAATAAGTACTTAAGTATCTACTTAGAGTTAAAAGCAACAATAGAAACAAAAGCCTGTTAAAACAAGAATAAATAAATATTGCCACCCCCCAAAGTAATGTAGCCCTTCCTTGTAATGCCTTACATCAAAAATTGAAGTCATTATCAAGCTGAAAATATACTAAAATGTTTATGTTCCTCAAAACTGGTAACCAGCAAAGATGGCTTCAGTAAGAAATTATGAGAAAATATATGGCTCAGTAGGCAAGAGAGTTGCTGACTTTCCAGAGCACCTCAGTTACAATCCCAGTACCCAACACCCTGTAACATCTGTCTCAAGGGCTCCAACACCCTCGACATTTGAGGGCATATGGACTTATACATACACACTCATATGCAGATACACACATAATTTGAAATGAAATAAAATAAATTTAAGAGGAAATGCTTATATACATTATCCTCTATATGTTGAGGGAAGTGAAGTCAGAGCTAAAAGTCTTACAAGTACAATGCCAAAGAAAAGTAAATTCTGCCCTAAGAAGAGTGGATTTATATTTCTAATAAATATGTGAAAAAGGTTCATAGTCATCCTCATAACCGTCATGCTATAGAAAAATGGCAAATAGGCTCGACATAACAATTATGTTAATAAAGGAAGAGGTCCGGAGTCTAAGAGGGTATTTGGAAGGAAGAGGGAAGAGTTGGAGTGAGGGGTACATACAAGGTACATTCCATGCATATATGAAATTCTCACATATGAACTAAAAATAGAATTTGAAAATCTAATAAAATCTTGACTTACCTGTCTGAAAGAACTTAAAACAAAAAGATTAATGACATAAACACTGAGAATGGATAAATAAACTTAGCGAAGGCAAAGGCACTGAAGCATCAGAAGTAGGAGAACTGCTGATATGCAATGACTTTTATTCTTTATTATTAGAATTTGAGTCGTAATGAAGATATTGAACCTACCAGCTGTAGAGTTTAACGGATAATAGAAGAGATCTATAAACACTATACTAAGGTGACAGAGCTTTCTACAAGGAAGTCATGTCCATGTTTTAAAGAAATAAGTTCAATGATCAGACAGCTTTGTAATTCAAAAAAGGCTGGGGCCACAGAGGGGAAGTGAGCCACACAGAAAGCACCACTTCAGATTAAGGGTGTCACATAATTAACTCCTCCACTGCATACAAGAAACACTTAAACTTCAATTCTTAAAGAGTTTCCCCCATATTTTCTCTTACATATGTGAATCTTATACCTAACTTAGCTCCTTATTTATCTTCCTTTTGATTTCTGTTTTGAAATTTCTATTCCATTTAGAAATTGTTACATGTTTTCTTTCTTTGAATAGTGGTAAACTCCAGGAAAACTAACCCTTTCTTGGTTTATTGTTTTATTGTTGAATTACCATGTGTGGAATAAGCCTTTGGGTGGCACACACACAAATTCATAAATGCATCCTAATATCATTATGTTTAGTTTGTATAGTTTAATTTGTATTGATGGACATTTTCTTCCTTTATTTTTTTAAAAAATATGTTTTAATATACATAATAACGTAGGATATGTCTATAAAATCTGTATTCATAAATCCTAATATGCATGTGTGATTAAAGAATGGTAAGGATAGGCTGAAAGAGGCTCAAACTTGCCATGGAAACAGGTAGACCTGATTTGCATTCTCCACCCCTACAAAAGGCCAAAACACCAGCACTGAGGGCAGACAGAAACAGCCAAATCCTAGCACTCTGTGGTACTATCTATCTAGTGAACTAGTGAGAGTCAGGTTCAGTGATAAACTCTACAGGAAGTGAAACCTGTAAATGATACCTCATGCCACCCTCTGGCCTCTACTTATAGAACACACACACACACACACACACATACACACACACACATACTCACACATAATGGATGGATGGATGGATGGATGGATGGATAGATGGATGGATGGATGGATGACCATGCCCAGGATCTCAGATATGGGACAGTATGCTGTAAACAGTCATTCACATATGCAATGTACATATACTGGTGAACTGTCACATGTAATTTGTTCTTACTCACATCCTGGCTCCCGAAATAGTGTTGCTTCTTCCCCATATCCACTTAAAAGTGTGTTCATTCCAAAGTGTTCTCCAAAATCTGGGAATACAATGGCATCTAACTCTGTGATAAGGAGAGAAAACAGCAGCAGATACTGTGTCTTTAAACCAGCTGGAGAGGGAACCATTTTCAACAGTGATTACTAGTGTTTGCCCCCTGATAGAAAGGGCATGCAGTGAGAGTTTGGCCTTGGAAATTCAGACACTGGCAGCCAAACAATAGACAGAGAGCTCCCATGTAACTCCAGCTGATTGCTTCAATTTCTCAGGCATTCCTGTTGAATATTGTGATCAAATGTGCACAGTTTGATGTTGTTACCTCTATCTGTTGCTATTTGTTCTTTCACTTAAAATCCTTACCAAGGAAAGGAGATTCTGTTCTTCCCTGGGCTCTGTCAAGAATGCATGGTGGCATACCACGTACGTTCTTTTGTGACTGGGCTACCTCACTCAGGATAGTATTTTCTAGTTCCATCCACTTGCCTAAGAACTTCATGAATTCATCGTTTTTAATAGCTGAGCAGTACTCCATTGTGTAAATGTACCACATTTTCTGTATCCATTCCTCTGTTGAAGGACATCTGGGTTCTTTTCAGCTTCTGGCCATTATAAATAAGGCTGCTAAGAACATCCAAGATACAGTTCACAGACCACATGAAGCTCAAGAAAAAGGAAGCCCACAGTGTGGATACTTCAGTCCTTCTTAGAAGGGGGATCAAAATACACATGGTAGGAAATAGAGAGACAAAGTTTGGGGCAAAAAGGTTATCCAGTGACTGTCCCACCTAGGAATACATCCCATATACATTTACCAAACCCAGACATTATTGTGGATACCAACAAGTGCTTCCTGATGGGAGTCTGATATAGCTGTCCCCTGAGAGACTCTGCCAGTGCCTGACTAATACAGAAGTGGATGCTCACAACCATCTATTGGACTGAGCACCAAGTCCTCAGTGGAGGAGCTAGAGAGCTGAAGGGGTTTGCAGCCCTATAGGAGGAACAACAATATGAACCAACCAGTACCCCAGAACTCCCAGAGTCTAAACCACCAACCAAAGAGTACAAATGGAGGGACCCATGGCTCCAGCCACATATGTAGCAAAGAATGGCCTTGTGCGACATATATGAGAGGAAAAGCCCTTGGTCTAGTGAAGTCTTGATGCCCCAATGTAGGGAAATGCCAGGACAGGGAAGTAGGAGAGGGGGGATGGGATAGGGGTATTTTCAGAGGAGATAAAATTTGCAATGTAAATAAAGAAAAAATTTTAAAAAAAAAGAAAAAAATGCTAGGTGGCTACCTTAAAGGGGCTTCCTGGATTACCTTCTACTAAAGGTTTTGAGTACCTGATGTGTTGTTTTTATCAACTAACTAGATACTACTTGGTATTTTTTCTTTTACCTTGGCTAGCTATATATGTATTAAATCTACTCACTCAAACCTAAAAATATATCTGTTATAGAACATTCTTGGGACTACCTAAAACAATACAAAAAGGTCTCAAGATCATTTTTCTGGAAATGTTATTTTTAGGAAGTGAGGGAAATTAACAGAGAACTCTGGTGCATTTCATATCCAAAGTTTGATCACCAACACTAAACTTGAAACTTTCAAACGGAAGTTGAAATTGACACTGAGCAAAATGGCTATTTCCACTCACAGGCTATTGCTGACAACAAAGTATGGAATAGACAAGTGTCTGTGTCCTATTATTTTGTATAGCAAAGCATTACAAACTCACCTAAAACAAAGACATAGTTAGGTATATGCTGGGTCTGGCATGGCTGTGTAAGGGGAGGTGTGACACAGTTCCTGCCCCTGGAGCATCCAGGCTCTTGCATGTTCTGAGAAGGGTACATAGTAACATCTTGTGTGATGGACCAGATGACCTAGTCCTGAGCAGATATCATTGGAAAGGATGTTCACATGGGAACTCAGAAGTGAGATGTCAGTATAGCAAGTGCAGGGAAGACAAGTTCTAGGAAGGAACTGTTTCCAAGAGACCTTGCAAAGATCTCTGATGATCCTAAGACACACATGCAAGTAAGGGAATAGAATAGAAGACCACATATATGTGGTGTAAATATGAGCTATGTGGGAAAATAAGAGATAAAGTAAATTGATTAATGCTTAAAAGTTCTCCAAATAGATAAAAGGATTTTCCACTTATATAGTTGAAAGCATTTATATAGTGGAAAACCCTAGAGGGCAGAGGAAGCTATCTGTGAGAGCCGAAGACTGAGGGCTAAACTTTGGGTTATATCCCCAAGCTCCCAAAATATATTCAGAATGGAAAGGTGGGATAAGCTGAACACACATGGGTGTAAGTACTTTAGGCAGCCTTCAAGTTTAAAAATGTGCATTTCCATCCCAGGGCATGTCTGTGCTCCTGTCACTGTCACTGGGATTCGTCAGAGCAAGAGTTACAGTATGGGTGACTATTCATTAAAAACTATCCTTTGGCTAGACAGGTACTCCATTCAGAATCAATAATCAGCTCACCCTACAGAGAATTCTTCTATTTCTGTCTTTTGGTTCATTAACTAACTAGGAGTTCTGGCAGGGAGGGGTTGAAAGTAGATTTAAATAACTTCGCTATAATACTGGTAGATATTTCCTTGAGGGAAAAAAGGGGGACAATGTTGCTGTTGTTTTGTTTTCAGTTTTATTAAGTAAATGTTGTCACTTCTGTAGTTCAGCAATACACTCAAATTAGTGACAATATCCACAGAGGTAGTCATGTAGACTCTTGAGAATTTTCAGGAAGCACATTGAATCCCACCACTGCAGAGCATATCAAGGCTGGAAACAGACAGTAGTATTCGGACTCACCTCCTCCTCCTCTCCCTGTGCTACCAACATTTAAGATTTAAACTGTATTTAATTACCACAATCCAAGAACTATTTTGTTCTAGGAGCTAAATCTGTTTGGAAGATAGCTAGCTTCCAAATATCTTTGGGAGAATTTAGGGATGAATGGAGGCAACAATGTATCTCTCTCAGCAGTACCATAGCTTGAAAACAAAAAACAAAAACAAAAACAAAAAATATAAATTAAAAAATTTGAATAACTTAATCCAGGTTGTTAGAACATTTGAAATTTTCATCTATGATATTTTTATTTATTCTTTGCTCATATATTACACTCCTACTGCAGTTTTCCTCCCTCCTCTTCCTTAGCTGCTTAACTTCCCTCTTGCCCATATCCACTCCTCCTCTGTTTACTTTCAAAAAAGAAAACACCTCCCAGGGACATCAACCAAATATGGCATAACAAGTTACAATAAGACTAGGGTACATACCCTCATATCAAGGCAGACTAAGGCTATCCAGTAAGGGGAAAGGCTCCCCCAAATAGGCAAACTAATCAAAGATACCCCCTACTCCCACTTTTAGGAGTCTCACAAGAAGACCAAGCTACACAACCATAATATATATGCAAAGGACCTACATCAGACCCAAGCAAGCTCCCTCCCTGATTGTTGCTTCAGTCTCTGGGAGCCCTTAAGAGCCCAGCTTAGTTGATTTTGTCTTAACCTCCCCAACTAGCCAAGGAAAGCCTTTGGACTCACAGCCAGCCTCCGGAAGCAGCTCTCCCACCTGGGGAGCCAAACAAAAGGCCCTTTTCTACTGCTGTCTCTCTCTGAAGTACCAGTCACAGAGACACCACCCATCGAGCTATGAAAACGCCCATGGCTGAAAGGTTGCTGCAGCTACTGAGACACTGGCATCAGAGACTTACTGCAGTGTTGACTTTATGTAAAAATAATGACACCTAGAGACTTGCTTTCTTTTTTTTTTTTTTTTTTTTTTTTTTTTTTTTTTTTTTTTTTTTTTGTAAAACATATATATATCTGACTTCCTTAGTAAAGATTGGCTTTGATCAGACAAACTGTGACTTGGCCCATTCATTTCTCTCACAATCCTGAACCCCTTTATATTTTCTCACAGGCCCCTGCTTTCTCTCCAGGAGAATCCAGTTCATGTGATCACAGGCAGTTACATTTTATAAGTTGTGTTCTTATAGTATTCTTTTTTTTTATGGCTTCTTTTTTTCTTTTATTGGATATTTTCTTTATTTACATTGCAAATCTTTCCAGATCTCCAGTCTAGAACCCCCTATCCCATCCCCCTCCACTGCCTCTATGAGAGTACTCCCCCACTCACCCACGTGGAGTATTAATAAGCTATTAAAAACTATGACTTTATGAAATTCGCATGCAAGTAGATGGAGCTTGAAAATATCATCCTGAGTGAGGTAACTCAATCACAGAAGAACACACATGGTATGCACTCACTGATAAGTGGATATCAGCCCCAAAATTTGGAATACCCAAGATACAATTCACAGACCATATAAAGCTCAAGGAGAAGGAAGATCAAAGTGTAGATGCTTCAGTGTTTCTTAGAAGGGAGAACAAAATACTCACAGGAGGAAATACGGAGATAATGTGTGGAACAGAGAATGAAGGAAAGGCCATCCAGAGTCTTATGGTATGTTGACCACTCTGGCTCCTACAATCTTTCCTCCCACTCTTTCTTGAGCTCTGCCTAGTACTTGGGTGTGGGTCTCTGCATCTGTTCCACTCACTTGCTAGCTGAAGCTTTTCTGATAATGATTATGCTAGGCTCACATCTACAATTATAGCAAAATATCATTGGACTTTTTTTTCTAGTCCTATTTGGTTCTACCGTAGACCTGCAGGCAGTGTCAGGCATGGGCTCCCTCTCATGACATGGGCCTCAAGTTGAACCAGTCATTGGTTTTCCACTTCCACATTCTGTGACACCATTATCCCAGCACATCTTGCAGACAGGACAAATTGTAGGACAAAGGTTTTGTGCCGGGGTTGGTGTCCCAGTCCCACAACTGGAAGTATTGTCTGGTCACAGGAGATAACTAGCTCAAGCTCCTTATTCCCCATTACTAGTAATCCTCCCTAAGGTCACCGTCAAAGATTTCAGGAGGCTTCCATTGTACTAGGTTTCTACCTCACTCCTGAAATGCACCCCAATTCTAGTCATCTCTCCCAGTACTTTTTCCCTCCATCTCTCCCCCACTTGATTGCTCTTGTTCCCATTCCCACCTGCCACTAGTCCACCTACAAAACCTACACTATTTCCTCCTCCATGGAGATCCATCACCCTTGAGCACTCCTTGTTACTTAGCCTCTCTGAGTCTGTGGATTATAGCATGAGTATCCTTTACTTTAGAGCTAGTCTTCACTTATGAGTGAATATATACCATATTTTCTTTCTGGGTCTGGGTTACCCTACTCAGAGTGATTTTTTTCTACCTCTATCAATTTGCCTGCAAATTTGATGATTTTTGTGTAAATCTACCATATTTTCTTTATCCATTCTTTAATTGAAGGACATCTTGATTGTTTTCAGTTTCTGACTAATATGAACATAGTTGAGCAAGATGTAGTAAGATGACACATCCTTTCGGTATATGCCCAGGAGTAGTATAGCTGGGTCTGAAGTAAATCACTTCCTAATTTTCCAAGAAACCACCAAATTGATATCCAGAGTAATTGTACAAATTTATAAGTCTACCAACAATGGATGGTATTCCCCTTGGTTTACATCCTTACCAGCATAAGCTGTCACTTGTGTTTTTTATTTTAACCATTCTGACAGGTGCAAAATGGAGTCACAGGGTTGTTTTGGTTTGCATTTCCATGATGTTGAACATTGTTTTAAGTGTTTCTTGGTTATTTGTGATTCCTCTGTAGAGAATTCTGCTTAGATCTGTACCCCATATTTAATTTGATTATTTATTTAGTTTGTTAATATATAGCTTCTTGAGTTCTTTATATATTTAGGATATTAGTCCTCTATCAGACATGGAGTTGGTAAAAAGCTTTTCCCATTCTGTAGGCTTTTTGTCTTATTGATGATGTCCTTTGCCTTATAGAATCTTCTCAGTTTCATGAGGTCCCATTTACTGATTGTCCATCTTAGTGTCATTTTTCAAAGGGGGAACACTCACCCTTTATTGTAGCATAATAAAATAGGAAACAGAGGTGTGATCCTCATTCAGATTTCCTTACTTATAAATAATCCAAGCTCTTCCTGGATCAAATACAATTCATGGATTATATTTACATGTTAGTTTTTTTCTCCAATTCTTCTAAAAGTTAGGATTTTTTTTTAATTGGATGTGGAAATTGGTCATACCTTAAGTACTGAACATTTCTTTATTTCCTGGATACTCTTGATAATTATTATACAACATAAGTAATTATGACCAATTTGAGGTTTTCAGGTATTGCTTTTAATATTAGTTAGGAGGTGATACAGCAGTGTTGAACATGGGTTTCTTTCCTTTAATACAAAATGAAAAAGATTACTTTTGAAGTATGCTGATGCTTATAAAGCACATGCTTTGGGAACAAAGCCAGTCTTGTTCAGCTCTGAAGAGTTTCCTTATTCCTGACCACTAGCAAATCCCAGCTGAGATATCAGGGTGACCCAGCTGAGATATCAGGGTGACCCAGCTGAGATATCAGGGTGGCCCTCTCCACTGAACTGTCAGCACATTTTGCATCTTGGACTTTTCTTTAGAACTCATGCTTCTTTTGCTCTCTTGGTGCCCTTGATTCATCTTTTCAACAGGACTTAGATAGAGTGTCCCTTCCTAATGCCATGAGATTGAAAATCTCTACAGGGAGCAAGCAGGATGCTTAAATGCCCTGCCTACCCCCCACCCCATCTCCTGGGGATTACAATGCTTCTCTTACTGGTACTTGATACCTGTGATTTTTATAATTGTTTGACATATTTTACTTCACCTTTTATTGTTGCTCTTGGGAAGGTGTATCTTGACCTGTACTACTCCTCCATCGATGGCGTAGAAGTAATGAATGTGTTTCTTCCACATTGCAAAGGAAACATTTCTTCACATAGAAACCTATTGGACTCGGTAAAGCAATGTTTTCCCCATGACAAAAGTACATGTTTTCAAAATCACAGATAAGTAAATTATACTTTCAAATTCCAAAATGTATTAATGTGGCAAACTATATTGATAGTTTCAGAATCTATATTCATTAAAAGTATCCAAAATTATCTGGTAGATCACTAAATTTCCCTTATCTTTTCCAATGTTTTGTATCTATGAGACCACCTTGCCTTATATATTTCCAGTAAGACAGGTTATATCCTTAGACTAGAAACAGAACAAATAGAGTAGCCTATTTGAGAGAATACATGAGAAGCAAAAGTGAAAAATAACCCATTTTTCTTGTTATTTTCTTTTTGGAAAGCAGTTAATTTTTTTCTAATAGTATACTTTTGAAGTAAATGTGTTAGGAGTTAGTACTATGTTATATAAATTTGCATGATATGTTTTGTAAATATCATCAGTCCTAGTTTTTGAATATGCTTGATATGAATATATATGACCTATATCAATAAAAATCTTCAAAATCTTCAAAAGTTTAAGAATGTAATGGGTGTAAGATAGAAAATTTGAAGACTAAAGGGATATAGAGGTAAAACAGTCAGTGAAGTGCTTTCTATGCCAGCAAAGAAGACCTGAAATCTATCCCTAACACCAACAGAAAGCCTGGACAAGGTGATGCAAACCTGTACATGCTAGCACTGGAGAGGCAAAGGCAAGGGTACTTCTTGCTGGCCAGATAATCCAGCCAATTCAGTGATCTCTAGGTTTACAGATTGACTATCTCAAAAGTTAAATGGAGAGAAACTAAGGAAGATGCTATCAGGTATTTACCTCTCAATTCTGCATGCAGAACCACAAATATATATACATATTCATATATATATACATACTCACACATAGATCATACACAATCATGCAAATGTGTGTCCCATATTCTCACACAGGGAAAAATCTGAGAATTTCTATATAAAAGAAATGGGATCCTTTCAGGAATCCCTTCCTTAAAATTATGACCAGCAGCTGACCTTTGGTTGGCCTACTTCCTCCTAGGAATCTGTTTGTATATCTGTATATGAATTAGACATAGTTGAAGTTTCAATCTAATAGGTTCCCAGTTATGTATCTTACTATACAACTAAGGTAGATACTTTTAGTACACTGGACAGAAAACTAAGTGTATATTATAATATATTTTGATTCAAAGCATAATTTTCATCTTTGTGGCTTCATACTCTTTTTCAGAAAGAAAAAAGACAAACAAAAAATTCCCTGACATCTGTTGAGACTCACAGCTTTCTGCTCCTTCCTTGTAATGTTTATCTGTGGCACACAGGAGGGCCTTCCGACCTCAACCCCCTGATGCAGGAAGGCCTGCTCTGGTACCACTTGTGGTAAGAACAAAGTAACTTTAAGCTTCATAGACAGGAAATGTATAGTGAAGCAACAGAACCTAGTATGGTAAATGATGTTGTAAAACAGAAGAGTAAGACATTTTGACAGTCGATCATTAAAACCTTACCAAAACTAAAGCTTCAATTATCATCATCAAAAACTTACCAAGGATAAAGCTTCATTTAGCCACAGCCTTTAAGAATCAGTTATGTTACAAGAAAGTATGTCCTTTCATGAATTCAAGAAATTATATATAAGAGGATTACAAATTAGCCTATTGGAAGATGACCTCTTACTTTTAAAAAGGGGTAAAATCAATTTAGTTTAAATACCATTCCCTAAAAATAATACTTAAGATAACTTATACTGTTAACAATGATATTTAAGACAAATCTGAAATATGAGCTAATAAAATAAAAAATTAGAAAATACTTAGGAAACTAAAACTAGCCTTGATGGTTTATTGATCCAGTTAGAGAATAAAGAAAGAAGTGAGTCACTCAGTTGCTCTGGGTAGAAACAGGAAAGACTGTCTCAAAGCTGGTTCACCTAAATGATTTATTTTTTTCCTTCTTCAAAGATAGGCTATGTCACACAATCTTCTTGGGAACATGAAACAGTTTTATTTTTTGCTTGTTGGTTTGTTTGGGTGGTTGATGGCTGGTTGGTTGATTTTGAGACAGTCTTTCTACATAGCCCTGCATGTCCTGGAACTTACTATGTAGACCAGGCTGGACTCAAACTCACATAGATCCACCTGCCTCTACCTCCCACGTGTTGAGGTTAGAGGTATAAGCCACTGTGCACAGTCCACTACACAGAATGTTTTCATTCACTTCCCACAGCAAATTCTGCACACTCACTGCACAGTCTCCTGGGGCTACCCTGCCTTACCCTAAGGTGAAACTCTGAGTTGGCAGTCTTACCAAACACACACGGGCTATCTACCTCCATCCAAGCTTGCTGGTATAAACTGACATTAGATTTTTAAAAAGAAAAAAAAAACTGGTTCTAAAAGTTTAAAATCTCCTAAATGTTATTTTATACATTAAGAGTGTATTTATTTTCTTCTAAAAGTGATTTTCTGATATTGAACCAGCAATAATCTTCCAGGATTATGAGAGATGAAGTTAGAGCACTGCATTTACAGGGGCTGCCAGATTGTATATTTTCATTATAGAATTTTTTAAAAGCTACCCAGAAAAAAACCTTTGAAGAAGGTATATTTTAGATCTCTAAAAGCTCTAACTAGTAATCAGAAATTTAAGGGATTCACTCAATATCATACAGGTAATCTTCAGAGCAGGCTGAGCTACAACTATTTACTTTCATGACAAAAAGATTAAAAGTACAGCGAAAAGCATAGGCTGGTGGGACTGCACATAGTTGCTCATATCTTTAACTTCTAAGCACAATGTTGCTGGTTGATAATTATCTCCTCAAAGCATCTGAAGACATTATTTCAATTTATTTACTTAGAAAAGAAAATTAAGATATTTATACAGGATTTAGATTTAAATGAAACAGTTAATGAGACATGAAGGTACTGTAAGATTAGATGGCTGGCACAGAGGCTAACGGCCGGAAGCTGTCAGAACTGAAGAAACTTCCATCGCTAAAGTCAAATCAAGGAGTTGTACTGTCACTGTAATATGCAGAAATTAGTGTTTTCCTTGTAGCTAAAACAAACTGTGTTTCGAGTATGCATGTCACTTCTTTCTTTAAAATCTATTAGATGTTTAACTCTTAGTAATTGCAAAACTCAAAAGTTCTTACAGAAACTAAGTGCCCTAGAATATCCTGAACCCCACACACCCTGCCCACCCTACTTGACTACCATGACCCTGCCCACCTCACTACCCTGCCCATCACACTACCCTACCTACCCCACTACCCTGTCCCTCCCATTCTTATTTATCTCCTCCATGTTTGCTGTCCTAGATCATAACATGGACATTCTCCTCTGTACCTTATTACTTCTTATTGCCACAGCTTCTGCCTCTCTCACCTTACTCTCCCAATCACCCTGCTCACAAATTGGTTGTTGTTGTTGTTATTGTTGTTGTTGCTGTTGTTTCATCTTTTCATTGGGCTTATGATAACTTCATATAAAAAGTAAAATTTTATATTTTTCACAATTTTACTTTTTCTATATTTTTATTGCTATCAAGTATAACACCTTTAAAATATTTGTCCTTTTTTTAATTAGAATACAGCTATACACAGAAAAACCTGGTTCTGTGTTACCCACTCTTGTTAACTAAGGTTTCCGAATAAAATAAATACAGGAGATAAGATTTAACTTGGATGAAAACATAGATTCACTATAAACACTACTTAAATATTTCATATTTCTATTGAACAAGCATAAGTTGGAAAGTTATTAATTCTTCTAAAATTAATCGAATGTTATTATTTCAGAATATATATCTTCTTTTAACTTTTAGAAAAAGGCCTATCCCTGTTTTAAAAAAATTATTGTGAGAATTTTGAAAAAGATTACTTGCTTACTTTAAATATGTCAATAAGTTTTGACAAAAGAGATACTTTTCATATTTTACGTATTTTTTACATTTAATTGGATATTTTCTTTACTTACATTTCAAATGTTATCCCCCTTCCCAGTTTCTCTTCCTCCTGGAAACACCCTATCACATCCTCCCTCCCCCTGCTTCTATGAAGGTGTTCCTCCACCCATCCACCCATTCCCACCTCTCCTCCTTCAATTCCCCTACACTGGGGAATCTATAGACCCTTCATAGGACCAAGGACCTGTCCTTCCATTAGTGCATGACAAGGCCATCTTCTGCTACATATGCAGCTGGAGCCATGTGTACTCCTTTGTTGATGGCTTAATCCTGGGAGTTCTGGGGGGTCTGGTTGGTTGATATTGTTATTCTTTCTATGGGGTTACAAACCCCTTCAACAACTTCAGTCCCTTCTCTAACTCCTCTATTAGGGACCCTGCACTCAGTCCAATGGTTGGCTGCTAAAATCTGCCTCTGTCTTTGTAAGGATCTTGCAGGGTCTCTCTGGAGATAGACATACCAGGTTCCTTTCAGCATGTAGTTGGCATCCATAATAGTGTCTGAGTTTGGTAACTGTATGTGGGATGACTGCCCAGAGGGGACAGTCTCTGGGTAGTCTTTCTTTTAGTCTCTGCTCTACACTTTATGTCCATATTTGCTTCTGTGAGTATTTTGTTCTCCTTCTAAGAAGGACCGAAGCACCCACACTTTAGTCTTCCTTCTTATTCAGCTTCACATGGTCTGTGAATTGTATCCTGGTTATTTGGAGCTTTTTGGGGTAATATCCACTTATCAGTGAGTACATACCATGTGTTATCTTTTGTGATTGGGTTACTTCGCTCAGGATGATATTTTCTAGTTCTATCCACTTGCCTAAGAATTTCATGAATTCATCATTTTTTTTTATTTTTAGATATTTTCTTTATTTACATGTAAATTTCTCCATTCCCAGTTTCCCCTCCAA
>NW_022196906.1:6829248-6879647 GCF_008632895.1 Mastomys coucha
TCTGTCCCTGCCACCCGGCGGCTCCCCTGCGACTCTTGGGGTCTGTGCCTCCCTGCTGACTGCTCCCGACTTAGGAACTCACGGGAGAGAAGATGTCATTAATTTTCTTTATTGGGTTTTTGCTCGAGGACCAAGTAGCCTGCAGTGCATCTACCCCTGCACAGTATAAGGCTTCCACAGTGACACAGGGATCTCACAATAAGGCCTGTACCATGCTCTTTATCCATCATTTTTTAATATTGTGTAAATGTACCACATTTTCTGTATCCATTCCTCTGTTGAAGAGCATCTGGGTTCTTTCCAGTTCCTGGCTATTATAAATAAAGCTGCTATGAACATAGTGAAGCATCTGTCCTTATTATATATTGGAGCACTTTCTAGGTATATGCCCAGGAGTGGTATAGCTGGGTCCTCTGGTAGTACTATGTCCAATTTTCTGAGGAACCACCAAATTGATTTCCAGAGGGTTTGTGCCAGCTTGCAATCCCACCAGCAATGAAAGAGTGATTCTCTTTCTCTACATCTTCACCAGCATCTGCTGTCACCTGAGTTTTTTATCCTAGCCATTCTGACTGGTGTCAGGTGGAATCTTAGGGTTGTTTTTATTTACATTTCCCTGATGACTAAGGATCTTGAACATTTCTTTAGGTGCTTCTCAGCCATTCTGTATTCCTCAGTTGAAAATTCTTTGTTTAGCTGTGTACCTCAATTTTAATAGGGTTATTTGGTTCTCTGGAGTCTAACTTCTTGAGTTCTTTGTATATATTAGATATTAGCCCTCTATCATATATAGGATCTTATCCCAATCTGTTGGTTGCCTTTTTGTCTTACTGACAGTGTCTTCTGCCTTACAGAAGCATTGTAATTTCATGAGATCCCATTTGTTGATTCTTGATCTTACAGCATAAGTCATTGGTGTTCTCTGTTTAGGAATTTTTTTCCTGTGCCCACATGTTCGAGGCTTTTCCCCACTATCTCTTCTGTAAGTTTCAGTGTATCTGGTTATATGTGGAGGTCCTTGATCCATTTGGACTTTATCTTTGTACAAGGAGATAAGAATGGTTTAATGTGAATTCTTCTACATACTGACCACCCGTTGAACCAGCACCATTTGTTAAAAATGCTGTCTTTTTTCCACTGGATTGTTTTAGCTCCTTTGTCAAAGATCAAGTGACCATATGTATGTGGGTTCATTTCTGGATCTTCAATTCTATTCCACTGATCTTCCTGACTCTCTCTGTACCAATACTATGCACTTTTTTCACCATTTCTTTGTAATAAAGCTTGAGATCAGGGATGGTAATTCTCCCAAAAGTTCTTTTATTGTTTCAAATAGTTTTCACTATCCTGGGTTTGCAATGAATTTGCAAATTGCTCTTTCTAACTCTATGAAGAATTGAGTTGGAATTTTGATGGGGACTGCATTGAATCTGTAGATTGCTTTTGACAAGGTGGCCATTTTTACTATATTAATCCTGCCAATCCACAAGCATGGGGGATTTTTCCATCTTCTGAGATCTTCTTCAGTTTCTTTCTTCAGAGACTTGAAGTTCTTATCATACAGATATTTCACCTCCCTGGTTAGAGTCACACCAAGGTATGTAATATTATTTGTGACTATTGTGAAAGGTGTTATTTCCCTAATTTTTTCTCAGCCTGTTAATCCTTTGAGTAGAGGAAGGCTACTGATTTGTTTGATTTATTTTTATATCCAGCCACTTTGCTAAAGTTGTTTATCAGGTTTAGGAGTTCTTTGGTGGAATTTTTGAAGTCTCAAGTATACGATCCTATCATCTGCAAATAGTGATACTTTGACTTCTTCCTTTCCAATGTGTATCCCTTTGATCTTCTTTTGTTGTGTTATTGTCCTACCTATAACTTCGAGTACTTTGTTGAAAAGATAGGGAGAGAATAGCAGTCTTGTCTAGTCCCTGATTTTAGTGGGATAGCACTTAAGTTTCTCTCCATTTAGTTTGATTTTGGCTACTGGTTTGCTGTATATTACTTTTACTGCGTTTAGGTATGGGGCTTAAATTCCTGATCTTTCCAAGACTTTTATCATGAAGGGCTGTTGGATTTTGTCAAATGCTTTCTCAGCATCTAATGAGATGAATATATGGCTTTTTTCTTTGAGTTTGTTTATATAGTGGAATATGTTGATGGATTTCTTTATATTGAACCATCCCTGCATCTCTGGGATAAAGACTACTTGATTATGATGGATGATTGTTTTGATATGTTCTTGGGTTCGGGTTGCAAGTATTTTATTGAGAATTTTTGCATTGATATTCCCAAATAAAAGATACAAAATGTTATATTTATAATAAGCCTTAATAGCACTAGATATCAAACCTCTGTGCTATTAGTATCTACCTCTCTATTAATAAGCCCAAGTTAAAACTTCCCATGTTCCATATTACTCCAATTGGTCAACACACATGGCCATGTTTCCACCTTTAACCTATCCCACGGTGTCTTCTCTTCTTTCCACCATCCCTCTTTCCCCATTGTGGTCTCTGTCTCAGAACCCAAGCATGGAAATCAAAACTCTGCCTACCTCTCTTCTGGCCAGCTATAAGCCATAGGTATCTTTACTCAAGTAATAGTTTTAAGTTAAGGAGAAATGTTGCATAGCATCACTTGGTGTATGTAAGGGTTTCTTCATTCCTGAAGGCAATCAGATCTTGGGGGGCAGTATTTAACATTATAATACATAGCAAAGGACAGTTCCTGCTGACCCAGGAGCCTACTTAACATACAGATAAGTTACTGACATCTCTGCCTCTACCACCATCTTATATCAATGCATGTCCCTATGTACCTCTCTCTAATGACACTCACTGAACTTAAGGTGCATGCTAAATCATTAGTATCTAATATTCATCCTTAATTTCATTGTACCTACAAAAACATACTTTACAACAAATTGTCCATGTTTTCAGATGGGGATGAAACACTATTGAATCCACAAAGGCAGCATATGAGTGTGAAGAGGAAGTCAAAACTGTTGATTTAAATTACTATAAGCTAGAATTTTTTTTAACTTACTATAGTTATAAATACTCTTTCCTACATCTCTTTACAGAAGGATTATTTCTTATTTATACTGGTAAAGATTATTTTAAAAGTAGGCTCTTGTAGAGGTATAAAATTCAGCAGAGCAATGTATAATATAAATTCATTTGCTATCAGCAAGTAATCTTATAGTAAGAGTGTTGAGCATTTGGTATTAGTCCAGTAAATTAAAGTCTACATAGAAGCAAGTTATTGAATTTGTGCACATACATAAATAGCTGGACTATTTTAGCTTAACCAATAAATCTATTAAATAAAATAAAGTAAAATAATTTCAGTAACTATACTGTCACTCACATATGGGAATGGGACCTACTGTAATCAAAAGTGTAGGTTAACATCTTTTCAGTACTCAAGCATTGTTAGAAACCCTTCTCACATATTTTATCTCATTTTGCCCTTCTAACACAGCTGCTAAGTATTATAATTTCCACTTTATACATAATGAAACTATAGCTCAGAGAGTTTTAGCTATTCAGTCCAGACTATAAAGCCAGCAAAGAGAAGAGTCTAAATTTTAACCTAAGATTACTGATTATCCAAAGACACCTTCTTTCCATTATGGTATTGAATTAATAGACTGAATGATCTAATTTGATTTAATTGTTCCATGGCTTTAAAGACTGGTCAAATCTTTTATAGCTGATGGAGCTATTTATAGGCACACCCAGGGCAAGTTGCTTAGATGAGAAGCCATTCAATCTCCTGTGCAAGGTGAGCTTTGACTCTACTCCACAAAAGAATAAGGCTGCTCTGTGTTCTGAACATGGTGGCCTAGAGGTTAAAGGAAAGAAGACAGTAGCAGTAGGATGCTTACTCATTCAATCATCTTGATTATTTGTTGTGTCCTTGTAGCATTTGGTTATACTTTTAAGAAGTAAAAAAAGGACTTAATTCATTATCTATTCTGTGCAATAACTAAAATTAGCACATAGAAAACTAGGTACAAAACATTTCATTTATCAAGGGTCAGAGTGTTCATGTAGCTCTCTGTATGTGTATTGACTCCCTTCTTCACGTCTTGCATGTAGGAACGCTTTGGTTAGTGGGAAAATGAATTCTTTCATAACTTTTTCATAGATGTCTGTGAACGTTAGTCTGATGCTAAAAGTCTGAAGCTCACAATGACTTAGAGCATCATAAAATTCAATCCAGTTTTGTTGTCAAAAACTTTAAAATACTCTCAATTTTATCTTAAAACACATTAAAGGTAATGATCTACTTTTCTGTCTCCTTAAATACACAAAGTAGATGACATGAAGAATGGATGACACTAGAAATTCTTAAGGAGGAGACACAAAGAATCAATAAAACTTTTCTATATTTGAAGTGAATATGAATCCCTTTTTAATACTGACATATGAACTTTTAATGAGTTATGCTTTTTCATGGTACAAGCCTATTAAGCCTATTTGTGAAATCATCTGTCACAAAGGAAATCATGTCTGTCTTCATTTGCAAATTATCCTTCCCACAGTTCTACTATGTGACCCTTAGATGCTAGTTTGATGTTTTAGCCCCCCATGTGACAACTTACTCTAATATAAGTATGATTCTATCATGTCTTCAACTATTTAGAACATCTTAAGATTTTTGGATTATTTTGGTTCCATATGACAGACAATTTATACAAAATGACTCTTTTATTTGAGTTGTTATAAGTTAAGTTGCAGTTGATCACAAAATGGAAATTCTTCCTAGATTAAGGTACACTTAGAGACTTGTAATCATTAGATGCCACTTTTATCAGAAATAAGTATTATTCCCCTCAGTAATTTTAGAAGAGCTCAGCTTAAAGTCAACCTTACTATACTTGACTCAACTCAACTCAAACTCAAGTGTTACCTTTATTCTTAAGGATGGCTTTCCTTAATGATCACTAGCAACTAGCTAGTGAATAATGTGTAAAGTGACATTGTGGGTATATGGTCATAAAAAGAGGCAACACTACATAATAGTGTATATACAGGGAAGTCAAGGCAGAAAAATGTGGCTGTGAAAGAATCAATTCCTGTAATACCAGCAGCTTCTCCGATCTTAGGCAGCTTTCTCCCCACCACAGAGTGAAAGGGTTTAGAATACACCCACCCAGTGAAGTGCCTCCAAGTTAGAGGACCAGAAAAAGGATGAATGAATACAAAGTTACATGTGAAAGTTTAAGATATGAAAGGACTAAGGTAAGACCCATCTTATGTGATATCATAACTGAGGTGGTACTGGACATTCAGAAGCTACACAGGGCTTTGTGTGATGGTCATTAAAATATGTTAAATGGAAGAATGAATAGCTAGAAATGTAGAAAGAAACCTATTGAGATTTCACACTTGAACCTGAATGTTGAAGAGTTACAATATACAAGGACTGAACTGTTCATGAGACCATATTTTCAGAAGTGCCCTGAAACTTGAACCTAGCCAGTAGCCTCTTCTTTGAAAACTCATTGAAGATATTGAAGGAAGAGAAGCTTTAAAAAGTAAAGACATGAAACCACAAGCAGAGATATAGTTAAGAATGGAGATTGTATGAATCCCAAACTAGATGTGACTGTCCATAGAAAGTGATGTGAAGGAAAAGAGGCAGAAGGAGATGGACAACACCACAGCTTGCAACACCTTCCAGTGTCTACAATGTACAAGGGACTTTGTATCATTAATCTTTCCCAACACAGACTCTCAAAGAGATCTGAGGGCAGAGGAACAGAGACAAAGAGACTTGCTAATTCTCCATAATTCACTTTAAAGAACTGAAATTGAAGTAGTGTCACTCCAGTATGGAAGGGGGCAAAAGCCCCTCTATTCCATTCCAAGCATTGCAATCAATCAATCAATCAAGCAATCAATCAATCAATATTTAAAACTTAATATTTTTATCACAGTTTATCTTTTTTATATTGGAGGAAAGAGGGTGCCATGTGGAAATAAGAAGACAACTTGTAGTAGTCATATTTATCCTTCTACCCTGTGGGTCCTGGAGATCAAGTTTAGTCTGTCAGTTTTGACAGCAAGTGACTACAACCATAGACCAATCTTTCAGGCTGCAAACTATATTGTTTTAACATTTACAATACTAGAAAACTCATGAATAAGAGAATGACTTACATTGTTCTGAACAGAGGATTTACAACAAGCAACTCTTAAAATGAAAGGACATATTCTTGTCATGAGTATTAGAAACATAGATAAACATATCTGTGTCTTTCTACAATATCAGAACTACTTAAAAACAATAAATTTGCACAGTATAATGATTTCTATGGCAACAATTTGCCAGATAATTCCTGCTCTTCATGACACCTCTTGCAAAAGCAAAGAAAGGGTTTTTCTTTTATTACAGACATAATAAAATTAATTCTCAGATCGCACATTAACCATTACACAGTGCCATGGTTTGAATAAAAATGATGCCCATAGGCCAATAGTGAGTGGCACTATTAGGAGTTATGGCCTTGTTTGAGTAGGTGTGCCCTGATTGAAGAAAATTGGTCACTGAAGGTTAGCTTTGAGGTCTCAGATACTAAGGATGTCTCACTATGTCTCACTCTCTGTTTTGCTGTATGCTGATTTGGACGTAGAATTCTCAGTACCTCTCCATCATCATGTCTTTGTGCATGCTGCCATGCTTCCCACCATGATAATGGACTAAAATGCAAGCCAGCCCCAGTTAAACTAGTACTTATAAGAGTTTCCCTGTCTTATATAGTATCTGTTCACAGCAATCGAAACCCTAAGATACACAATAAATGCCGTTCTAAATATGTTTGTTGAAGAATGATCCAAATGGTTAAATAGGCAGCAGGTTTCGTGGGAGGCTGAGAAGCCAAACTGTGGAAACTAATAGTGAAGCAAATTGGGATTGAGGGGGTGGGAAACCTTTTAGAACTGCTGACTGCTACTCCTCTGAGATGATCAGTAGACTTGAGTTCCAGTGTGCAAATGAAGGAGAAGAGTCAGGTCTACAAGAAAAAGATGGGTACAAAGATGGATACTGGGTCTTAAAGCCATGTTAACAACAAGAACATGAAGTCCCTGTGGCAGGCAGGAGGTCTGTGTTTGTTGGTCCCCTAAGGTAGACACTGGCTAGATGACAAATAAGTGTGGGTGACAACCATCGCAATGATATATGTTCTTGTTTTTCTGGACTCAGCTGAGGAGTTACACCTCTTCTGTGGTCTGTTATGTCCTCTCAATTCTTCTGTCTGGTATTTCATATGGTTTTGATATGCTCATTTGTTCCTACAATCCAAATTTACTCCAGTAACTTCATAGGGGTATACACTTTGTCTCTCCCAAATAAGTGATTTATCAATCTGTGTTTTGTGGGTGGTGATGGACCAATGATGCTATTCACATGTCTACCCAGGAGCAGAGTCATAGGAAAGGTTCAGATTGTATACAATGTGGAGAAACAAAGAGCCGGGCACAGCCTGGTGTCAACAATTATAATTTTGGTTTGACTTTAAAACAAGATTATTTTTATCTAAGGCTGGACTGGAACTTGCATTGATGCCAAGTTGACTTTAAATTCTTGACCTCCCCCAGTCTCTACTCAGAAATAACAGCACTAAAAGATCCGTACCCCGGATTGCAAATTCGATCATCAATGGGAGGAGAGGACCTCAGCCCTGTGAAGGTTCTGTGCCCCAGTGTGGGGGAATGCCAGGGCCTATAAGCAGGATAGGGTGGGGAGGCAGGCATGGGGAGTGGGGAGGCAGCTGGGGTTTGTTTTTGTTGTTTTTGTTTGTTTCTTTGTTTTTTAGAGGAGAAACTGGGAAGGGAGAAATTTACATGTAAATAAAGAAAATATCTATTAAAAAAAAAGAAAAAAAAAGAACTCAGGGAGGGGAGGACTGAAAAGGGGAATCAACATTTAGAGTGTAATAAATAAAATAATTTGATAAAAATAAACATACAAAAAAAAGATACGTACCCCTCATAGTTTATATTGTGATAGAGTTCAAACCTATGTTTATGATTTATCACTAAAACACTCACTAACTTTGCTACAACTCCAGATCCCAAATGACAGATTCTGTACAGCACAGACACATTGTTCAGCATGGATAAGAGGTGTGGGGCAATGAGGGAGTCCAGGCAGGCCTCAGCCCAGGCTACCCCACCCCCCTGCCTTGGAACCTCAAGAGGCTCACTGGAAAATGTAGTCTATCCAGGTTCTGTTTCCATCTGTTTCTCAGTGTTTATGTCCTTTCCTTCTAAATGGAACTAAACAAACTAGAGGTACAAAATTGTATACATGGAATTTCCTTATCAGGAAACAAAGGACTATGCAAATGAAAACAATTATTTTTATCTCAAAGCACATAGTAACCCTAGTATGTTATTGTAAAACATGAGAAGGCACTATAATGTCTCCTTTCTCCTTTACTGCATGACACTAGATTTGAGCAAAAATCATATTACTGGGTTCAGCTTTCCTTATAGCTAATCTGTGGTACTTTCTCACATTTTATTCCATACTCTACTACCCAAGATATCATCACAAATTTTAATGGCACCAACTATTTCCTGAAATCTATCAGCTCACAAAGTGTCTGTTCTTCATGCAGAGGAAGTTCAAAAGATACAATCTCCAGATTATTCCAGACACAATCTCCACAATCTTCAACACAAATGACTTCATCAACCACGAAACACTAATCTTCCCCCTTTTGGAGAATAAAAAGACAACTGTCACACCCTGCTTTCCCTTTCCTCACAAATCAAATGAGCATTGATCTTCCAGGAAATTAGAAAATATTTTGAAAATTGTTAAATTCCTAAAAATCGTTTAAGTAGCCACTTCTGTTTCATTCTCTTCCTTTCACTTTCCATGTGGTTCATACTATGCTTTGAAGCTGTATAAAATCAGCATATGATCCTTTCTAACATTTAAATAAAATAATTTAGTTTTCATTCCCCACATGAATTTAATACTCCTTTTTTCATAGACTATAGGTTCATATACTGACTAGATGTCTATCTAGTGACTCCTAAACATTTCCTAAAAGGATACACACTTAAGAAAAATATTTAGGTTGTTTCCAGTTTCTGGTTATTATAAATAAGGCTGTAATGAACATAGTGGAGCATGTGTCCTTATTAAATGTTGGAGCATCTTCTGGGTATATGTCCAGGAATGGTACAGCTGGGTCCTCTGGTAGTACTATGTCCAATTTCCAGAGGAACTGCCAAACTGATTTCCAGAGTAGTTATACCAGCTTGCAATGAAGGAGCAATGAAGGAGTATTCCTCTTTCTCCACAACCTCTCCAGCATCTGCTGTCACCTGAGTTTTTTATCCTAGCCATTCTGACTGGTGTGAGATGGAATCTCAGGGTTGTTTTGATTTGCATTTCCCTAATGACTAAAGATGTTGAACATTTCTTTAGGTGCTTCTCAGTCATTCGGTATTTGTCAGTTGAGAATTCTTTGTTTAGCTCTGTGCCCCACTTTTTAATAGGGTTATTTGGTTCTCTGGAGTCTAACTTCTTGAATTCTTTGTATATATTGGACATTAAGAGTCTATCAGATATAGGATTGGTAAAGATCTTTTCCCAATTTGATGGTTGCCATTTTGTCCTATTGACAATGTCGTTTGCCTTATAGAAGCTTTGAAATTTTATGAGATCCCATTTGTCAATTCTTAATCTTAGAGCATAAGCTATTGGTGTTCTATTCAGGAACATTTCCCCTGTGCCCATATGCTCGAGGTTCTTTCCCACTTTCTTTTCTATTAGTTTCAGTGTATCTGGTTTTATGTAGACGTCCTTGATCTACTTGAACTTAAGCTTTGTACAAGGAGATAGGAATGAATCGATTTACATTCTTCTACATGGATACAGAAAATGTGGTACATCTACACAATGGAGTACTACTCAGTTATTAAAAACAACGAATTTATGAAATTCTTGGGGAAATGGATGGATCTGAAGAATATCATCCTGAGTTAGGTAACTGAATCACAAAAGAACATACATGGTATGCACTCTCTGATAAATGTATATTAGCCCAGAAGACCAGAATACACAAAGTACAAACCACAAACCACAAGAAACTCAAGAAAGACCAAAGTGTGGATACTTCATTCCTTCTTAAAAGGGGAAACAAAATACCCATGGAAGGAGTTATAGAGATTAACTATGGAGCAGAGACTAAAAGAAGGACAATCCAGAGACTGCTTCACCTGGGAATCCTTCCCATATTCAATCATCAAATACAGATACTATTGTGAATGCCAGCAAGTGCTGGATAACCGGAGCCTGATACAGCTGTCTCCCAAGAGGCTCTGACAATACCCAACTGACACAGAAGTAGAGGCTCACAGCCATCCATTGGACTGAGTACAGGGTCCCCAATGAAAGGACCCAAGGAGCTGAAGGGTTTGCAGCCCCTTAGGACGAACAACAATATGAACTTACAAGCACCCTCAGAGCTCCCAGGGAGTAAACCACCAACCAAAGAGTACACATGGTGATACTAATGGCTCCAGCAGCATATGTATTGTAGAGGATGGTCAAGTCGGTCATCAATGGGAAGAGAGGCCCTTGGCCCTGTGAAGGTTCTATGCCCCAGTGTTGGGGAATTCCAGGGCCAGTAAGCAACAGGGGATTGGGTGGTGAGCAGAGAGAGTGGGGAGGGAACAGGGGTTTGCTTTAGTTTTTATTTTATTTTATTTTATTTTTTGGAGGGGAACCTGGGAAAGGAGATATTGTAAATAAAGAAAACATGTAATAAAAAAGAAAAATATTTAGTCTAATTAAAATTACAGAAATTGTTCTTACGTAAAACCTGGTGTCAGAAGTACATTTCCTTCAAGAGAAAGGAAGAGAGGGAGAGAGTGAAGCAAGAAGGATGGAGAGAGAGAAGGAGAGAGAGAGAGGGAGAGAAATAGAAGAAAGAGGAGAGAGAAGAGAGAGAGAGAGAAAGAGAGACTGGGATCCTTGCTTGATGGATAGAGTTTTTTTCCTCAGAGGATTGGGGAAAATATGAGAAAACATTGGTTTCTAATTAGAGTGACTTTGATTATCACATATCTTTAATCATATTATAAGAATTTATTTCACATGTATTCATGATCTCCTAACACTTCTCTGTGCATCTATCACATAGGGTATGGCCTAGTATATCAATCTATAATTTCATGAAGATGCTTCCCTAGTATTAGGAATAAACTTGGCATCATGCTATAGAAAAAAGAGACACCATGGTACAGGAGCATTCAATAGGCTCATGTCTCATCTGGGTTTGTTGCCTAAAACGTTCTGAGCAGAAAAACTCATGAGAAATATATTATGGGGAAAATAAGACAAAGCAAGATTATAGGTATTCATGTGAAAGCCTCACTTGCAACATTTGCTTTTCTTAAAATCACCCACCCATCTCAAAACTTTTAGCCCAGAATTGTTCCTGTCTAAAGGAAATACATGGACAATGACTGAAGCAGAGAGTAAAGGAAAGGTCATACAGAGACTGCCTCACTTGGGGATCCAACCCATATGCGGCCACCAAACTCAGATACTATTGCTGATGCCAAGAAGTATATGCTGACAGGAGCCTGATATAGCTGTCTCCTGAAAGGCTCTGCCAGAACCTGTCCAATACAGAGGAACGTACTTGCTGGTAACCATCAGACTGAGCACTGGGACCCCAATAGAGGAGTTAGGGGAAGGACTGAAGGAGCTGATGGGGTTTGCAACTCCATAGCAAAAACAACAATATCAACCAACCAGACTCCCCAGAACTCCCAAGGACTAAACTACCAACCAAAAAATATACATGGAGGGACCCATGGCTCCAGCTGCATATGTAGCAGAGGATGGCCTTATCTGGCATCAATAGGAGTGGATGCCCTTTGTCCTGTGAAGGCTTGATGACCCAATGCAGGGAAATGCTAGGGTGGTGAGGTGGAAGTGGATGGGTGAATGGGGGAGCACCCTCATAGAAACAGGGGGCATGGAGATTTGTGGAGGAAAAACTGGGAAGGGGATAACATTTGAAATGTAAATAAATAAAATCACCGATAAAAAGTAATTAAAAAATAAATATTAAAAAGAGTCTTCTTCAAGAAGAGATCCTAAATTGGGTACCTAATACCAAATAGTTAGCTTTAAAACCATATGCATAGATGATAGACACATAGATATATACATATTTATGAACATCTATGTATAAATACATGCATATATATAAAACAATTAAAATTATTAAAATTAATGAGTGAGCCTCTTTCAAGGGCACAGTCCTCTCCTAGGTCTAGAACTGACATTCTAACTTCTCCTCAGAAATATTCCCTGAGACCTAGGATACACTAGCAGATCACAAGAGTAGAATTCCAAAGCACATCTGGATGATCTTCCAACATGCACCCCAAGTTTCCTTTTCTCTGTAGGAATATGTCATCTCCAATGCCTTTTCTCCCACTCTGCTTTTTGTCTATTTCTCCTCCTGATACTGTAGTGGGTTGGCCTGATGCTGCTTGCATTCTAAGGCTAATATTGGTTCTTCAAGGCTCGTTGTCCCAGAGACAAGAGAGTCCATGTGTAGTCACTATGGACCTTGCCCCCAAATTATTTCTCATTGGTAAATAAAATGCTGATGGCCAATAGCTGGGCAGAAGAGATATAGGAGGAGTTTAGGGTTTCCAGGCTGGGGATCAGAGGAGAGCCATGAAGGTAGAAGAAGGTGAAGGAGGAGAGAAAAGCCACTATGGGTTAGGTAAGTCATGAAAGCATGGCCCTCAGGGCTGGCCAATTGGAATTAAGAGCAGCCTAGATGAAACATAGTAAATAATAACTCAGGGTTATTGATAGGAAAATAGATTCTAATAGCATATAGGGTAGTTTTCTGGTCAGCTCTTGTGCTGTTAAAGGCTTATTGTAAATATAAAGTCTATGCATTTCTTTCATCCAGGAACTGAATGATCAAGGCAGGGTAGAGACCCCGGGTCAGGATTAAGTAATTTATACAACATAATACACAGTATTGCTTCTTTTCCTTGCATTCTAGGGCTGGACTCACTGCTATCCATTGCTGAAATCAAATTTGTCTGAATTATAGGCAAAGCATACAGTTATGGAAGCACACACCCTGCATTAAATTTCTACCAACATGTCAATAATAATCAAAGAAGACGTGATGCTGACAACTCTTTGAAATTTTTTCTTAAGATTCTCTGAAGAACCTTTGAAAATTAAATCTTTCTTTACATTCTTGCTACCTTGTTTGAGTCATCCCTTAACAGGTGAGTTCTCAGGGAACACAGACTAATTGCAATTTGGCCAGACATAATTAAAGTGGCAATTACTCTTTGCCCACCCCCAATGTATAATGTATTCTTAATTGATTTTGGATTATCCATGCCACTGATGTTCCCTTGAGTAGATAACAGAGAGATGAGTTTATGCATTGACATGGGGATGGGAATGAGGATTGAGCATATAAACACAGACTCATGTATTGCAGAAATTTGAGTTTCTTCTTTAATTTTCTCAGTATCCACAGATTTGCCCTTTGCCCTACCATCAAGTAGCTCCCACTACTTAAATAAAGACTACAGCCTGATTAGCACTCAGACATTGAAATAAGACACTGTGGCATCTGCTTCGCTGTCCTCTGAACTTACAGTGAAGAAGCCAGATTTTATGTCTGCAAAGCATTCAGATATCCACAAGTAAGGGCCACAGTGTCACCCAAATAACAGCCAACTCTATGCCAGACTTGGAAAGAAGCCTTGTCCGAAAGGGAAGATTCCAGCACTAGTGATCTTCCTTAGACAATCGTGTTTATATATTTCAATGAAACAGAGAGAGGGGGGTGGGGAGAGGGAGAGGGATAGGGAAGGGGACAGGGAAGGGGACAGGGAGAGGGAGGAGAGAGAGAGAGAGAAAGAGAGAGAGAGAGAGAGAGAGAGAGAGAGAGAGAGAGAGAGAAAGAGAGAGAGAGAAAGAGAGAGAGAACCCTGTTGGCCAATACTTGTGGCAAGCCCTGTCACCTGCTGATCCTCCTCACTAGTCTTAGAGAATGGTTTCTCAGCGACAGTTCATGAACATTTCTGATCCCTGACGATCATACTAATCTACTGTGAAAATCCTAACTCTTAAGAAAATACATTATAATTGATTTTATTTAGTGTGAATAATCAGGGCATAACTCTTGTAGTCTTGCTTAGGTTTGGAGAACTCCCTCACATCCTTTTCAAACTTTTCCTGTCAGTCAGGACACCTCATAAATATCTCCTAAGTGGGCACTTCTGGGAGCACAGTGTGATACTTGCCTTGTCTCTTCCAGGCTGCTTCTGAAGAGTGCAACTTCAAACAATTCTTTACTTTTGTGCTAAAGTATTTCTCTTATGCCATTTAAATGGAACAGTTTGTGTGAATTTAATGTGAATATATGTGGGTTTTATAGAGAGGGAATATAGAGAGATAGAGATATTCGAGAGACATTTGGTTACTTATGAATTATCTGAAGCCTCCAACTTTCCAAAACAAATAAAAATATTTAAAAAGTTATGTCTAACCATATTTCTATGCAGAATTAGATAACACCAGTAGACAGGAAGAACTGAGTTGACTGATGGGAAACCTACTCTGCTCAATCTAATAAATGTGAATATTCTTGCAGAGACCTTGGGGCATGCTTTCTTCAGACATTCAGACATTCTACATTCTTCCATGTAGCTTTGAAGGAGGGAAATAAATCAGCTTGTTGAAGAAGTAGGTAGTTCTTCCTAGCTTCAGGAAAACCAAGAAGGAGTTTAGAATTCATGGATATTTGATGATCAGCTCTTGATCAATTGACTTTAATCAATTGACTGTGGTACCACTTTAGGTATTTTTAGACGAAAATAACTGAGATTACATAATCAAGGATATAGTTTCCAAATCTAACTTGACTCTAAATAATACCTTCTTTAAATGTCTGATATAGGACATTAGTTGATATTTATACTGATAAAATAATTCCAATTCTTCTCAGTTTATCAACTTCTTACTCTATTAATTTTTCTAAGTCTGCCCATCCCAGTGGAAGCCACAGACACTGCTTTCCTAGAGTCAGGAGACCTAGGACTCTGCTTCCCACGCACAAAAATACTATGAAATGATGGAGATGTTTAGATTCTTTGCGGAAACACAGTTACATTTCAACCTTGCTAACACAGGTAATGAGGGTAGAAAATAGGTGCAGGGCTCCCAAAGAAGCTGAAATCAGTCACAGCACAAAAGAAGGAAGGCGGGCTAGCATCACTGCGCTTTTCTACCCTTTGTTCAGGTGCTAAGCTGATGGATGTAGAACTGTGGTCATTTTCACAGCAAGTCTCCCTTGCCAGTAATTCCTCTGTTAAGAAATCCATGATTCAAGTTAATGAAAGGAGTCAAGCCTGTAATTTCATTAAATGCCAGCGCCCTCTCTCCTGAGTACACTCCATGACACATCTAAGCCTGGCTGAGACTTCCTTTTCTTTCTCTCTCACATTAGCCCCCTGTTTAATTTTACTGCTGTTTACTCTTTTACTAGTCAATTACTGTCTCAGATTATATAAGATCTACAATCATTCTTATGCTTCTCAGAACCGTAATGAATCTGAGTCTCAGAAATCAAAAGTCTCATAAACACCAAGAATTTTGTCTTCAATGAAATTCCATTTAATAGCATTGTGGTGAGGGGCGAAGTATGCTTTTCCTTATTAGCAAAATCACAGTGTTTGAACCTACCTTCCATCACCGACACCACTTTGCTCCCATGAAATGCTAATAATGAAGTTAAATCCAGCCTGCCTGACGGTTAGAACTTTTCCCTTTCACTCAGGAAACACATAATGCTAAAGCTGATTGCCTGGCTGACTCCATTATTAGATAACCCCAAAATGTCAAATGGGACTGTTTAAATTAGGTGAGCAAAGCCACATTACCAGATCCACACAGGAAAACTGTGAACCATTATGAAATCAGTAAAAAGAAAAAAAGAGGCTTTGAGGAATTTAGCAGTTTGAAATTAATAATCAGGTTTTAGCTCCTGTATTCATCTTTTTAGAAAGAAATATTTTCCACTTCATTTCCATTTGTGCACTGCAATCCAATGTATTCAGAAGGACCAATTAAACTCCCTTGACATGATGACCTTTCCTGAGTTGGGTCAGGACACTGTGGGCAATTAGCTTGTCCAATGTAGGTCATTTCCAACAGAACCAGCTGCTCTCTATTTTCCAGTAGAGCTAACCTGTGCTCAAGGCTAATAACTAATGTGACTTAGCTGAAATTTATCTGTGCTTATCTTTAAATCCTCACAAAGCAAATGTCCTTCTTTACTGACCTCATTTGGAATGAGGGTTAGGGTTTTTTTTTTTCTTTTTCATTTATAGAGATCTTAAGACTTGTGCTAAGGTTATGGGAATTTTTTCAAAACACTGAAATGCTCTAATGAAAAAAAATACTGTTCATCTGAAAGAGTAAGTTTGCACTAGCCATGTTCTATTTTATGTGGTTCTAAAAATGCAGGCATTGAATGTGGTGCAGCTAATAATAGAAAGTAAATTAAGAAGGTAACCTCAGGAGGTTAGTGAATACGTACCTCTGAGTAAGGGCAAACTTTGCTCAATATATTCTTTAAAACAATAGAAATTGCCAAGCTGGGAGAGCAGTTGGCAAGACAAAAAGCCTTAAAAACATTGGTTCAAACACTCATGCTTTTTCCAGGGGACCCTCATCATTATCACCTATCTTTCAGCCAGGTTCCCAAATTCTGAATATCCTTTTGCTCCCATCAAATTATGGGGTATTTTATATCTCTTATGTTCAAAGTCAATAATTTTGCAAAGAAATTCAAGATTTATATAGAGGTGGTGAGGGGGAAAGGCTTCGATTAAAGTGTCAGGCAGCCTATGAAGGCCTTCGAAATGTCTCAGAGTTGGTGTTGCCTTCCTCTAGAACAACTTAAAAGCATTTGTAATGTGTAATTATTATGTTATGAGTTTGTCTTTGTTGACAGATCTATGGTCAGTCTTTAAGTAGAGGAGTGAAATAATAACCAGTTTATTTTTCAGACCCTGATTCCATACTATGTACTTATTAAGCACATCAAAAACTAAACCCACATACAAACGCTGACTTATTCACAATTCTGGTACATGGGTAGAATTGTGGTAATCCCTCCTTAGTCTACCACAATGAATTCTATTTCATGTGATTTAATGCAGATTTCTATTTCATGGCCAAAGTGATTATCCTAGTAAAAGTAAAGTACTGTGTATGTGAACTTCTTGCCACCATATGAATGCTACAAACATATAGAATTTTTATTTCCATTTCACACATAAAGATAATTCTCAGGAGTGCCGTCTGTGTAGTTGTTACTGCCATAAAGGTTATGAATGAGGATGCTATAGCTACCTTGTGAAGCTGATGTTTTCAGATAGGACCCTTGAATCCTTCCTTCAGGAAGGAGCAAGAAGACTCACAAGACTCAGGAAACCATCAAACAAATTCTGAGAATCAACTCAGGACAATTATGACTCCTGAGGCCCCTTCCTGAGCTCTGCTGAATGCTAGACTCTTGGGTAGAGTGCATGCCTGCAGGTTACCTGGGAAACTGCAGCATTGGAGTACTCCTGAGCTGTTACCCATGCTGGGCTAAGCTTTTCCATGATGGAATTGCCCATATCACCTCAAACTTACTAGTTTAACAGGCTGGACTTGATTGAAATCAGTTTTGTGGTTTACTCAAATAAAAATGAACAGATATGCCAGTCAATTTCACCAAGAGAAGTAATGCAAGAAACAATCTAATTCAAACAGTTGATTTTTAATATATACATTACAGAGGATTCAAGGTAAAGGCTAGTGATAAAACATTATAAAAGAGTACATCCTCTGACTTTTAAAGCAGAAGAAAATATTTTAAGGCCCATAATGGGACATGAAGAAAAAAAATTGAAGCAAATCCCAAAGAATAAAAGTGGTGACCTGATCTATGGCTTTGGCTCTTTCACATGTGCTGCTATAGATTTTCATCTAGCACACATCATACTGGCCTGAGTTACTAGAGCTGGCTGCAAACCTTTATGATCTATGAACAAAATACCTTATAGTGAAGAATCCATAGTAACATCTCCAGGGAAATCAGACAAGATTCTAGCTAGGAGGCAAAGTAATCCATACATGATGTAAGGAAGAATAAACACAACTGATAACAGACCAGATGAAGTTGCTACAGAGACAGCAACCATCAACATACTGTGAATCAGAAAAAAATATGCTGTGGTCTAGTTACAAATAAGAAGTTGACCTTACGACACCTTGCCAATCAATGCCCTTTGGGTCCATACAGAGCTTCCATCTCCTCTATTAAGTTGGAAACTAGTAGAACTTTTTTCTAAGGTGAAGAAAATGTGCAGTTATTTTGCAAGACTCAACCCAGCATAGGAATTATCCAAAGCAATTTCTTAAGTACACATTTTCAAATTTTCTATTTCACACCATTGTTTAAAGCACATGTCTATACTTTCCTTTAGAGAAACTTGCACACATATAGTCACAGGTGTCCTTATTTTTTAATCTTTCCACTTGTTTTAAAGTCAACCTTAGTAATGTTTTAAAAAGCATTGAAGCTGCTTCACAAAAAGTGTCAAAGTTTAAGAATAAATCTGAAAATTTATTTTTTATTATAATTTTATTATTAAAAATAAAATTTAAATATATTTTGATCATAGTATTTCCCCTCTCTGAAGCCCTTCAGGATCTTCTCCTCCTCTCTACCCAACCAACTTTAATTTCATTCTCAACAAAACAATAAAAAAAAAATCATAGGAAAACAAAGTCCTCCAAAACCAATATTATAAAATAAAACAATCCCCCAAAGAAAGCACAAAACTGTAACCAAATAAAAGCAAACAAAATTGTTGATTTTAATGTCTGTGTTTAGAAAATCTTTTCTTGTAGCAGTGTGTTCAAAACAATCACCTACTTTTATCTATCATGTTCAGTGTATCTGGTTTTACGTTGGGGTCTTTGATCTATTTGGAGTGCAGGGGTATAAGTATGGATCTATTTGCATTTTTCTACTCCCAGCCATCCAGTTTTACCAGCACAATTTATTAATGATACTATTTTCTATTGTTTATTTCTGGACTCCTTATTAAAAACTAGTTGATTATAGGTGTGTGACTATATATCCACGTCTTCAATTCCTTTGATCAACATGACTACTTTTCTGCCAATACCATGCAGTTTTTATTATGGTAGCTTTGTAGTAAACTTAAATTTGGAACACCTCCAGTAATTCTTTTATTATTCAGGATTTTAGCTATCCTGGGTTGTTTGTTTGTTTGTTTGTTGATGTGTAGCTGGTCTGCCCTTTTAAGATATGTAGACTACTTTGTCAGAATATTGATAGCGATTACATTGAATATGTAGGGTTTGTTTTGTTTGTTTTATTTTTGGTAGGATAACCATTTTTATATTAATTCTACTGACCAATGAGCATATCCTTTTCAATGACTCAAAGTTTTTATCACACAAGTATTTCGATTGATTGGTTAGAGCCAAGATAATTTATATTATTTGAGAAGATTGTTAAAAGTTTTGTTTCCCTGATTTCTTTTCAGACAGTTTCTTGTTTGTGTACAAAAGGGATACTGATTTTTGTGAGTTAATTTTGTATTCACCTACTTTGCCAAAAGTGCTTATCAGCTGTAAGAATTTCCTAGTGGAAATTTTAGTGCCATTTAATTATACTATCTTATTATCTGCAAATAAAAATACTTCTTCCTTTCCAGTTTGTTCAACTGACTTATTGTTATAGCTAATAATCTAAGTATTCTATTGAATAAGTGTGGAGAGAGTTTTCTTGTTTTTCATTTTATGGAATTGCTTTGAGATTCTTTCTATTTAAACTGATATTGGCTATGGGCTTTTTGTAACCCACCTTTATTGCTGTTCCTTGTATCCCTAACTTCTCAAGCATTTTTATCTTAAAAAGATGTTGGATTTTGTAAACAGACTTCTCTGAATTAGTGAGATGACCATGTGTCTTTCAGTGTTATTATATGGTCAATTACATTTACTAATTTACATATGTTGAACCCTCCCTTCATCTCTGGGATAAAGCTTAGTTGATCATAGAGGATGGTCTTTTTGATAGGCTCTTGGATTTGGTTTCCAAGAATTTTATCAGATAATTTTGCAGCTTTGGCCATAAGGCAAAATGGACTGTAATTATCTTTCTTTGTTGAGTTGCTATGTGGTTTGGGTATAAGGGTAACTGTAGCTTCATAAAATGAATTGAGCAATTTTCTTCTGTTTCTATTTTATGGGATAATTTGAGGAGTACTGATATTAACTCTTTTTTGAAAGTCGGGTAGAATTCTGTAAAACTATCTGACCTTGTTTGGTTTGATTTTGGTTGTTGTTGTTGTTGTTGTTTTGTTTCTTGATCTTGTTATTGTTACTGCTTTTGATTGTTTCCATTTTACCAAGGGTTATAGCTCTATCTAAATTATTTATCAGATCTTGATTTAAATGAAAATGGAATTGTTTGTTTGTTTGTGTGTGTGTGTGTGTGTTTGTGCATTTGTTTGTTTTTTTGATTTTTCCAATTTGGTGAGGTACACTGAGGCACAGGTTTATAAAGTATGTCCTTATGATTCTCTGGATTATATCACTGTCTATTGCTAAATCCTCCACTTTATTACTATGTTTGTTGATTTGGATATGCTCTTTCTGAAATTTTATTTATATAAGGGTTTGTCAATCATGATAATTTTCTGAGAACCAACTCCTGGTTTCATTGTTCTTTGTATTGTTTGTTTTGTTTCTCTTATTATGTATGCCCTTAGTGGGATTATTTATTGCCCTCTACTGCTTTCAGGCTTTCTTTCTTTCTTTCTTCCATTCTTTTTTCTTTCTTTCTCTCTTTCTTCCTTTCTCTCTTTCTCCTTATAGCTTTCAGTTGTGCTGTTATACTGCTAGTATGTATTGCCTTTACTTTTTTATGTGGGCACTTATTGCTATGAACTTTCCTGTAGGAAGAGCCTTATTTGTGTTCTATAATTTTGGTATCTCTGCATTCATAGCAATTCATTTAATTTAATTCTTTAATTTTTTTCTTAAATTTTATTTTTTATTTAGTAGAAAATTATTCAGTTTCTAAGATTTTGCAAGTTTTCTGTTGTTTCCAATGTTGTTGATATCTGTATGACCACCTTTAATCATGGTGGTCAGATAGGATGCAATTTCAATTTTCTTATATCTATTGATACTTGATTTCTGTCTGAGTATGTACTTCAGTACTGTAGAAAGTTCCATGAGTTAATGAGAAAAATTTATACTCTTTTGAGTTTTGGATGTAATATTCTTTAACTGTCCATTAAGTCCATTTGTTTTCTAACTTCAGTTAGTGCCAGCATTTCTCTGTTTAATTTTTGTCTAGATGACCTATCTATTGGCAAAAATGGTTGGGGAATTGAAGTCTTTCTCTGTCCATGTTTGAGGGTCAACAAGTGATTTCAGATGTAGTAATGTTTCTCTTAGAAACTCGGGTGCCCTTATGGCTGGAGCATTGATGTTAGGAATTGAAATATTCTTATGTGATTTTACCTCTCATAAGAATGTGATATTCTTCCTTATCCTTTCTTATCAGGTTTGTTTTGAAAGTATTTTGCCACATAGTAAGATGACTGCTCCAGCTTGTTTCTCATGTTTATTTTCCTAAAATATCTTTTTGCAAACCTTTAAGCAAAGTTTGTGTCGATATTTAGTGTTGAGGTTTGTTTCTTGGGTAGACCAGAAGGATGGATTCTAATTTTGCATCCATTCACACATGAAAAATTTCACAGTATTTTTTCTAATGCCTTGTTAAGTTTAAAAAATGCATCTTCAAACAGTGGTATATGTGCCATGTTTCAGTTTTCTGTTATTGGTTTTGCCATCCTTAAACTTCTAGAATAAAAGTTTAGTTCTGCCGGGCATTGGTGGCACACACCTTTAATCCCAGCACTTGGGAGGCAGAGGCAGGCGGATTTCTGAGTTCGAGGCCAGCCTGGTCTACAGAGTATGTTCCAGGACAGCCGGGGCTACACAGAGAAACTCTGTCTCAAAAAACCAAAAAAAAAAAAAAAAAAAGTTTAGTTCTTCCTCTTATTTGAACAACATGATCACAGTCATACTAATTTATGTCAGAACATGAGCTCCTTACCACTTCCTTACTGTTCCTTAGGGTGGGGAAAGATGGTATATTAGAACGCCCACTTTTCTGATTCAATATGTGAAGGGTGTTAAAACTAAAAACAATCACCAAAGAACTTAACAACAAAATAGTTTAAGATATCTTATGTCAGGGGTTATCAACCTGAAACTGCTCGCAGTTTCATGAACTGGGTTCTCTCAGGAGAAGGACCAAAGGGCCTGAAATAGAGGGTTCGAAATGCAGAGAAATCACAAAGCCAAGTTATGTCCCAATCAAGGCTTCACTTTACTTGGAATAAGCCAAGGTTTTCATAGTCACAGGAGAAACTGAAACCAAATCTCTAGATTACATGATATTTGCATACTGCAAAAAAAGGTTCAGGTGCCAAAGTCCCCATATTTGGAAGATCTTCAGGCTGTGGGCAGGTGGGCATACTCAGGCAGTGGGCATGCTCAGGAGGCTTCTTCAAAGAGGAACCAGTCAACAGAGAGCATCTGTCTTAGCTCCCCAGGTGGTAGCCTCCAAGCAGAGACTGCCAGTAGTCCGATGGCTGAGGGGAAGGGGGAAGTAACATCAACCTATGAATCACAACCCTTTTAGTGAGTAAAATGACACTTTCACAGGAGTCAGCTAAGACCATTGGAAAACACAGATGTTTATATTACAATTCATAATAGAAGCAAATTATAATTATGAATTAGCAAAGAAAGTGATGCTATGGTTGAAGATCACCATAACGTGAAGAACTGTATTATAAAGGGTCACAGAACTAAGAAGGGTGAGAACCCCTGTCCTACATGAATGTTGAGATTCCTAGATTAGTAAGATGCTTTGTGCAGTAAAATAGTTTCTGTATTATTTTAAATAAAGCCAGAATGCTAAAATTTTGAGGATGTTTACCTCACCTATCTACTTTCCAATATGGTGGATACACATGCTTCTAATTGGCATGTTACTTATACTATATGGAGTACTTTTTTTATTTGTACTACATGCTTTGTCCCTGTATTTCCTTTAGATAGGAACAGTTCTGGGTTAAAATGTTTGAGATAGGTGGGTGGTCCTAGCCCTCAACCAGGGGACATGCCTAACCTCTGGATATGGTCTCTACTTTACACTTCTATAAAGGTATATCTGATTTTATGTAGATACCATTTGTATATACATATCCTTCATTTAATAAATTAGGTAAGTACATGCACAAGTGTACATATCACTATTGATTTATATTCACCTGTTTAATGAATTAGGTAAGTGCATGCACAAATGTACATATCACTACTATTGAATTATACTCTCCAAGATCATGTCTCAACGGTGCTGGTGATTATGTTTCATAGCTCAGCTTCCTTCCCTTTCCTCCTCACACTGATGTCAAGGTCCTCCCTTCCTACTGCAAACGCTTTCTAGGAGCTCACCCTATAAGCTTGTGTTTGGATTTTGGTTATCCTTTCTTATTTAAAATGTTTATATTGTTTGCAATAGACCTTGTCAGTCTTACATTTTTTTTATTATTTTCCTTCTAACTGTCCTCAGTATCTTTTGTAAAAACCCCTTCTTATTCTTTAAATACTGGTCCTGCCCACATCTGAGTCCTTGATCCCAATTAATTTCTTTTCTTAACTATTTATTTATTTATTTACATTTCAAATGTTATCCCCTTATTGGTTTCCCCTCTGCAAATCCCCTATCCCTTCCCCCTCTCCCTGCTTCTATGAGGGTGTTGCCCCACCCACCCATGTACCCTCACCGCCCTAGCATTCCCCTCTGCTACAGCATTGAGCTTTCACTAGTCCAAAGGTCTCCCCTCTCATTGATGCCAGATAAGACCATCCTCTGTTAAATATGCAGCTGGAGCCATGGGTCCCTCCATGTGCACTCTGCTTGGTGGTTTAGTCCTTGGGGAAGCTGGATTTATATTGTTGTTTTTCCTATGGGGTTTCAAACCCCTTCAGCTCCTTCAGTCCTTCTACTCAACTGTTAAAAATAATGACTTCATGAAATTTGAAGGCAAGAGTGGAACTAGAAAATATCATCCTGAGTGAGGTAACCTAGTCACAAAAGAACACACATGGTACATTCTCACTGATAAGTGGGTATTAGGAAACAAGTTCTGAATACCCATGATACAACTCTCAGACCATATGAAGCTCAAAAAGAAGGAAGACTAAAGTGTGTATGCTTCAGTACTACTTAGAAAGGGGAACAAAATAATCATGGAAATGGAAGGAGGGAGGGGTTTGGGAGGGAAAGAGGAAGGAGAGGAGAAATCGGGGCCAAGATCAGATGTGGGAGGAGACAGGGAACATGTACAGAGGGTCAGGAAATTTATCAGAGGCGTATAGCATTTCCTAATTAATTTCAGATTGGTATTTTCTCTCCAGATGTTCTTATTTGGCTTGGAATTGATAGCATATTTGAATAATAGACAGCTCTAAATCCTTCTTCTGACATTTCCCCTGATCTTTCAGGACAAGCATTTCCATTTGGTTTCCAAAAATATCAAGATTAACATGTCCTAACCTGAATATTTCTCCTTGCAAATTACAAATAAAATTAAAGAGGATGCAGCTGTCAATGGAGCCATCACCAACACCTCTCTTATAGATGGCATTCATTTGTGCAAACCCTAGTAAACCATATTTGACTGAATGTGAAGTGACTGTATTTTAAATACTGTGATAAACTGCATGCATTGTTTCATGGACAACAAGGTCTTGCTTTGGCACAAGGTGCCTGAACTTGAGGGATCACTCAGGTAGAACTACTGCCAAAGGGAATCTCAGTGGAAGGGTAGACACTCATAGAAAAGACAGCACTTGTTAAGTTGATTGGTTATCTCCTGAAGAAGTTAGCTACTAAAAACTGGCATATTCTCTCTTAGTTCCCCCTTAGCTGATAAGATTCAGAAGAAAATAATAAATAGTAGCACAAACCTAATATATGAATGTAATAATATTCAGAATAATTTTTAATTAAATATACCACCAATAAACAATTTTTCTTTGAATTAAAAAAGTAATAATTTATAATCACATCTTGAATTGGAAGTGTTTGGAATTATATAGAGTTTACATCCTAAAAGGTACAGACATTGATGAGGAAAGTCATAAGGCCAAGATAATAAGAAAGCCTCTCACAGTCATAGGCTAGAAGACTCATACGGGGTACTGAAATGCTTGTTATGCATATACAAAAGGCAACCATAGAAATAATGCTAGATGAATGCTCAGTACCTTTTAAAAAATAACTTAAGCACTATCATGGTGATAACTAACAAGTGAAAACCTTCACAAATTTTAGAAAAATATATATGATTTTAGAATAGTTGTGTTAGACGTAATAGTATAACATGCTCCAGAAACAATGAGTTCCTAAGTTAGATGTCAACAAAATTAAATCTTTCTGCCATGTAAAGAGAATAAGAAAGAAAGTCAGCAGAGAGGGGCATGCAAAAAAAAAGTGCTTCTAAAAGAATTTATACAAGGTATGCAACAACCCTTTGAACAACACAATCAAGAAATAAAGTCCTAAAGAAGATACATCTTGCTAAAAGTAGACCAATGACAGAGAAACATTCACAAAGTTTCTCAGTGAAGCATGATGAGTTGAAGGTTAAAATAACGAGGAAGAGCTCCCCAACACACACACACACACACACACACACACACACACACACAAAAAAAACTGATAAAATCTGAAAATCTGACAGAAGCACCTATTTGTAGGATATGGACCAAATTGCAATTTCCATTTGCTGCTGTTATCAACGGAAGTGTTAGAACCAACTGGCAAACCAGTTTGTTTTCTTGTAATCTTGGCATAGCTTTACCACAATGTGAGGCAATTGTTTCTCTACATGTTTATCTAACTAATTTAGTAACTAATATCAGAACAAGACTCCATGTTAGCAGTACTTTTGTTAGATTAATATATTTATTAGATTTCATCAAAACGAAATATAAATAAATAAATAAAATGGAATGTTATTCAGGGGTAAAAATAAATGAACCATAAAACCCACAGAATGGTGTGAATGAATTTTAGTTGTAGGTTACTGTGTGGAAAGAACCAATGTGAATATGGTACAGACAATTAAATTTCAATCTATACATTCTGAAATGAAAAACAGCTAGATTCCACTTTGGGCCTATCACTGAACCTTCTTTTCCTCAGGCTCCTATCCATTTCCATCCTTGTAATTCTTTCAAACAGGAACAATTATGGGTCAGAGTTTTGACTATAGGATAGTAACCCCATCCCTCACTTGATGCCCTCTCTGTTTTTTCTGCTGGAAGTGGGCTTGTCCAGCAATAGGCTCAAGGTGGGATCCAGCCTAAGGGGAGGTCCCAAGGCCTGACACTCACTATTACTGAGGCTATGGAGCACGCACAAAAAGGGATCTAGCATGACCACACTCAGTAAGACCCAGCAAGCAGCTGAAAGAGTCAGAGGCAGATAGTTGCACCCAATAAATGGACAGAAGCAGCTGACCCCTGTGGTTGAATTAGAGAAAAGCTGAAAGAAGCTGAGGAGGAGGGTGACCTTGTAGGAGGACCAGCAGTCTCAATTAACTTGGACTCCAGAGAGCTCTCAGACATTGGACCACTAGCCAGGTAGCATATACCAGCTGATATGAGGCCTCAAACACATATACAGCAGAGGAATGCTGGGTCTGGGTTCAGTCAGAGAAGATGCACTGAACCCTCAAGAGACTGTAGGCCCCAAGGAGTTTAGAGGTCTGGTGGGGTAAGCAGTGGGGACATCCTCATAGAGACAGCGGTGTGGGGAGGAATTATGAGATGTGGAAGAGTCAGAGGGTGGACCAGGAGGGAAATAAAATCTGGAGTATAACAAAAAGATTAAATAAAAAGAAGAAATATACACATATATATATATACATATATATACACATATATGTATATATATATGTATGCACACATATATGTATATATATGTATATATATATATATATAAAGAAGCTTAAAATTAATTCAAAGTTACTAATTCCTGACTCTCAGCATTTGTCAGAGACAAAATTTCATAGCACAAAACATGAACCACAATGTTTTTAAATAAGAACAATTACTTTTGAGGACACAGAATCTGTAAATGTAGATGTGGATGACATAATTGAATTGTGTTACAGGTATGTTAAACAATCTCATTAAAGTAATAAAAACACAGTTGAGATATAAGTCATGGGAGTCAGGAAGTATGCAAAGCCAAAAGGTAGGAAAAACACATCACATTTGATCCCAGAACAGAACTCCAGAAAACAGTAGATAAACTCATTTCCTCTGAGGTCCTAAGTAGCAAATTCTAACATTGTTACACATGACTGTGAAAGTGATGAGTGAAGAAGTATTGTGGTTAGTGAATGTCCTGTCTTCCTCTTCTCCATATTGAACACAAAACCAGTCTTTGTGATGATGGCTTTTAGCTAGAAATGTGAAGATGAATCATGTTACCTAATAGAGATCCTAAGACAGCATCTACAAATATCTATAAAACTGTTCAATCACACAGAGGCTAGTCTACATTCATATATAGCCTTGTTAATGGTGGTATAGTTCTGACTACAAGAATAAAGACTGGGGGACAGGGTTAGGTTATCAGCAATGAACAACGGCTCTACTCTCAAAAGAAAAATTCTGTGCTCATTCTCATCTGATTTTTGAGAAAGTTTTTTGATGAGCACTATATTTTTAAAAAATATGTAAATATTATTTATTAAAAAGAAAGAGCAATAAAAATTACTAACTACTGCAAGAAACCAAAACAATCATCAATTATGTAAAAGAGGGCACATTAGGTGGTTCAGCAGTTAACAGAGCCTATTACTGAGCATGAGAAGCTATGCACTCTATGGGACACAAGTTGTCCTCTGACCTCAATGAGTAGGGGTGGTTCTGATGCTAAGGTCATCTTTCCCAATTGGTTCTTGATCTGTTAATAAAGATGCTAGCTGTCAATGAGCTGGGTGGAATAGGCTGGACTTCCAGGTCCCCACAGGCAAACTACAGATATGAGAGAGAAGAAAGGAGTTTGCACTATGCTTCAGAGAGAGAAAGGCCAACTACCCATGTAAGATCTTGGGAGAAGAGGCCATAGACCACTTGTCCAGGTGGGAGGTTGGTGTGCTAATCTGGGAATATTAAGAAGGACATGCTACCTGCAGTAGATCGGAGGTGACCAGCAATTGAGCCAATAAGGCAGGTTGAAACTGAACAATGTGTATGTGTCTATGTTTTTCATCTGCAAATCCAATGTTCTCTAGGTGGGGGCTGGTAGCATGGCCCATTTCCATTGCATTAAGATGGGATAGCAGAAGCATATTTACTTCATAATAAGCACACTCACTCATGCACACCCACACCCACACACACACACACACACACACATACACGCACACACACACACACACACACACACATATCACACACACATACACACACATTGGCGAGGAGGTAAATAAAATTTTATTTTAAAATTATCCAAAAGCCTGTCATTTGCAAATGGTACTCATTCCTACCACTTAGAAAAAACTGTGCTTCTTATTGTTTTTAATTGTTATTTATTACTTTATATATCGACCACAACTTCCCCTACTTCCTCTCCTCATCTCTCCTTCTCACCTTACCCTCCCTCCTACCTCTCCTTTCCTTTTCAGGAAACTGGAGGCCTCCTATAGATATCAACCAGCCTTGTCATGTCAAGTTGCAGTAAGACTAGGAATACTTATTGGAGTTAGGCAGCTCAGTTATGGAAAAGGGGTCCAAATGCAGGCAGTGTACTCAGGGACACCTCTGCTCCCACTTTAGATTTCTCACATGAAGACTCTGCTGCACAACTGTGAGATATGTCCAGAGTGTCTAGGTTCTTCTCATGCGTACTCTCTGGTTGGCAGTTCAGTCTCTTTGAGCCCCTATAGGCCAGGTAGGTTGTTGCTGTATGTTTTCCTGTGGTGTCCTTAACCACTCTGACTCTTTCAATCTTTTCTCTCTGTCTTCTATTCCACTTAATGTTTGGCTTTGGTTTTCTGTATCAGTTTTGTCAGTTTCTGAGTGTGACAGTGATACTAGGCTCCTTTCCTGGCACTTCAAGTCACTGCAGAACTAAGTTCATCTTCTCCCACTGAAGCCAGACAATGTGACAGTTAGGGGAACAGTATCCACAAGTAGGCAACAGAGCCAAGGGCAGCCCCCTTTTCCAGCTGTGGATGGACCCACATGAAGACCAGGCATCTAGGGGCCTAGTTCCAACCCATGCTTGCTTTTTGGTCCATCGTTCAGTCTCTTGGAGCCCCAAGAATCCAGGTTACTTGACTGTGTTGGTCTTCTTGTGGAGTCCCTGTCTCCTTCAGATACCTTAATCCTTCACCCAACTCTTCCATTACCTCAGAGTAAAGGGCTGGAAAAAAGGTTTTCCAAGCAAACAGACACAAGAAACCAACTGGGGTTATCACTATAGTATATAATCAAATAGACTTTCTACCAAAAGTAATGAAAATAGATGGGGAAGAACACTGCATTTCCTGTTCAAGGGATTAAGAGTCACACTATGTGACTGCATGTGACTAACACACAGCTTTCCTTATCTGAAAATTATAAATTATATTCCATTCTATATTGCTTTGCTACTAGGTTTACTTGTATATATTTTACATATTTATGTGGTTATTGTCTCCTTGGTACATAGTTGACTTATTTGTGCTACTGGGCCATACCCAATTATATAGTTGTACTAATATTTTCACACAATTTCTTACCAATAAATAGTTTTGTAATACATTTTTTCTAATATAAGTCACAACTTTTCATACTTCTTGATGTATATGTGTTGAAATTTCTAATGACTGGACCATTATTCACATGTTAATAAAAGAAATGGTACCCTAGGCTAGACATATTTTCAACTGTAATAGATAACAAGTTCTGTTCTGAAGTGTTTTTGCAGCAAGCATAAGAAAATGTTTTATAAATATGACACATGGGAGTTATCTATTTTTCCACTAAGGTGTGTGTAAAGTGAAGTATTATTTTGACTTTTCTAATTAATAATGTTGTAAAAAATTATTATGTTTGCCCATTGATCATCAAACAGGAGAGTACTTATTCATGTGCTTTCTCTATTTTATTGAAATTATTGGTGCATGGCTCATAATGGTATAAGGGTGTCTATCACACACACAATCATAAGTATATATGAAAATTCTACTCTAAGTCTACAGATAATACATGTATGGTGATATAATGTGCTAATGTCAATGGGAATTGATAAATTGATCTTCACTCACTCTATTACCTTCTCAATGTTGTCTTCTGAATAATAAATGGCATTGTCATTGACATAGCAAATATTTTATTTATGTATTTATTTGTGTATGGGGTCATAGGCAAGAAGAGGTCATAGGAACTCCTAGATTCGGGTTTAGTGGTGGGAGTGAGACATATGTGCAGATGAGATTGCTTGGAACTGAATTCTGATCTTTTACAAGAACAACAGACACTCTTATCCACTGAACCATCTCTCCCTCCTAATAAAACATAATTTATCACATCTTTTATTTATATCTTATGCTGTTTGAGTTTTATTAAATAGTTTCCTATCATATAGAGAAATCCCTGTTGATGTTTTAAACTTACAGATTTTGATGTAATATATTTTGTCTCATCTACCTGGAATTGGCATCTTTTGGTATGCATCCATATGAGCAATTTCCCTAATACATTATTAATGATATTAATTAGTAACCCACCATATGCCTCCAACTTTACTAATCTGATTGAATGTCTCATAGATCCCTCCTGGAATAATCTATCATTTTATTTCATCTTTAACATGAACCTACATCTAGTAAACAGGCTATAAACACTATTTTGTCCTAAATTTGCTGATAATACTTTGACATCTTTGTAAAGTTCTAAGAATTAACATGACCCTAATACTTTATACATGACTAGAAAGCATACTTTGGAACCCAAAGGCAGAAGTTTGCCTGAGGTGGCCAATTTTTTTTATTAGATGTTTTTACAATATCTCCTTTCCCAGGTTCCCCTCCAAAAAGAAAAGAAAAAAAAACTAAAACAAATCCTTGTTCCCTACCCCCTCCCATGCTCAGTACCCCACCCCCTCCTGATTACTGGCCCTGGCATTCCCCTCACTGGAGCATAGAACCTTCACAAAGCCAAGGGCCTCTCCTCCCACTGATGACCAACTTGGCTGTCCTCTGCTATATATATGCTGCTAGAGTCATTAGTCCCACCATGTGTACTCTTTGGTTGGTGGTTTAGTCCCTGGGACCTCTGAGGGTACTAGTTAGTTCATATTCTCCTGAGAGGCTCTGACAATACCTGACTAATACAGAAGTAGAGGTTCACAGCCATCCATTGGGCTGAGTACAGGTTCCCCAATGAAGGAGCTAGAGAAAGGACCCAAGGTGCTGAAGGGTTTGCAGCTCCTTAGGACAAACAACAATATGAGGTGGCGAATTTTATGGCTGACTGGCCATGCTCTGTTCCCTCAGAAGTGCCTCTAAGTATCTACAGCCTGAACTCCCTTATCAATGATTACAGCTATCTGATATTTCTTTTTATCTGAGACTATTTTAGTCCCTCTTTTGATAAGAGACTTGGATATTTAACATTTTTCTCTCTTATAGGCAAAGTTGTCTTTGGCTTTCTGTTATTTTCCTTTTAGATTTATTTTAATGCTATATTTCTTTTATGTTTTGTGTTGTAAAGTCAAGGACTAAGGCATGCATGAATCTAAATATATCAGGGCCAACATATATACAACTAAGAGGCTGAAGAGGTAGTGTAGTGTTTAGGTGTGCTTGTTTGGTATGTTAACCCCCTAGTGGCTCATATTCAAGTACCAAATCACAGAAATAAAAAACCAAGAGGAGTATTTCCACTTACCAACTCCTAGTTTAGGCACATGCATCAAAATATGTCACTGTCAGTGAAATAATATGATGTCTGTGAGCTGACCTGTCTCCATGATTAAGGCGATGTCTGTTTGACACACTTGATTGTAGGGATTCCATCATGAGAGCACAGAAGGATATAATTGTGTTGAAGCATGATACAATGCCTGAAGTCTTTGAGCCAGACAATCTTGTTTTGAGTTATACAATCCAAAGGTCTCAAGGGTTCTATATGCCCACTGAAAGAGGTAGGGAATATATAGGCTCAAAATAGAAGAACATATCGGACAGTGAGCGGCATGCTAAATATGTACATCAATTAGACATGGAAAAAAAACAAGAAGTGTTAATTATTTTTCATGCCTCCAATTTGATAGTTTTGTATTGATATTACAGCCTGTATCTTGAAAAGCTAATGCTTTTCAATACAAGCGAATCCTTGTCTGAATACAGAAAACCAGATCATAGTCTTACAACTGTGAGTGCCAACAAAAAGAGTTTAGCTTGACCAATGTTTGTTTATTTTACTGATCTCAAATGTCAACATTTTAATATTTAGCATATTTTTCTCCATCACTTATTTTAGTTTGCTTTTTCATTTTACTTTCTTTGTACTTAGTATGTTATTGTTCCTCTACGTAGTTTCTTGAGATACTTAGCATATTAGCATATCAATTTTAATCTTTAGTGACACTATAAAATAGTATATCTCAAACTTAATTTCATTGGCAATTAAATATACTTTCCATGAATTTTAAAACAATGAACTTAAATTCATTAAATTAGATATGCTTTTAACTTGATTATCATTTCTATGACATGTACAACACATAAAAATCTGTTCATTTCTAAATACATGAGGATTTTCAAATGTGTCATTCATTCCTAACTTAAATATACTAAATATAACTTAAAGCATTTACATTTAATTGAGACTGCTTCCTGATATTGGATATAAGTGTTCTACTCTATGGAACTGAAAGAATGAATGGTGTGCATTTGGAGGACATGGAGTCAAAGGTACATTGTATCATGATGATTGTTGACTTTAACAGTCAAGTTTTCCTTCTGATTTTTTTCCAGTGTATCTGTGAAAGAACAAAATTACTTAATCTTTTAACTTATTATACTCTTTTAACTTGTTAATTTTTACTTCAAAATTTCTGAGGTTGTTTCATTGGGTAAATAAAATGTGAGCTCTCTTGGTGAACAAAACTGTTTTGGTCAGTATTCTATTGATGTGAAGAGACACCATGACCATGGGGATTTGTTACATTTTCAAAGGTTTAGTCCATTGTTACCATGGTGTAAAGCATGGATGCATGCAGCCAGAGATGGTGCAGGAGCGTGAACTGAAAGCTCTATTTTCAAATCAGCAGGCATCAAAAAGAGAGAGACTCTAGAACTAGCTTGTGCTTTTGATACCCCAAAGCCCACCTCCAGTGACAGACATACTCCAACAAGGTCACCCATAGTCCAACAAGGTCACAGCTCCTAATTCCTTTCAAACAGTGTCATTCCCTAAAGTCTAAGCACATGAGCCTATGGGGACCATTCCTCGTCAAATCATCACACTGCTTCTTCTCTCCAGCACACACTGATTTCTGCCTTGAGCTGATTTTTTTTTACTATTTCTGCAGCAATAAGGGTTCTTTAAAGACGAGTGTTTGCATGGTATAGTTCTTTCATTATTTGACTTCCAATATGTTAATTGAATAGATATGTCTCTCATTAAACAAGACATAAAATATATATCCAATTACATTTTCTGAATATTGCTAAATACTATGTAGAGTGCACATTTTTTTCAATTTATTCATTTCACTTATTAACAAAATGACATGAGGCTTTATGCATACACTACATAATGCAATCCTGTATGTAATACTCTGCTATCACATTTATTTTTGCTTTTTTTTAAGGGAATGAAATTTTATTATGTTGTTTCTTTTTTTTATTATTAGATATTTTCTTTCTTTACATGTCATATGATATCGCCTTTCCCAGTGTCCCCTCAGAAAAACAATAAAATAAAATAAAATAAAAATAAAACAAAACAAAAAGAAACCCCTGTTCCCTCCCCTCTCCTTCTGGACACAACACCACCCTCTCCTGCTTACTAGCCCTGGTATTCTCCTTCACTGGGGCATAGAAAGTTCACAGGGCCAAGGGCCTCTCCTGCCCTTTATGACAGACTAGGCCATCCTCTGCTATACATATGCTGCTGGAGCCATTAGTCACACCATGTGTACTCTTTGATTGGTGCTTTAGTCCCTGGGAGCTCTGAGGGTAGTAGTTAGTTCATATTGTTGTTCTTCCTAAGGGGCTGCAAAACCCTTCAGCTCCTTGAATCCTTTCTCTAGCTCCTTCATTAGGGACCTTGTATTCAGTCCAGTGGATGGCTGTGAGCCTCGACTTCTGTATTAGTCGAGTACTGTCAGAGCCTCTCAAGAGACACCTATATCAGGCCTCATATCAGCCAGCACTTGCTGGCATCCACAATAGTGTCTAGATTTGATGATTGAATATGGGAAAGATTCTCAGGTGGAACAGTCTCTGGATTGTCCTTCCTTCAGTCTCTGCTCCATAGTTTGTCTCTGCAATTCCTTCCATGGATATTTTATTCCCCCTTTTAAGAAGGAACAAAGTATCCACATTTTGGTCTTCTTTCTTTCTTGAGTTTCTTGTGGTTTGTGGATTGTACTTTGTGTATTCCGATCTTCTGGGATATTATCAAGTTAACAGAGAGTGCATACCATGTGTGTTCTTTTGTGATTGGATAACCTCACTCAGGATGATATTCTCCAGATCCATTCATTTCCCTAAGAATTTCATAAATTCATTGTTTTTAATAGTTGAGTAGTACTCCATTGTGTAGATGTATGACATTTTCTGTATCCACTCCTCTGTTGAGGTACATCTGGGTTGTTTCCTGTTTCTGGCTATTATAAATAAGGCTGCTATGAACATAGTGGAGCATGTGTCCACATTACATGTTGGAGCATCTTCTGAATAAATGCCCAGGAGTGGTATAGCTGGGTCCTCTGGTAAAACTATGTCCAGTTTCCAGAGGAACCACCAAACTGATTTCCAAAGTGGTTGTACCAGCATGCAATCCCACAAGTAATGGAGTTTTCCTCTTTCCCCACAACCTTTTCAGCGTCTGCTGTCACCTGAGTTTTTTATCCTAGCCATTCTGACTGGTGTGAGGTAGAATCTCAGGGTTGTTTTGATTTGCATTTCCCTGATGACTAAGGATGTTGAACATTTCTTTAGGTGCTTCTCAGCCATTCAGTATTCCTCAGTTGAGAACTCTTCCTTTAGCTCTGTACCCCATTTTTTAACAGGGTTATTTGTTTCTCTGGAGTCTAACTTCTTGAGTTCTTTGTAGACATTGGTTATTAGCCCTCTATCAGATATAGGGTTGGTAAAGATCTTTTCCCAGTTTGTTGGTTGCAGTTTTGTCCTATTGAGAGTGACTTTTGCCTTACAGAAGCTTTGCAACTTTATGAGGTCCCATTTGTCAATTCTTGATCTTAGAGCATAAGCTATTGATGTTCTGTTCCCCACTTTCTTTTCTATTAGTTTCTGTATATCTGGTTTGATATGGAGGTCCCTGATCCACTTGGACTTGAGCTTTGTACAAGGAGATAGGAATGGATCGATTTGCATTCTTCTACAAGCTAACCTCTAGTTGAGCCAGCACCATTTGTTGAAAATGCAGTCTTTTTTCCACTGGATAGTTTTAGCTCCTTTTTCCAAGATCAAGTCTCCATATGTTTGTGGGTTCATTTCTGGGTCTTCAATTCTATTCCATTGATCTGCCTGCCTGTCACTCTACCACTACCACGTACTTTTTATCACAATCGCTCTGTAGTACAGCTTAAGGTCTGGGATGGTGATTCCACAAGAGGTTCCTTTATTGTTGAGAATAGTTTTGGCTATCCTGGGTCTTTTGTTGTTCCAGATGAATCTGCAAATTGCTCTTTCTAAGTCTGTGAAGAATTGAGTTGGAAGTTTGATGGGAATTGCATTGAATCTGTAGATTGCTTTTGGCAAGATGGCCATTTTTACTATATTAATCCTGCCAATCCATGAGCATGGGAGATCTCTCCATCTTCTGAGATCTTTTTCAATTTCTTTCTTCAGAGATTTGAAGTTTTTGTCAAACAGATCTTTTACTTGCTTAGTTAGAGTTACACCAAGGTATTTTATATTATTTGTAACTATTATAAAATGTTGTTTCCCTAATTCTTTCTCAGCCTGTTTATCCTTTGTGTAGAGGAAGGCCACTGATTTCCTTGAATTAATTTTATATTCAGCTACTTTGCTGAAGTTGTTTATCAGGTTTAGGAGCTCTCTGATGGAATTTTTGGGGTTACTTATGTATACTATCATATCATCTGCAAATAGTGATAATTTGACTTTTTCCTTTCCCATTTGTATTCCTTTGATCTCCTTTTGATGTCTAATTGCTCTGGCTAGGACTTCAAGTACAATATTGAGTAGGTAGGGAGAGAGTGGGCAGCCTTGTCTAGTCCCTGATTTTAGTGGGATTGTTTCAAGTTTCTCTCCATTTAGCTGGACATTGACTACTGGTTTGCTGTATATTGCTTTTACTATATTTAAGTATGGGCCTTGAATTCCTGATCTTTCCAAGACTTTTATCATGAAGGAATGTTGGATTTTGTCAAATGCTTTCTCAGTATCTAATGATCATATTTTTTCTTTGAGTTTGTTATATAGTGTATTAGGCTGCTGGATTTTTGTATACTGAACCATCCCTGCATCCCTAGGATGAAGCCTACCTAATCATGTTGGATGATCGTTTTGTTGTGTTCTTGGATTCAGTTTCCAAGGATTTTATTGAGTATTTTTCCATTGATATTCATAAGAGAAATTGGTCTGAAGCTTTCATTCCTTGTTAGGGCTTTGTGTGGTTTAGGTATAAGAGTAATTTTGGCTTCATAGAATGAATTGGGTAGAGTACCTTCTGTTTATATTTTATGAAATCATTTGAGGAGTACTGGTATTAGGTCTTCTTTGAAGGTCTGATAAAACTCTGCACTAAACCCATCTGGTTTGGGGCTTTTTTTGGTTGAGAGGCTATTAAAGACTGTTTCTATTTCATTAGCAGATATAGGACTGTTTAGACTGTTGATCTGATCTTGATTTAACTTTGGTACCTGGTATCTGTCTAGAAATTGTCCATTTCATCCAGGTTTTCAAGTTTTGTTGAGTATAGGCTTTTGTAGTAGGTTCTCATGATTTTTTGGATTTCCTCAGTATCTGTTGTTCTGTCTCCCTTTTCATTTCTGATCTTGTTAATTAGGATACTGTCTCTGTGCCCTCTAGTTAGTCTGGTTAAGGGTTCATCTATTTTGTTGATTTTCTCAAAGAATCAGCTCCTGGTTTGGTTGATTCTTTGTATAGTTCTTTTTGTTTCTATTTGGTTAATTTCAGCCCTGAATTTATTTATTTCCTACCTTTGACTCCTCTGTGTGAATTTTCTTCTTTTTGTTCTAGAGCTTTCAGAGGTTCTGTCAAACTGCTAGTGTATGCTCTCTCCAGTCTATTTTTGGAGGCACTCAGAGTTATAAGTTTTCCTCTTAGGACTGCTTTCATTGTTTCCCATAAGTTTGGGTATCTTGTGGCTTCATTTTCATTAAACTCTAGAAAGCCTTTAATTTCTTTCTGTATTTTTTCCTTGACCATGTTATCATTGAGTAGGGTGTTGTTAAGCTTCCACATGTATGTGGGCATTCTATTGTTTATTCTGTTATTAAGGAACAGCCTTAGTCTGTACAGATCTGATAGGATGCAAGGAATTTTTTCAGTCTTCTTATATCTGTTGAGACCTGATTTGTGACCAATTATATGTTCAATTTTGGAGAAGGTACTATGACGTGCTGAGAAGAACTTACATCCTTTTGTTTTAGGATAAATAGTTCTATAGATATCTGTTAAATCCATCTGTTTCATAACTTCTGTTACTCTCACTGTGTCTTTGTTTAGTTTTTGTTTCTATGATCTGTCCATTGCAGAGTGTGGGGTGTTGAAATCTCCCACTACTATTGTGTGCCGTGCAATGTGTGCTTTGAGCTTTAGTAAGGTTTCTTTTATGAATGTAGATACCCTTGCATTTGGAGCATAGAGGTTCAGAATTGAGAGTTCATATTGGTAGATCATACCTTTGATGAGTATGAAGTGCCACTCCTTATCTTTTTTGATCACTTTAGGGTGAAAGCTGATTTTATTCAATATTAGAATGGCTACTCCAGCTTTTTCCTTGGGACCATTGGTTTGGAAAATTATCTTCCAGCCTTTTATTGTGAGGTAGTGTCTGTCTTTTTCACTGAGGTGGGTTTCCTGTATGCAACAAAATATTGGGTCCTGTTTACATACCCAGACTGATAGTCTATGTCTTTTTTATTGGGGAATTGAGTCCATCGATATTAACAGATATTAAGGAAAGGTAATTGTTGCTTCCTGTTATTTTTGTTGTTAGCGTTGGAATTCTGTTCATGTGGCTATCTTCTTTTAGTTTTGTTGGAAAATTACTTTCTTGCTTTTTCTAGGATGTAGTTTCCAACCTTGTGTTGGAGTTTTCCATTTATTACCCTTTGAAGGGATGGATTTGTGGAAATATATTGTGTAAATTTGGTTCTGTCATGGAATACTTTGGTTTCTCCATCTATGGAAATTGAGAGTTTTGCTGGGTATAGTAGCCTGGGCTGGCATTTGGGTTCTCTTAGAGTCTGTATGATCACAAGGATCTTTTGGCTTTCTTAGTCTTTGGCGGGAAGTCTGGTGTAATTTTGATAAGTCTGCCTTTGTATGTTACTTGACTTTTTCCCTCACTGCTTTTAATATTCTTTCTTTGTTTTGTGCATTTGGTGTTTTGACTATTATGTGGTGGGAGGAATTTCTCTTCAGGTCCAGTTTATTTGGAGTTCTATAGGCTTCTTCTATATTTTTGGGCATCTCTTTAGGTTAGGAAAGTTTTCTTCAATAATTTTGCTGAAGATATTTACTGGCCCTTTAAGTTGGAGGTCTTCACTCTCTTCTATACCTATTATCCTTATGTTTGGTCTTCTCATTGTGTCCTGGATTTCCTGGATTTCCTGGGTTAGGAACTTTTTGCATTTTGTGTTTTCTTTGACTGTTGTGTCAATATTTTCTATGGTATCTTCTGCACCTGAGATTCTCTCTTCTATTTCTTATATTCTGTTGGTGTTGCTTGCATCTATGGTTCCTGCCTTCTTTCCTAGGATTTCTTATCTACAGAGTTGTCTCTCTTTGTGATTTTTTAGCTGTTTCTACTTCCATTTTAGGTTCTGGATGGTTTTGTTCAGTTCCTTCACCTGTTTGGTCGTACATGGCAGTGCCCTCCTTGTGATGAAGACTGGGATAAAGACTTGCGGGAACAGACTAGCACCCCATTTGTCTGGGGCACATCCAGTTTCTGTGGCAACAACAATCCTGCAAATAACATAAGAGTAACCTTGCTTCAGGCATGCGAGTTCTCAAGTCTCTGCTCTATGTTCTGCCATGGAAAAACAATGGAAATGCACAGTAAACTGAACATCTTTTTAAAATGCCAGACTGGAAGACTTGCTTATTCCTGCTACCAAGGGTTCTTCTTTTTTCTCTTTATCTAATTATAGAACAGTAAACTGTCTGTGACTTTCAAACTGGCAAGTACTTTTTTTTTTAACTGCTAAGACTTTATTCTTCAATTATTTGATGCCAAATATTTATATATTGCTGAAAAAGACAGCTTGATAGTTTGGTTAAATACATACTAACCTCAAATTAAGGAAAAAATCACTTCCCATTCTAGTTAATGAAACAGTGATGTAAAGCTGTTGTACAGACTCCAGCTAACATAGACAGAAAACTTGGATTAAAAATAGTAACTATGAAAAAAATTCTTTAAGGGATTTTTATGTTTCCTCTTTAATGGCTTCTACTTGTTTATTCATGTTCTCCTGTAATTCTTTAAGGGATTTTTGTGTTTCCTCTTTAAGGGCTTTATCCTGTTTACCTGTGTTCTCCTGTATTTCTTTAAGGGAGTTGTTCATGTCCTTCTTAAATTCCTCTATCACCATTGTCAGATATGATTTTAGATCCAAATCTTGTTTTTCTTGTGTTTTGGGATATCCAGGTTTCTGTTTGCAAGATTCTTGTGTTTGCCTTTCACCATCTGTTGATCTCTGGTGTTAGATGTTCTTGCTGTTTCTGGCTGGAGCTTGCTCCCCCTGTGGGTCTACAAGCCTGTGTCAGCACTTCTGGGAGATCAGCTCTCCTCTGGTAAAACCTGTGCACAGAGGACTGTGGATCAGTTGTCCCTCCTGAGTCCTGGGGTCAGACCACACCCTGGAGACAGGCTCTTCACTTGCTGGAAAGGTGCAGAGAGGCTGTGGATCTGCAGTCCCTCCTAGGTGTAAACTGAGGTAGAGAGGATCCTGTCCTGCCTTTCCTGCCACATGTTAAGGCCTGTGCCTCCTGGCTGGTCCTGCCTTAGAAAGTCACGGGGGAGAAAATGGATGATCTCAGCTGAATCTCTGGGTTGGAGCACTCCCTGGAGGCAAGCTCTCCACTTGAGGAGAAAGGGCAGCGAGGATTGTGGATCCTCCATCCCTCCTAGGTGTAGAGGGAGGTAGAAAGGATCCTGTCCCAGCTTCCTTACCACTTGTGAGGCCTGTCGATTTTTTTTTTAAAGCTGAGCATCGTATTTAGTCTTTGATCAACTTTTATCCTTAGGAAACTGTGTTTGCCTCATTAGTTCCTTTTACAGTCTTGGCACATCACTTTCTGATGATCTTCACAGAACATTAGATTCATCACTAGGTCTGTGTGGTACAGCAGAGGGAGTGGCTTACAGACAACAGTATAACTGTGAAAAGCAAAATTCTGCAGCAGAGCTCAACTCCTCACACGTAACTTAGGTCCCTTCATATTTCTTCTCTCATATTTCATATTTCATATCACTGGCTCCCTTCATATTTCTTCTTTCATCTATAAAGTAGACTGTATAATTAATGATGGACACATTTTCATGCTGCTGGTGCAAGGACTAAGCACACTAATATATGAAGTGTGTTCATAATATGACTTATATTTAAAAAATATAGCAAAAATTTTACAAGTATTTACTTGTAACAAGTGTTTAATTTATGTTAAGATTTTAGCTATCCATTCTTTCATTCTTGACCAGTCTCCTGTCAGGCCCAAACACACGAGATTTTTATCAACATGTCTGTTTTCCTCTCTCCATTTGTGATAATGTTCCATCCTGTTAATATACCACCTATTTGGTGATATTCTTTAAATACCAAAACACAGTTTACTATCAATTAACTTAAAAAAGATCTTACCTTTCAATTCTGGACATGTATTGTGAAATATGATAGTAACTAGCCACAGACACTGCAGAATTTTTGAATGATAGCTTATATAAACTGATAATCTCCAGAGGTAGTCTAGAATTTGAACATTCAGTTGGAGGAAGAAGAAGAGGAAGAAGAAGAGGAAGAAGAAGAAGAAGAAGAAGAAGAAGAAGAAGAAGAAGAAGAAGAAGAAGAAGAAGAAGAAGAAGAAGAAGAAGAAGAAGAAGAAGAAGGAGAAGAGAAGATGACACAGCTCTTTGCTTGGTGGCATAGTCTGTGGGAGCTCCCTGGAGTCCAGATTAGTTGATAATGTTGGGATTCCTATGGAGTTGCTATCCCCTTCAGTTCCTTCAATCCTTCACCTGACTCTTCCATAAGGGTTCCCACCTCAGTCCAATGGTTGGCTGTGAGTATGTTTCAGTCACCTGCTGGTAGAGCCTCTCAGGGCAGCCATGCTAGGCTCCTATCTGCAAGCACAACATGGCATCAGTAATAGTTTCGAGTTTGGTGCTTGCCCATGGAATGGATCTGAAGTTGGGATGGCCACTGGTCAGCAACTCCTTCAGTCTCTGCTCTACTTTTGTTTCTGCATTTCTTTTAGACAGGAACAATTCTAGGTCAAAAAATTTGAAGGTGGATTTGTGCCATTATCCCTCCACTGGGGGCTCTGTCTATCTGCTGGAGGTGGGCTTCAGGTTCTATCTCCTCACTGTTGGACATTTCAGCTAAGGTCACTCACATTGAGTCCTGGGTCTCTCATGTCTCAAGTATCTAAGACTTTTCTAGAGGTTCCTTCCACACCCCTACTTCCCATTCCCCATTCATCATCCCCCATTGTCACTCCTGATAGCAGCATATTTCTATTCATTTTCCTGGCTCCTGAGCTTCTCTCCTGTCTCCCTCCATACCCACTCTTCTTGTGCCCACTCTTTTCCCCCTCCCCCATCTCCCACTCAGATAACCCCCTCCCTCCCTCCCATGATTATTTTGTTCCCCTTTCCAAGTGGAATTGAAGTATTTACACTTGGGCTTTCCTTCTTGTTTAACTTATTACTGTCTGTGGGATTTATCAGTGAGTACAAACTATGCATGTCCTTTTTGCCTGGGTTACCTCATTTATGACTCATTTATGATATTTTCTAGTTCCATTCATTTGCCTGCAAAATTCATGATGTTCTTGTTTTTAATAGCTTAATAGTACTCCATTGTGAAAATGAACCACATTTTCTGTATCCATTATTTGGTTGAGGGACATCTGGGTTGCTTTCAGTTTCCGGTGATTATGAATAAGGTGGGTCCAAGTCCCCTGGCATATATACAGCAGAGGACTGACTGCTTTGTCTGGCCTCAGTGGTAGAGGATGTGCCTAATCCTGTAGAGACTTGATATCCAAGGAAGATGTATGCTGGGGAGGGGCATCCTCCCCGAGGGTGAAATGCAAAAGGAAGGAGTAATGGGGTAAAGAATTCTGGAAGGGGGACTAGGAGGGGGAAAATATTTGTGATGTAAATAAATAAAATAATTTTTAAAAAGTAGATGTTGAAAAATATAAACCTACAGGTCAGTTTTGTTGTCAACTTGATATAACAGAGAATCAGCTGGGAAGAGAAAAATCTCAACTGAAAGATTGCCTTGATCAGATTGCCTTTTGCAATGTCTGCAAGAGATTGATTGTCTTGACTGATGTTTGATATTTAAGGGTAGTGCTTTCTGTGTGTGGTACCACACCTAGATAGGAGCGCCAGGGCTATGTGAAAAAGACCAGGCAGAAAGCTAGCCAATAAGCTGTGTTCCACCATGGTTTTTTCTGTGACATAGCTACCAGACAACTTAAAAGATATTTGTGGTTTATGTCATAGGTCTATGGAATTAAAGAGGCTTACACAAAATATCACCTCCAAATCTGTGGGCTTTTTGGTAATCTAATAACATTATACACATTTAATGTATTTTACAATAAAATGAGCATTTCTTTTGCATTGATATTATATCGTTGGATATTAAATTTTCAGCAGAGCAAAGAACAGGTCCTCTATTTCCCCTTGGTTTTGGATTCCTGATATATCATTAGTGGCAATGCTCACAGTATTTGTCAAGTAAAGATGCTAATATAGTGTATGTGCTTCATCCAGATGAAGTAAGATTATATTCTATAGATATTCTGTCTAAAATCTAATAGTCACATGTAACAATGATCCCTACATAAATGACAGCTTCTGAAATATGAATAAAAGTATTAATTGGATCAAAATTATTTGATCCCTATTATAGAAAAAGGAAGGTATATTTCCTAAAACACAATCTTTTGCAGTCAAAAGACACAAAAACCAAGAGTCCTCGGCCATTCTTCCAAAGATTTGAAACAACTGGAGGCTGCTGGGCCCCTCTGTCCTCTTCAACCCCAATTCAGGATATAACAGAGTTAATTGATTAGAAGACACTTAAAATAGCATCTGATATCTTGTTTGAGATAAAGAATCTGTGTTCTTTTAATCTGTTCTGAAGCATTCTATTCCCTAACCCTTTTGATCATTATCAGTGTAATTCAGTTTAGCAAGCCTTCTCTGACTGTGAGGTAGCATGCTAAGTACTTCAGAGGACATGCAGTAGAGACTGACATCTGGTTTCAATGAGCTAACTGTAGGCACTGTGAAATGGGTATATAAAATAGCTTTAGTGAGAAGCCCAAACCAGTACTAGCCAGAAATAAAAGTAAGCAGTGGGTGGTAGGGGTGAAAGGTGCAGTTCACTGTAATTTGAGGGCTGCATGCATCACAGGACTGTATTTAGAGAAGATACTCTTCCTTCGTGGAATTTCTATGTTCTATGAAGATGATGGGACAACAGTTTACAATAAATAATATCAGGAAATAGGTGTTACCCAAAACATTTCATTATGATGTTAAACCCCATTCAAATATTTTGAATAGCTGTTACATGACAGACACTGTAATCCAGATACATAGATGTGAGTGTGATTAAAATACATACCCACTTCTACAAAGGTGTGAATTCAGACAGGAGGCAAATGGAAAGTCACAGTGACTTGCAACTAGTATAAGTCTTAAGAGCTATGTATAGCAAGTTCCTTGCTGGTAGGCAGCATCTAGGCAGGTGTTTCCAGGTTCTTGGTCTCTTACATGAGTAATTAAAACAAACGTTCCCACAGATTATAAAACCAGTGAAGAAACTTTACTGAAAGTAAAGCTATAATATAAATTAGAAAGGGATACACCATCAAGATTGACAATGGGTCACAAGAGTGAATATAATCAAGGGTGCCAGTCATTATCTGGAACCTATATTAATGGAATTCAGGAGAGGGGAAAGTTTTGGTACCATGAGCATAATCTGGGTGTCTCTCCATTTTGAAAGACACACTTAGCTTACCTGACCCTTTGCTCACTACTCATGCCCTTTCCAATGGTTCATTTACTTGTAATCATATATGTGTTCTATTACAAACAGGAAAAAGATAGTATAGAGAGTATTCTCTCTAAAAGTTCATTTGGGAACATAGTTTTCCCTGATTGCACATGCACTCAGTCAGTCTTGGCCAGGTCATCCTAATGTCGATCCTATTTCATGGACAGCTTTCCAGAATGTTTGCACATGGCCCCAACAAATCTGTCCTTCCTTTAACATCCTATTTGTTGTCTCATTTTAGCGAACAGAAAGTAAGGCTGCAGCACAGACTCTGGGCATCTCAGAAACCTTGAGTTGAGTCTGATATACAAGGTTGCATTGAGGAGCACCAAAATATAATAGGGTTGCTGTGAAACAAATCATTTCAAAACATGTCACAAGAGGTAGACAAGGGCACAGGGCATGATTGTATACTGTGCTTTGTGATGCAGTGACTGTACATTGCTCCCCTGAATATATCACCCACAAAGGAAACATCATGGTTAACTTACATGTTAGAGCACTGATGTTGGCAGTAGAAGTTTTATGAGGTTCTTATATTATAACCTTAGATCACCCTCATAGGGGAATGAGGTAATGATTGAACATACTGTATTTGATAAAATAATCAGTTTGTGTTATGAGCCATAGTATTCTGATGCTTTATACACATTTAGATAGCTACAATTAGTATCCACAATTTACCAAGAAGAACACTAAGGCACAAAAATTGTACCACTAGTTTTGGCCCACTATTACAGAGCTAGAAAAGGATAAAAAATTACTTTTAAAGAATAAGGTTCACAAAAATATTTTAAAACTATTTAAACCTATAGCCTATTATAGAATATTAACTAACACTGGTCCATAGTTATTCTTGAGTTGTTTCTCATCCATAAAGCAATGGCCATAAGAAGGGTTATACTAAAGATAATATAAATATTAATTGGAAATGTGTAAGGTTCTGGGATGAGTGTATGCCATATACGATGTGTTATCAATTAATAATAAATGTTGAAGTTATGCATACTTATCTCAGAAAAAAATCTAAGAAAGTATAGCCTTACTGTTACCAGGATGATTCATCTAAGGCAGTGAGGCTGGCACACACATGCTACAAACATTTCATATAGCCCAGAAACTTGAGGAATCTCAGGAGCCTTGTGTGCCATACACCAATAATGAGCACTCCATGTGAACTCACCTGGGCTTTTCTCCCCTGTAGATTACATCAAGATTAAGAGCAATATATCTCTGTATCTAGAAATTATTATAGGTGTCCTGGCCACTATTTACAGATTCAGCCAATATGATTGTCTACAGCAAATATGTCAATCCAGTGCCTTGATTATGCAGGCTCCTAGCAGAGAGACTTGTGGAATGGATCATATTAGTGTCTCTGAGTTCCCTTAGGACACATTGAGAATAGTGAATTCTGTCACCTTGAAATACTTTTTCCACATCAACTGAACTTCCTCTACATGGATCCTAGGGAGTTGTCATTTTATTCATAACTAATCCATATGGGCAATGATCCCATTCCTCTTCAATATGGCAAAGGAAGCCAAGAGTACATGTTAGGCAAAAAGTTGTTTATTTGACAAGTTTAAATGCTTATGGCTGGAATGAGATCAGCTCATTAAATCCTAGAAAGATAAATTACTATGTTTAAATTACCTTCATTTTTTTTTTTAAAAAATAGCATCTCCTTTTTCTTCAACTTAGCTTTTTTCCCCCATCTATAAATAGAAATGACATTAGTATTGGAAGTAGGCTCAGCAGCTATAGAAAGAGATGGATGGCCTTGACAGTTCTATCTAGGTGTCAAGATTAAAGGCTCTGAAAAGAGGATTTCATATGGACATTTGTTATCAGCAAATGTCACATGATGTTTCCTGAGACCAAATACATAGCCAATATATTCCAACCTTTTACTCACAGTATTATTATTTTGCTGCCCTCAATATAGAGAATATTCAAATGATGTTATGAAGAAAAATAATTTGTGAACAAAAGTTAAACTCACCAAATCCAGCCTTTGCGGAATTTCTCATTGTAGGAAAGAAATATCTGGATTCTGAACCTCTTTGTAGAACCAGTGAGAAAAATCAGATATCTCGATTCCATGACTTCTCCAAGGTCATTTTTCCTCTTTAAGTTACAAAATGTTTGAAATGTAGTTATATAAGGTCAATCAGAGACGTGTTGTATTTATATTTAATAAGGGACGAACGCAATATATATCAATGCCCAAAAATGCCAATTAAATTAGTTACATTAGTATATATGGCAGATAATGAAAAGGAAATACTTCTAGAAAGTCAAAACAACCGTGTTAACTCTGTGAGACTGGAAAAGGTCCTATTTTTAGAAAGGAGAGGAAATGATATAGACTAAAAAACCTTCAGTCAGGAATTGGTGGAAAATCAAAAACATCACTCATGCCTGCTATTGAGAGCCATGCTGTTACTTAATCAGCTTTAGAATAGTTAGATATACTTGACTCTTTCTATTCACCTTTAGCAGAAACAATAGAATCAGAAAAACTTGATAAACTTGGCTGCATATGCAAGGCATTAATTCTTTTCTGTGGTTATGTCTGATAAAATCTAAATTTTGTCTACCATAAAAAAAAACTGCTAGAAGGCATTTAATGGATCTGAAGTTTATGACAATAATCAGATATTCTACAAGAAAAAGAAAATACAATATTATCTTTTATCAATTAGTTGTAAATAATCTCAGATGCTTCAGAAAGCTCTTCATTGGAAGCTGTTGGTTTATTTGCTTCTATACTTGGGACAGAGCCTGGCTCTGTGTGTGTGTGTGTGTGTGTGTGTGTGTGTGTGTGTGTTACACTGAGTGTTACAACTACTCTGTCTCTGTGTAAGTGACTTCCTCTTTTCTGATCCACCTTCTCTGCTCCCCTAAGGAATAGGAACCAAAAGCCAGATTGATGTCTTACAATTAAAAACACTTGCTTCACCTTCATAGGACACAAGTTTGGTTCACAGAACTCATGTCAAGTGGCTCACAAGCATCTGTAATTTCATCTGCAAGACATTTGTCTCTTGTTTCTTCTTCAGAACATACACCATACAATTTTCAAAAAAAGAATCCAAATCAAATGTGATCTACTGGTAGTATTAGGAGAAATAATAAATATGAAAATACTTTAAAATTATAATGCTATTAAAATATACATTCTAAAGCATTGAATAGAGGAAAATAATTCAAAGCTAATTAGAATGTAGCATCATAAACACATGAAAAGATGGGGGTAGAATTGTGTAGTACAAGAAAAGCCAGATTCTCTCACTGATAAAGTTAGCTTGGTGGTACAGGGCTGGCCGGTGAGGCACATATGCTGTGATTCCTGTGTTGTGGTTTCTCACACATCTTTCAATGTGTTGAGACACTCTGGAAAATGAAGAGAAGAACATATGGGGAATGTCTAAAGTGAAGTTCTGTCTGAGTTTGAATCTGCATAGGTAACGTCATCATGAATAATGGAAGTCCAGGGTCTTTTAACTTTCTAAAGTGAAAAATAAACATTGCTAGAAGAATATACTAAAGAAAAGAAAAAGAAAAAAAGAAAAAAAGAATATACTGAGTAGATTTTGTTCACCATTACTTATGGATGCCTGTTCCAAGGATTCATCTTAATAGGCTAAGTCTCTCCTAGTGAGCAATTACAAGGACAATGACATTGATTGCAATTTGCAAGAGTGACATTTTACCCTTGGCTATAGATGGTATTTTTTGAAGATCCCATAATGTCTCACCTTCTTTGAATCAATCTGTGACTTGTGTCTCATACTGATTAACATCATCCCTCTTCTCTCTCTGTGACCTCAACATACAGAAGGACATGTAACTGACTCCAAGCACATACAGATGACAGGAGAGAAACTTGAAAAAGCCAACTAATAAACGTTTATACCTCTAATCACTGCCAGATATCTATAAGTGTCATCAGTAATCATTATAGCAGTCCTGACTTGTGTGTGTGTGAGTATTGTTTCAAACATTTTACATTAAAACAATTAATATCATAAAGACTAAGTTGCCTAAGTAATGAGTATTGGACTCAATTCTTGACTCCAGATCCATGGCTAGTTTCCTGGGATCAAGCAGAGTGACTTACATTTCTATGAAGTTTTCCTGCTCTTTCTTAATCTTTTTCCTGTTGTAATTGTGTTATGAATGAGGGAATGGTTTTCTCAACTAAACTCTTGCAGAGAAGTCTCCAGCCCAAGTGTGGTTAGCAAGGTTGAGATGGGAATGAAGAAGAGAGGGTCTTGTTGATAACATATCTACACAACTGTCTTGACCAATGACAGTTACCTAAAGTGTTCCTCTCTGGGAATGAAAAACAAAACAAAACTACTTACCTCCCACAGTTAATGATGGTCATGTCTGCAATGTATGTGTGTGTGTGTGTGTGTGCATGTGTGTGTATGTGTACATCCATGCAGATCTACATCTATATGTGCATGCATGTGTGTATATTTATGCAGATCTATACCCGCATATATGTATGTGTTCGTGCAGAGGTGTGTGTGTGTGTGTGTGTGTGTTCATGCATCTACTTCTGTTTTTTCATGTAGATGAGTATAGCCCAAGAAAACAATATAGCTAAAGCTGACCACAGCAGCCTTATGGAACCAAAGGTCACAGAGTTGCACCATCAGAGATTGTCAACATTATTTTCTCTTATTAATAGCCAGTTTTGACACTTTGGAAGATAGAACCTCAATTGAAAGAACTGTTCCTGTGAAACTGACCTATAGAAGAGCTTGTGGTGTGTTTTCTTGATAGATGATTACTGTTAGCAGGGCCTAGCTTCCTAGGGATGCTGCCACCTCTGAGCTGTTGCTCTAAGAAAGCAGAGTGAGCAAGCCAAGAAGAATAAACCAATAAGCAGCACTCTTTTGAGGCCTTTGCATCAGCTCCTGCCTTCAGTTTCTTTTCTTCTTGAATTCCTGCCAGATTCCTTTAGTGGTAGACTTTGTAGTAAGCATTATAAACTTTCCTCTTCAAGTTTCTTTTTGTCATGGTATTTTATCACAACAATAGAAAACTAAGTAAGAACATACTCCAGTCAGTGAGCCTTTTAATTTACCATTTATTTTATTTACATGCAAACTCACAACCAGAGCCAATGCAGTACAGATAGCCACAGTTTGTGTGGGGATAAATTATTAGCTACAAATGTTCTTTTAAGTAATGTCTTCCTTACAATGAAGGTAAGTTATTCCTTCATCTGTATTCACAACATAGACTGTATAGAATTGCAGTGAGTTAGTAAGGCAGATTGGACATTAGCATAATAAGAACACATACTTTATAATATAGAGGAGAAAGAGTGTATGTGTGTGTGTGTGTGTGTGTGTGTGTGTGAGAGAGAGAGAGAGAGAGA
>NW_022196906.1:6879657-6880278 GCF_008632895.1 Mastomys coucha
GAGAGAGAGAGAGAGAGAGAGAGATTTAAAGTTAGTGTCCTGGAAGAAAATAAGAGCTGTCATTGGTCTTTCTCAAGTTTATGTTTAGGTTCTCCAAAGCATCATTCATAACAGAACATCAAAAAGACACAGTAACATGCTAATCTCTCTCCTACCCAAATGATGCATAGAATCCGTGTTCATCTCACTCACTAGCTCTTAAACTTTAATGCATATACACATCTATAACTAAACCAGGGAAGAATTTATCTTGTTTAATTGTGAAGCAAGAAGTCTAATCATTCTCTAGCTCCTTCAAGGAGAGGCCATTGGTCCTGTGAAGGTTCTATGCCCCAGTGTAGAGGGATGCCAGGGCCAGAAAGCAGGAGAGGGTGGGTTGGTGAGCAGGAGGAGGGGGAAAGGAACAGGGTTTTTTTTTTTTTTGAGGGGAAATTGGGAAAGGGAATATCATTCAAAATGTAAATAAAGAAAATATCTAATAAAAAATAACAAACAAATAAAAAAAGAAGTCTAACCATAAGAAAATGAATATCTACTCAGGCAGTGGTGGCACATGAAAGACTGGAAGATTTAGAAATTTGGGAAAAAGCATGCTAATGAAAAGGGAAATGTATTAGTAGA
>NW_022196906.1:6880884-6891235 GCF_008632895.1 Mastomys coucha
AAAAAAAAAAAAAAAAAGGAAAAAAGAAAGGAAGAAAGAAAGAGAGAAAGAGAGAAAAATGCTAAACCACACAAACAAAAATTATGAAAGTAGATGGGCTATTTTGAAAGAAGAGGATCATAAGGGGAGGAAAGAGACAGGAATGGGATATGATTAAAATGCATTATATATAGGTCTGAGAATGTCATACAAATGAATTATTAAATCAAGCATTATATTATATTTATATCTAATATATTCAATGAGAAAATATAAACTTGGGACACAGCAAATAGCTGACAGTTGTCCCTTTAAAGAAATTAGAATTGAAAGAGTGAAAAGAACATGACCAAAATCTATTGTATGAAAAAAAATAAACAAAAATTTTAAAGATAATACAAAGTGCATGACCTAGAAATATGAGCGAACCTTGCAGACTGAATTAGTTTATCCCCATGATGAAAGAAGAATTTTGAAATAATGACCACCAATTTGAGATCTCTAATTCAACTCATTTCTGCTTCATTGTCCCATCTATATTACTGAGTCAATATTAGTACATAGAGGGCAACCATTTTTTTAAACTTTAAGAGAGTTAAGTCAGAAGACCTGTGTGAATCACTCAGTGGCTAGACTGTGTGTATTATACTTGCTAATGTCATAGGAGAGACCATTGTAGTGCAGTCATTTGGAAAATGGCTCCTAGATAAGCATTTTCAAATACAACAGCATAGTTACACCAGAAGGCACGAAAGCTATCTAAGCACCTTCCCTCTCTCCTTCTTCTAGACATCCTACATTATTGGGTCTTACCTGAATTTGTTGATGCACCTGCCCCAGGCAATTCCACTTATCAGGTTTTTGTGACTGCAATAATTCACTTATTCTCATTATTTTGACCAGCTACTGCCCACTGCAAAAGGAAGCTTCTGTTGCCAGAGCAGACACTATTGTTAATATGTTTGCATAACTGTTTTTAGATAGATGACACATCTCGTTGTATGTTCTGGCATATGAAAAATCTTTATCATACCCTCTATACTCTGGAATATCACAGAAAAGCAACAGAAGAAAAAAACAAAACAGGAATAAGGGGTTTCCAAGAAGACGTGGCAAGTGCATGGACCCACAGGGCCTGTTAGATCTAGCACACAAGTTCCTCAAGGGAGGACACTTAAATATACTGCATGGAGAAAGGAAAGGCTCATGAGACCCATCTCCTCTCTGAGGGTTTAGGGAAGTTAATGGTATTTAAAGAAAATAAAATGTTTATTTTAAAGAAAATAAAATGTTTCTTTCAGTAGTGTAGCTAACCCTACACCCATTTTCCTATAAACAACCCCAGTGAAACTCAGTGAATCACAGAAATGGGAAAAAGCTATGGAAGTACTGTAGTGAGAATTTTGGTTTCTTTAATAACTCAACTATCTTATGTGAAAAATATATATGTATATATATAATTTGCAGGTTGGGATATGGGGCTGCTTCAGTTTGTCCACAGTCACTAAATATGATTGTCTAGTGCTCTAGGAGGGATGTGATTGTTGCCAGCTGCAAATAGCTTCCTCTGGTTATAATTCTGGGTACTCTTGAGAGGATATAAATGTGAGAGCCCCCAAGAGAGTCTGGGGAGAAAGTTAGCTGCTGTTTCCCCTGCTGCTACTGGCTTCTGCTGCTGAAGTCTGTCAAGTGGTCATGAGCAAAGAGAACAGAAGAAGGAGGTAACCTGAGAATGAAGACTGGACTTGTCCTAAGGAATTTCACACCTCTAGTAAGAAGGAAGTAGTCTAAAGAGGTCTATGCCCCCTTTCCACTCAAACCTACTTTCTCTCCTACCTAGTGTTGGGAGGTTGGAAGGGATTAGAGTTGATTAAGTGTTGGAAGAGTGGTAGATATAAGAACTCAATAAAGTAGTCCAAAAGGTAGGCCTACAAAGTAGGAGAAGGAATTGTAAAGAAATGGATTGTCAGGGGAGGAAGGGAGCCAAGAGAGAAGAATGGAAGTAAATATGATCAAAATACATTATGTGCTGATTTGAGAATGTCAGTATAAGACCATTACTAAATCAAATTATATTGCATAAAAGCAGTATAAACAATTAAAAACATATAAAAGAATATTTAGTTCTACATGGTGTTCATGCTTATATATCCCAGCACTTGGAAGAGGTAGGTTACAGTAAAACCCTAATATTAGATATAAATAATATTAAATATTGATAAGAAACAATATATAAAATGACACCAATTAATAAGTTGAACTTCTGGGGAAAATTGCCAAGAATAAAAAGAACTGAACATAGTGATACATGCCACTTGTCCTAGCGACATGGGGGAGGTTGAGGCAGGAGGATTCCAAGCTCAAGTCCTGCCTCAGACTACATGTCAAAATAAAAGTTAAAAGGGTGGAAAGGATGGGATGGATCTCGGTGGTACAGCTTACCTAGCAGAAAGTCCCAGTTAGAATCATCAATACTGTCAAACTGTAAATAAAAATTAACTAGTAAGAATACTGATTAGGTGCTTCTCAACCATTCGAGATTCCTCAGTTGTGAATTCTTGGTTTAGTTTTATACCCCATTTTTTGATTGGGCTGTTTGGTTTTTTGGTGATTAGCTTCTTGAGTTCTTTATATAGTTTGGATATTAGCCCTCTATTTGATGTGGGGTTAATGAAGTTTTTTTTTTTTCCCAATGTGTAGGTTGCCAATTTGTCTTTTTTGACAATGTCCTTTGCCTTACAGAAGCTTTCCAGTCACATGAGGTCCCATTTATCAATTCTTTATCTTAGACTAAGCCATTGGAGTTCTGTTTGGGAAATTTCCCCCAGTGCCAATGAGTTCAAGGCTCTTTCCCACTTTCTCTTCTATTAGATTCAGTGTATCTGGTTTTATGTTGAGGTCCTTGATCCACTTGGACTTGAGGTTTGTGCAAGGTGACAAATAAGGTTCTATTTTTCATTCTTCTACATACAGACAGCCAGTTAGACCGGCACCATTTATTGAGGATGTTTTCTTTTTTTCATTGTACATTTTTGGCTTCTTTGTCAAAGGTCAAGTGTTTGTAAGTGTGTGGTTTTATTTCTGAGTCTTCAATTCTACTCCATTGATCGACGTGTCTGTTTCTGTACCAATACCATGAAGATTTTATCACTATTGTTCTGTAGTAAAGTTTGAGGTCAGGGATGGTGATTTCTCCAGCCATTCTTCTATTGTTAAGAATTGTTTTATTGTTAAGTGGCTTTTGCCTTTCCAGATGAATTTGAGAATTGCTTTTTCCATGTCTTTGAAGAATTGTGTTGGGATTTTAATGGGGATTGGATTGAATCTATAGATTGCCTTTGGTAGGATGGCCATTTTTACTGTGTTAATTCTGCCAATCTATGAGCATGGGAGACCTTTCAATTTTCTGATATCTTGTTTGATTTCTTTTTTTAAATTGTCATGTTAATGATTTTGGAGTTTAATCTGTACACAATAAATAAGGTTGAAAACATTTTGATTGAGACAGTGAGTTAAGGATCACTGGTAGCTACAGAGCACATATTGGAAATACAGTAGAAACATGGAAACTGGTGTGATAAGTGGCCTTTATAACAGTGGCACTAGAAAATCTTCAGATTCTAAATCCATTTTAATGTAAAACTTACAAAGTTAGTTGAGCTAGACTAGACTGAAAGGAGATATCATATGACATGTAAATAAAAAAATATCTAATAAAAAATTAAAAAAATAAAAAAAAAAGAGGGCAGCGATGACATTGCTTGCTTATGTCTGCATTGTGGGGTGTGTGTGCTACCTGGTTTGATTTCTTTCTTGAGAAACTTGCAGTTATTGTCATACAGGTCTTTCATTTGTTTGATTAGAGTTACTCCAAGGAATTTTATATCATTTGTGGCTATTGTGAGGGGAGTTGTTTCCCTAATTTCTTTCTCAGCCTGTTTATTATTTTTATAAAGGAAGGCAACTGATTTAATTGAGTTAATTTTATATCTGGCCACTTTGCTGAAGTAGTTTATCAGCTGGAGAGGTTCTCTGGTAGAGTTTTTGGGGTTGCTTATGTATACTATTGTATCATTTGCAAATAGTGAGAACTTTATTTCTTTACAAGTAGTATCCATGATCTCTTTCTGCTGTCTTATTGTTCTAGCTAATACTTAGAGTACTGTATTAAATAGATATGGGATAAGTGGGCAACCTTGTCTTGTTCCCAAATTCAGTGGGATTGCTTCAAGTTGTATCCATTGAATTTGATATCGGCTGTTGGTTTGCAGTAAATTGCTTTTATTATGGTTCTATATGGGCCTTGAATTCCTGGTCTCTCCAATACTTTTAACAGGAAGCAGTGTTGTATTTGGTCAAATGATTTTCTTAAACTAAGAAGATGATCATGTGATTCAACTGAGAAATCTCAGTTGAATGACTAAGAAGCACCTAAAGAAATGTTCAAAGTTCTTAGTGATCAGAGAAATGCAAATCAAAACAACCCTGAGATTCTACTTTACACCAATCAGAATGGCTAAGATCAAAACCTCAGGGGAAGCTTATGTTGGAGAGGATATAGAAGAAGGGGATCATTTCTCCATTGCTGGTGGGATTGCAAACTGGTACAACCACTCTAGAAATAAATCTGGAGGTTGCTCAGAAAATTGGAAATAGATCTACCTGAAGAGCCAGCTATACCACTCTTGAAAATATACCCAAAAGATGCCCCACAATGCCACAGGGGCACATGTTCCACTATGTTCATAGTGGCCTTATTTGTGATAGCCACGAGATAGAAACAACCTAGGTGTCCCATGACAGGAGAATGGATACAGAAAATGTGGTTCATTTACACAATGGAATACCACTCAGCTATTAAGAACAAGGATATCCTGAGTTTTGCAGAGGGAACTAGAAAATATCATCCAGAGTGAGTTAACTCAGCCCCAAAAGGACATGCATGGTATGTACTCACTAATAAGTGGATATTAGCCTAAACAAACAAACAAACAAACAAACCCAAGATACAGTCCACAGAACTCAAAAAGATCAACATGCTGAAATTCCCAAATGAGAATGCTTCAGTCCCACTTGGGAGGGGGAAGAATGCAATCACAAGCGGGAAGGGAGGGAGGGACTTGGGAGGGAAAGTGGACATGGGGGGACAGTGGGTGTAAGAGGGGAACTTGATCTGGTATTGGATGAGAGAAAATACTGAAGCCCTGAGGGCCAGAAGAAAAAATGGAAACAGGCAACCTCAGGAGATAGGAGGTTACAGAGACCCTCCAGAATGCACCAGAGACCTGGGAGGTGACCTTGAATGAAATGCCTGACAGTAGGGAGAAGGAAATTAAAGAATCTACCTCCAGCAGGAAGACAGGGCATCAAATGAGGGAGAGGGAGTGCATCCCACAGTCACAACTCTGACTCATAATTGTTCCTGTCTGAAAGAATTATAGGGAGGGAAATGGAGAGGAGCCTGAGGAAAAGATCCAGTGAAAGGCCCAAAGTGGAATCCAGCTCAAGGGGAGGTCCCAAGGCCTGACACTATTACTTAGGCTATGGAGAGCTCACAAAAAGGGACCTAGCATGACCGCACTCAGGAAGACCCAACAAGCAGCTGAAAAAGTCAGAGGCAGATGGTTTCACCCAACCAATGGACAGAAGCACCTGACCCCTGTTGTTGAATTAGGGACAGACTGAAAGAAGCTGAGAAGGGCAATCCTGTAGGAGGACCAGCAGTCTCAATTAATCTGGACTCCTGAGATCTTTCAAACACTGAACCACCAAATAGGCAGCATACACGAGATGACATGAGGCCCCCAACACGCATACAGTAGAGGACTGCTGGGACTGTGTTCATTCAGAGATGATGCACCTAACCCTCAGGAGACTGGAGGCCCCATGGAGTTTAGAGGTCAGGTGGACTGGGCGGTGGGGACAACCATGTGGAGACAGGGCAGCAGGGAGGAGGTATGCGATGTGGAACAGTAGGATGGTGGATAGGGGTGGGGAATAAAATATGGAGTGTAAAAAAATTAAATCAATTAATTTTTTAAAAAAGAATTTTGATTAAGAAACTTACAGGGCTAGAGAGATGACTCAGCAGTCATGAGTGTTTAGAGCTCTTCTAGAGGGAGCAAGTTTGGATCCCAATGTCCATGCCAGGAATCTCATAACTGACTATAGCACCATATCCAGGGCAGAAATGAGATTTCTCAGCCCTCTGCCACTACCACATTCATATGAATGCACATACCCTCTTCAGATATACACATACACATAATGCACACGAAAAAAAAAAAAAAAAAACAAATGAGCCAGGAAGTGCAGGTGCACACCTCTGATCCCAGCACTTGGGAGGCAGAAGCAGATGGATTTCTGACTTCAAGGCCAGACTGTTCTACAGAGTGAGTTCCAGGACAGCCAGGGCTACACAAAGAAACCCTGTCTCAAAACAAAACAAAACAAAACACCCAAATGATAATTAACTTATAAAAAGTTTACCATTCCACATATTAACCTTTTTTCTCTCTCTTATTTTTTAATTAGTTTACTTAATTTACATGCCATATCCCAGCTTTCCATCTCTCTATTTCACCCAGTCCTTCACTCTCGCCTACCTTCTCTCCCCATTTATTGCTTCCTCATAAGACAGAAGCCTTCCATAGTTATGAACCAGCCTTTGTATATCACGTTGCAGTAAGACTAGGCACATATTCTTTTCAGGCTAGACAAACCTAGTTAGAAGAAAAAAAATCCAAAGGCAGTCATCAGAATCAGAGACAGCCTCTGCTGCAGTTATTCGGGGTCCAACTGAAGACCAACCTGCATAATTCTAACATATATGCAGCAGGCCTAGGTCTGTTCCATGCATGCTTTTTGGTTGACAGTTCCATCTCTGTGAGCTCTTCTGGGCCAAGTTAGCTGATTCTGTAAGTTTTCTTGTGGTATTCTTGACCATTTTGTTCCTTCAATTCTCCCTCTCTTTTTTCCTCAGAATTGACTCTCCAAGTTCTGCCTAGTGTTTGTTTAAGGGTCTTTCCATCAGTTTCCATCATTTGCTGGGTGAAGCTGCATTGATGAAAGCTAGGCTCCTGTCTGCAAGTACTGCAGACTATAAAAAGCAGTGTCAGTAGTGGGCTCCCTCTCATGGCATGGCTGTCAAGGTTGAGGACCTACTATGTTTATCTTTCTGGGTCTGTGTTACCTCACTCAGGATGATCTTTACCAACCTCCTTATATAAAGTTTCACAGACATGTTTTTCTTCATTCTTGCTCTAAAACTGAATTCCTGTCTTCTGTGGACATCTCTTTCCCTGTCAGACACTGATGTTCCCTCTATTTCTAACCCACATACTCACCATATTCCCTTTAATAGTTTGAGCTCAGTTAAATAAGGAAATTCAGAAAACAGACTATCTTGCTAGCAATTTCTAATTTTAGTTTTGAGGGCAAACTTTTATTTTTGAAATGGTTCACAAATTACAAAAGTAATTATAAAAAGAAGGAGAAATAAAAATACAAAAAGGTAATATATTGCTCATTTGATTTCTATGTATTCAGCCTTGGAAATTGTGACCATCACAATACTTATGGCCTTCTCATTTACTTTCAAATTCACTACAACAATTCTGAAGGAGATGAGACATGATAATAAGCTTGTTGTTTGTGTGTTTCCTGTTTATTTTATTAACATTAGATTATGTATCCCTATAGTAATATTTCTATAATTTAAATGTTTATGAACATCTTAGGAGTTAGAATGTTATTATTACATAAAAACTCTTTCTGTTCTATGAAATACTTTAGTCCTTTCAGTGGACTGAAAAAGAATTGTCTCAGACTCATATGATTAAATGCTTATTCTCTACATGGTGGAATTGTTTGGAACTATTTTGGAAGGATTAGGAAGTGTGACCTTGTTGGAAATGTGTCACAGGGAGGGGAGTTGGCTTTGAAGTTGCAAAATCTCACACCACTCCCAGTTAGATCTCTCTCTCTCTCTCTCTCTCTCTCTCTCTCTCTCTCTCTCTCTCTCTCTCTCTCTCCCTACTTCCTCCTGCTTGTAGATGTAAACTCTCAACTATTGTTCCAGTACAAAGCCTGTACACCTGCAACCATATTCCCCACTGTGATCTCTAACTCTTGGAAATTATAAGTCAAATAAACAACTAATTTTATATATTACCTTAGTTGTGGTACCTTATCACAAAGATAGAAAATTTATACCTAATATCTCATTTGATATAATAAAGTATGTCTTTTTTTCTATTGTCTGTTGGCATTTTCTTACTGACTATGTTTCATCACTCTTTTCTCCATTTTTTCTTTGTTTTGGTTTTGTTTTATTTTCTAAAGATTTTCTTCTAAATAGCAGAATTCTTCCCGCTGATATGATTTCACAAGTTCACATAAGAAGATGCCTCTTGCTTGTAACTATTGTCTCTATTTTCATGACTTAACTGTCTACTCTTACTGAGCAAAGTCTCTGAAAATATCTTATAGTATCTAGGTCTTTCAATGGTGGCCCACTTTGTTACTAGCTTTCTTTTTCTACAATTAATATAGAAAGAAAGATATAGTGGAGAATAAAATATATGGGCACACAGGATGTAGATATGGCAAGACACAAATAATTTCTGTTTTCTGAGTGACTTTGGTGATAAGGAAGGAATATGCTTCCTTAGCTGTCTTTCTTTTCACTATGAAGCTCAAGCTCAGGTCACACAGTAAGTGTCTGGTTTTATGTGTAAACTTGACACAAGCTGGAGTTATCACAGAGAATTGAGCCTCCCTTGAAGAAATGCCTCCATGACATGCAGCTGTAAGGCATTTTCTCACTTATTGATGAAGAGGGGAGGGTCTAGCCCATTTTAGATGGTGACATCCCTGGGCTAGTAGTCCTGGGTTCTAAAAGAAAGCAAACTGAGGAAGCCAGGGAAAGCAATACAGTAAGCAGTATCCCTTCATGGTCTTTGTATCAGCTCCTTCCTCCACGTTCCTGCCCTGTGTGACTTCCTGTCCTGAGTTCCTTTGGTATGAACTGCAATGTGGAAATGTAAGCTGAATAAACCCTTTCCTTCCCAACTTGCTTCTTGGTCATGATGTTTTGTACAGAAATACAAACCCTGGCTAAGATGGGAAGTTATTTGTCCCTACTCATGGGACTAATGGATAGTGTAAATTAAAAAGGATTGGCTCTTAACTTCTACTCTTTGTACTAGTGTACCATCAAAACACACAGATTTAAAATATATAGCATATAAAAAAGTTAAATGAAAATGTCACAATTTGGAAATAATCCCTCTCAATTACTTCTATATATAATGTTCTGAAATATAGCAAATTTTACAAAATATCCCCACTTATCAAATGAAAGTGGATCCTTCTTAGTACAGCTAGTACAGGGTGTCATTTTCTAATTTCTTTCGTAGCCTGTGTATCCTTTGAGTAGAGGAAGGCTACTGATTTGTTTGACTTAAATTTGTATCAGGTCACTTTGCTGAAGTTGTTTATAAGCTCCAGGAGTTCTCTGGTTGAATTTTTGGGGTCACTTAATTATACTATCATATCATCTCCAAATAGTGATGTTTTGACTTCTTTTCCAATTTGTATTCCTTTTATCTCCATTTGTTGTCTAATTGCTCTAGCTAGAACTTCAAGTCCTATATTGAATAGATAAGGAGATAATAGACAGTCTTGTCTAATCCCTGATTTTAGTGGGATTGCTTCAAGGTTCTCTCCATTTAGTTTGATGTTGGCTACAGGTTTGCAGTATGTTGCTTTTACAATGTTTAGGTATGGGCCTGGAATTCCTGATTTTTCCAAGAAAACATAAAGGGATGTTTTCTCAGCATCTAATGAAATGATCATGTAGTCACAAATAATATAAAATATCTTGGTGTGACTCTAACCAAAGAAGTGAAAGATCTGTATGACAGTAACTTCAAGTCTCGGAGGAAAGAAATCAAAGATCATAGAAGATGGAAAGATCTCCCATGCTCACGGATTGGCAGGATTTATATAATAAAAATGGCCATCTTGCCAAAATCAATATACAGATTCAAAGCAATCCCCATCAAATTTCCAACTCAATTATTCATAGAGTTAGAAAGAGAAATTCTCAAATTCATTTTGAATAACAAAACACCCAGGATAGCAAAAAATATTCTTCATGATAAAAGAACTTCTGGAGGAATCACCATCCCTTTCTTAAAGCTCTATAACAGAGCAGTAGTCATAAAAACTGCATGGCATTGGTACAGAGACAGGCAGGTAGATCAATGGAATAGAAGTGAAGACCCAGAAATGAACCCATATACCTACTGTCATTTGGTCTTTGACAAAGGAGCTAAAACCATCCATTGGAAAAAAAAGGCAGCATTTT
>NW_022196906.1:6891245-6904337 GCF_008632895.1 Mastomys coucha
AAAAAAAAAAAAAAAGGTGCTGGTTCAACTAGAAGTCAGCATGCATGTAAATTGATTTATTCTGATCCCCTTTCACAAAGGTCAAGTTCAAGTGGACCAAAGACCTGCTCTTAAAACCAGATACATTGAAACTAATAGAATAGAAAGTGTGGAAGAGCCTCAAACACATGGGCACAGGGGAAAATTTCCAGAACAGAACACCAATAGCTTATTCTTTGAGATCAAGAATCAACAAATGGAACCTCATAAAATTGCAAAGCTTTCTGTAAAGCAAAGGAAAAAATGGCAACCAACAGATTGGGAAAAGATCTTTATCAATTCTACATCTGATAGAGGACTAATATCCAATATATACAAAGAACTCAAGAAGTTAGACTCCAGAGAACCAAATAACCCCAATAAAAAATGGGGTACAGAGCTAAACAAATAATTATCAACTGAGGAATATAAAATGGATGAGAAGTACCTTAAGAAATGTTCAACATCCTTAGTCATCAAGGAAATGCAAATAAAAACAACCCTGAGATTCTACCTCACACCAGTCAGAACGGCTAAGATCAAAAACTCAGGTGATAGCAGATGCTGGTGAGGATGTAGAGAAAGAGGAACACTCCTCCATTGCTGGTGGAATTGCAAGCTGGTCTAACCACTCTGGAAATCAATTTGGCAGTTTCTCAGAAAATTAGACATATTACTACCTGAGGACCCAGCTATACCACTCCTGGGCATATACCCAGAAGATGCTTCAACATATAACAAGGACATTTACTCCACTATGTTCATAGCAGCCTTATTTATAATAGCCAGAAGCTGGAAACAACACAGATGTTCTCCAACAGAGGAATGGATATAGAAAATGTGGCACATTTACACAATGGAGTACTACTTAGCTATTAAAAACAATGAATTCATGAAATTTATAGGCAAATGCATAAAAGTAGAAAATATCATCCTGAGTGAGGTAACCCAATCACAAAAGAACACACATGGTATGCACTCACTATTAAGTAGATGTTAGCCCTAAAGATTGGAATACCCAAAATAACACTCACAGACCCCATGAAGCTCAAGAAGAATAAAGAGCAAAGTGTGGATGTTTTGGTCCTTTTTAGAAGGGACTACAATACAGGAACACATAGAGAGACAAAGCATGGAACAGAGATTGAAATAAAGGCCATCCAAAGACTTCTCTACCTGGGGATCCATCCCATATATAGTCACAAAACCCAGACACTACTGTGGATGTCAAGAAGTGCATGCTGGCAGAAGCCTGATATAGCTGTCTCCTGAGAGGCTCTGCCAGAGCCTGACAAATACAGAGGTGAATGCTCACAGCCAACATTTGGACTGAGCAAGGGGTCCCTAATGTCAGAGTTAGAGAAAGGACTGAAGGAGCTGAAGGGGTTTGCAACTCCATAGGAAGAACAATAGTATCAACCAAGCAGAACCCCCAGAGCTACTAGAGACTAAAACACCAACCAAGGAGTACACATGGAGAGCCATGGCTCCAGTCAGCAGAGGACAGCCTTATGGGACATCAATGGGAGGAGAGACCCTTGTTCCTGTGAAGACTCAATGCCCCAGGGTAGAGTTATTTGAGGATTGGAAGGCAGGAGTGGTTGGGTGGGGGAACACCCTCATAGAAGCAGAGAGAATGGGGATGGGATAGGGGATTTCGGGCAGTGTGGGGTGAACCTGGAAAAGGGACACCATTTGAAATGTAAATAAAGAATATATCCAAGTAAATAAATAAATAAATAAATAAATAAATAAATAAAACTAGTGCATCTGAAAGAAAATTATACCCTTTAGAAGAGCTCATTAGAAATGGAGGATCAGTCGGCCACAATCTAATACAGGATTTTAAGTTGACATCATTGGGCCAGTCTTGTTCCAGCAACTCATAGATATCTTGCTTCTAAACGGCCAAATCTCTTCAGATCCCTATTTTTTCTACAATTAGATAACCTTTCCTCACTATCCCATATCATTTTTAATAAAATCCTCTCTATTTCTTTCTAGCCTGTTTATTGACCCCAAGTTTATAGGCAAGATGGATCTATGTCTGCAATTGAAAGTTGTGGGAGGCTGAAAGGTTGGATCATTTTTTATTGAAGTGCTCAGAAGATTAACCACCACATGACCTGTGATTTACAACATCAGTTCTAGGCTGAGAAACTTCACACAATTGGACCAATTTCACAAATAGCCCTGCATATCAGTTCTTGCAAAAGCTGTCTTTTTCTATGAATCATTTTTACCACCTATATTATTGTTAATGGGCAAATAAAAAGAAAAATTACACTGAGATTCACATGCCAGATTCTAACACTAAATGTTCTATACCTTAGAGAATAAACATGAGTTATAAAAACATACCTGGAACATGGAGAAGAAGGTTGGTGGATAAGTAAATAAGCATGCCATCTTCCAAAGAAAGATATAGCAAGGGAGTAAAATAAAAGTGACTCTGTGGAACTCAAGGAAGCTCTTAAAAAGGAGGATACATTTCAGAAAGGACAAGTGAGAAAAGGTCCACTTAGGACATAAGTAAGTTTAAAATTATAAATATAATACAAAATAACAATATTCTAATTTAGTTTGCTTCCCATAAGCTAATTATTTACAAAATGCTAATAGAGAAAAAAAGAATGTAATTTTTATACATTAATATAAGTGACCTTATATCCTCATCTCAATTCATAAAGACAGAAAGCTCATAACAAAGCTAAAACTGCATTATAACTAGTCTCCATTGTGTTCCATCACTATGATAAAATATCCTGACTGGAAAAAAATACTTAAGGGGAAAAGAGAATTATTTACAGTTCCAGGTTATAGTCCATCACTGTGGAGAAGTAACACCAGCAGAACCTCGAGACAGCTGATCACATTCTGTTCATACCAGTAACAGACATTCGTGCATGCATGCCTGCTTGCTTGTTTGTACCCAGCTTGAATTCTCTATTCTTTTTTTAATTAGATATTTTCTTTATTTATATTTCAAATGTTATCTCCATTCTTGGTTTCCCCTCTGAAGACCCCCTATCCTCCCACTCACCAACCCACCCACTTCTGCTTCCTGGCCCTGGCATTCCCCTACACTGAGGCATAGAGCCTTCACAGGACCAAGAGCCTCTCCTCCCATTGATGTTCTCCAAGGCTATCCTCTGTTACATACGCAGCTGGGGCCATGAGTCCCACCATGTGTACTCTTTGGTTGGTGGTTTAGTCCCTGGGAGCTCTGGGGGTACTGGTTAGTTCATATTGTTGTACTTCCTATGGGCTGCAAACCTCTTCAGCTCCTTGGGTGTCTTCTCTAGCTCCTCTACTGGTGATTCTGTGCCCAGTCCAATGGTTGGCTGCAAGCATCCATCTCTGTATTTGCCAGGCACTAGTAGAGTATCTCAAGAGATAGCTATATCAGGCTTCTGCAGCAAGCACTTGTTGGCATCCATTATAGTGTCTGGGTTTGATGACTGTCTATGGGATGGATCCCCAGGTCTTTGGATGGTCAGTCCTTCAGTCTCTGCTCCACACTTTGTCTCTGTAACTCCTTCCATGAGTATTTTGTTCCCCCTTCTAAGAAGTACTGAAATATCCATACTTTGGTCTTCCTTCTTCTTGAAATTCATGTGGTTTGTAGATTGTATCTTGGGTATTCTGAACTTCTGGGTTAATATCCACTTATCAGTGAGTGCATACGATGTGTGTTCTTTTGTGACTGGGTAACCTCAATCATGATGATATTTTCTAGTTCCATTAATTTTCCTATGGATTTCATGAAATCATTGTTCTTAATAGCTGAGTAGTACTAAATGTACCACATTTTCTGAATCTACTCCTCCATTCTTAGTATTCAAAATCTGTCCTGCCCTAGGGCTGGGTCTTCTTTAATAATGAACTAAGATCATCGCCCACAGACATGCTTGTAGCCTAAATAGTGCTTCATTATGACTATTTGTTGTTTCCTGTTAGAACTAAGACCAAATATTGATACACAAAATATAAACTTATATAAAGTTATTTCTGTTTTTTCTTAATAGTTAAATAATCTAGTTTCAGTTGCGGAGAGAAGGGAACTTGATCTGGTATTGGATGAGGGAAAAAGACTGAAACCCTGAGGGCCAGCAGAAAGAATGCAAACAGGCAACCTTGGGAGATAGGTTGGGAGGACCCTCCAGAATGCACCAGAGACCTGCGATGTGAGAGACTCTCAGGAATCAAAGGGAGGGACCTTACATGAAATGCCCAACAGTAGGGAGAAGGAACTTACACAGCCTTCCTCCAGCAGGAAGACAGGGCATCAAATGAGGGAGAGGGGGTTCATCCCACAGTCACAACTCTGACCCATAATTGTTCCTGTCTAAAAGAATTACAGGGATGGAAATGAAGAGGAGCTTGAGGAAAAGAAGGTCCAGTGACAGGCCCAAAGTGGGATCCAGCTCAAGGGGAAGTTCCAAGGCCTGACACTATTCCTGAGGCTAGGGACTGCTCACAAAAAGGGACCTAGCATGACTGCACTCCAGAAGACCCAACAAGCAGCTGAAAGAGTCACATGCAGATATTTGCCCCTAACCAATGGACAGAAGCAGCTGACTCCTGTTGTAGAATTAGGGAAGGCTAAATGAAGCTGAGGAGAAGGGCAATCCTGTAGGAGGACCAGATTAATCTCAATTAATCTGGACCCCTGAGATCTCTCAAACACTGGACCACCAAAGGGACAGCATACACCAGCTGATATGAGGCTTCCAACACACATACAGTAGAGGACTTCTGGGTCTGTGTTCATTCAGAGATGATGTACCTAACCCTCAAGAGACTGGAGGTCCCTAGAATTTAGAGGTCAGGTGGGTTAGGGGGTGGGAATATCAATGTGGAGACAAGTGATTGGGGAGAAGGTATGGGATGTGGAACAGTTGGAGGGTAGAATGGGGGTGGGAATAAAATATGGAGTATAAAAATTAATTAATTAATTAAAAAAGAAAATGAAATATAAAGCATCAATTTGTATATTCACTAAATTGATATCTTATCTGTTTATAAAAATAATTAAACCAGTTTATAGATATAAACTCTAATAAAATTACATGTGCAATAAAAAATTCAAAATTACTGATAGAATTTATTTTACCCATTTATTTTTCTCTCCTACCCTCCAATTACATCCCATTCCATAATTCAAAAATTTTATTCTTTGTGTTACTTTTAGGATAAAGAGATTACACTTTGACACTTTGAACACTGTGTTCAAAGAAATTGACTAATTTGTATACAACACACATTAGAGAAACAAGTTTTCTGTTAATATTTCTGAGGAGAATAAGGAATGATTTTGAGATGAATGTATAATCAAAGCTGGAAACATGACCTCATGTTCCTTTCCACTGTCCTTCCATCTTCTAGGACCATGAGGCAGAATATCTGATATATGTATGTGTCACTTATGTTTCTCTTCATGGATTGATAAACTTAGTTGTAGGCAAACAAGCCTGCTTTCCCTCAACAGTATTCTAATGGTGGATCTGTGAGAGGTAGTGTATAACCAAATTACTTTCCATACATTACTACCCATGTCATGGACAGAAAGTAAAAGCCAAAAAAGAGCTGAGGTATATATATATGTTCCTAACAAGATCCAAGTTATATGCAAGGTCCTTCTATATTATATCTAGTAGAGATGTCCCACTGAAAACTTCTGAAAGTAAAGTATAAAAAGTCTGTGGCCAGTGAGAGCATACATAGGAGACCAAGCCAAACTGGCAAAGATGGTGTTGTTATTTACCATTCCCATCTCACAAACAGATACTGAGCTTTCCTCTTTTCCTACCAATGAAGATGTACAGCCTCCAAATGGGCAAAGACTTGGGGGAGGGGTGGACCTCAGAAAGGCCAGAAGCTAATCTTGAATGGTGAATGAAATATATTAATTACATCAAAGAACTTAGTATTCACCTCAGAGAGAGTGAAGCTTTGGTAGCTGCATTAATTATTGATGCTACTGAAAAAGATAAAAATTTAATAAAGAGAAGGGATGAAAGATTCCTGCTCAGGGCAAACCTGGAGGCTCAAGGCCCAAAATTACACTTGCAACTTTCAGATTGGAGTGAACTTTCTATTTGAGCATATTTGCTTTGAGGGTCACTGGGCTAATGGGATGTACACACTGCAAAACAGAGTGGGTGATCTGAAGCTCTTCATGTTACCTCAGCAGGGGGAAGGAGGGAACAATGTTCTTATATGAAGATATTGCATCAGAATGTGTGTTTTGGAAGTTTGCATTGTATTCTCTGTATTTGAGTGGATTGGTTGTATATATGTAGCCATTATCTCTCTCAATCCCTTTGGGAGATGTCCAAGACTAATCAGCTTTTCCTGAGTCACATTCATACCCTTAGTACAAAAGCAAACTCAACACAGGTAAATGATGTAAGCAGAATCCCACTTTCCTTAGAAAGAGTTCATACATGTATTCTTTTGCATGTTTACTGCCATAAGCTTCTAGTGGATCACCTCAACTATAAAAAGATAGAAAAGCCTCTGCATCTTGATGAATCACACCAGAGACTGATGTAGCTACTTGTATTACAGATGCTAATTATATTCCCCCCAAAACTGCTTGCATTGGAGTGCACTAGAGAGTCTTTATAGAGCTTCTGGGAACCTGCACCAGTTGGTTCTGACTGGTAAATAAAGAAGCCAACAGCCAATAGCTGGGAAGGACAGACAGAAGTGGGATTTTAGGATTCCTGGCCTTGGAAACAGGAGGGGAAGAACATCTACCGTGCCAGGAAAGTATGAAGGAGTGGAGAGCCACCATGCCTGAGAAGAGTACAGGACAGAAAGGCATGGCTGCCATGTGAAGGAGCAGGGAGAGTATGGTCCAGAGGACTGCCCAACTGAGTCTAGAGCATCTGCGATAGAACACAGAGTTAGTAAGTATTATCTTGAGATTATCCATGGAAAGTAGATGTTAACATCGTGGAGGTTAGGCAGAGGTCCAGCTATTGTGCTGTTTAAAGCTTATTAAAATATACAGGCTGAGTATGTGTGTCTTTTATTCGGGAACCTAGACCACTGGGACAGGTAGCTGAACCCTGCACTGGGATTAAATAATAATTGAATTCAATAGACAGACATCCATACATCTAGGTGAATATTTCTTTTTCAATAAAAGGCAAGCTATGCTTACAATTGGAATAGAAGAACAAGAAGAAATGAGAAAAGCCATCAAGAAAATTATCGATTTCTTTTAGATTTTACAATTTCATGAAGTAAAGGTTTTTAAAGTATGAGATTACAACACCCCTCATCACCTCTCATCAATGGACATGTCATTGAAACAGAAGTTAAACAGAGACACAGTGAAACTAAGAGAGGTTATGAAGCAAATGGATTTAACAGATAACTATAGAACATTTCACCCTAAAACAAAAGAATACACCTTTTTCTCAGTACTTCGTGGTACCTTCTCCAAAATGGGCCATATAAGTAGTCACAAAATAACCCTCAACTGTTTCAAGAAGTTGAAATAATACCATTCATCCTATCAGATGACCATGGCCTAAGACTGGTTTTCAATAACAGCAAAAACTAAAGCTGGGCAGTGGTGGTGCATGCCTTTATTCCCAGCACTTGGGAGGCAGAGGCAGGCAGATTTCTGAGTTTGAAGCCAGTCTGGTCTACAGAGTGAGTTCAAGGACAGCCAGGGCTATACAAAGAAACCCTGTCTTGAAAAACCAGAAGAAAAAAAATACTACAGAAAGTCCACATATTTGTGGAAACTGAACAACTCTTTACTCAGTGATAACTTGGTCAGGGAATAAAGACAGAAAGAAATTGAAGACTTCCTGGAATTTAATGAACATATTGACACATCATACCCAAAATTATGGGACACAATGAAAGCAGTGCTAAGAGAAAAGTTCATAGCACTAAGGTAAATTAACTAGAGAGATCTTACACTAACAACTTTATAGCACACCTGAGAGCTCTAGAACAAAAAGAAGCAAACTCACCCAAGAGGAGTAGAAGGCAACAAATAGGCAAAATCAGGGCCAAAATCAACCAAATAGAAACAAAGAAAACAATCAGCAAAACCAAAAGCTGGTTCTTTGAGAGAATCAACAGGTAGGTAAACCCCTAGCCAAACTAACCAAAGGACTGAGAGGCAGTATCTAAATTAACAAAATCAGAAATGAAAATGGAGACATAGCAACAGAAATAGAGGAAATTCAAAAAATCATCAGATCCTACTATAAAAGCCTATACTCAACAAAACTGGAAAATCTAGATGAAATGGATGGTTCTCTACACAGATGCCATATACCAAAGCTAAATCAAGAGCAGGTAATCTAAACAGGCCCAAGGAAATCCAACTGAAAGTGAGATTGAATTTTAAGTGTATCTGTTAATGTGCTCATGAACCTGAAGGGAATTTAGACACACTGGAAATTCTTATGTGATTCTCAAAAAAGGAAAATCGCATGTAGGATTAACTTTGATGAGAGTATATGGCATGTGTATGTGGTTTGGGGATACTTGTCAAGATATGGCAAACATACTTCAAGACTTTGTTCTGGGTTTCTGTCATCACCTCTGGGAATTCTGTGAAGGATGTTGGTGAGACTGTTAAAAGTATGTCAGTCATGTGGCTTCTGTGGAGTGTTAACAAGCTCAAGATGCCTGGGACACTTCTATCAATGTATATCATGAAGAAACAATAAGTAGTTAGAAAATGTCTGATTTTAGGTGAAGTTCTGACAAAAATATTTATGGAATAAAATGATCAGATTCTTGAAAACAAAACAAAACTAAAGAACAACAAAAACAAAAACAAAAAAATGCTCCCAACCAAAAAAAGATCAAGTAGACTTCATTGCAGGGATGCAAGGTTGGTTCAATATACAAAAATCAATTAACATAATGAACTATATAAATAAACTCAAAGAAAAAGAAAAAGATGATCACATGATCATCTCCATAGATGAAGGAAAAGCATTTGACAAAATACAACACAAATGACTTCACTACAATGGTCTCTCCTGTGACATTAGCAAGTATAACACACACAGTCTAGACACTGGGTGTTCACAAATGGCTGAGAAGCACCTAAAGAAACGTTCAAAGTCTTTAGTGATCAGAGAAATGCAAATCAAAACAACCTTGAGATTCGACCTTACAACAAACAGAATGGCTAAGATCAAATCCTCAGGTGGCAACGTGTGTTGGAAAGGATGTGGACATAGAAGAACACTCCTCCATTGCCGGTAGGATTAGAAACTGGTACAACCACTCTGGAAATAAATCTGGAGATTGCTCAGATAACTGGAAATACATCTACCTGAAGAACCAGCTATACCACTCTTAGGAATATACCCAAAAGATGCTCCACCATGTCACAAGGGCACATGTTCCACTATGTTCATAGTGGCCTTATTTGTGATAGCCACAGCTAGAAACAACCTAGATGTCCCATGACAGGAGAATGGATACAGAAAATGTGGTTCATTTACACAATGGAATACTACTCAGCTATTAAGAACAAGGATATCCTGAGTTTTACAGATGGAACTAGAAAATATCATCCTGAGTGAGTTAACTCAACCCTAAAAGGACATGCATGGTATCTACTCACTAATAAGTGGATATTAGCCTAAATAAATAAATAAATAAATAAACCCAAGATACAGTCACAGAACTCAAAAAGGTCAACATTCTGAAATTCCCAAGTGAGGATGCCTCAGTTCCATTTGGGAGGGAGAAAAAAGTAATCACAAGTGGGGAGGGAGACAGGGACCTGGGAGGGAAAGTGAACAAGGTGGGGAGCGGAGGTAAGAGGGGAACCTGATCAGCCATGAGGACCAGCAGAAAGAATGGAAACAGGCAACCTCGAGAGATAGGAAGTTGGGGGGACCCTCCAGAATGCACCAGAGACCTGGGAGGTGAAAACTCAGTAGGGAGAGGGGACTTATACAACCCCCCTCCAACAAGAAGACATCAAATGAGGGAGTGGGGGTCCATCCCACAGTCACAAATATCCCATAATTGTTCCTGTCTGAAAGAATTACAGGATGGAAATGGAGAGGAGCCTGAGGAAAAGAAGGTCCAGCGACAGGCCCAAAGTGGGATCCAGCTCAAGGGGTTGTCCCAAGGCCTGACACTATTACTTAGGCTATGGAGAGCTCACAAAAAGGGACCTAGCATGACCTCATTCAGGAAGACCCAACAAGCAGCTGAAAGAGTCAGAGAAAGATAGTTGCACCCAACCAATGGACAGAAGCAGCTGACTCCTGTTGTTGAATTATGGACAGACTGAAAGAAGCTGGGGAGAATGGCAAACCTGTAGGAGGACCAGCAGTCTCAATTAATCTGGACCCCTGAGATCTCTCAAACACTGGACCACCAAATAGGCAGCATACACCAGCTGATATGAGGCCCCCAACACACATACAATAGAGGACTTCTGGGTCTGTGTTCATTCAGAGATGATGCACCTAACCCTCAGGAGACTGGAGGCCCCAAGGAATTTAAAGGTCAGGTGGCATGGTGGGATGGGGCACCCTATGGAGACAGGGAAGTGGTGAGGACGTGTGGGATGTGGAGCAGTAGGAGGGTAGATGGGGTGGGGGAATAGAATATGGAGTGTAAAATAAAAATATTAATTAATTAATTTTTAAAAAGTATGACCTAATGATTCTTTGGATTTTCTCAGTATTTGTTGTTTGTAGTTAAACAAACCATATAATTTTCATTTCTGATATGGTTAATGGATTTCTATCACCTTCTCTTACTAAATTTGGATAGGGGTTTATCTATCTTGTTGCTTTTCTCAAAGAACCAACACCTTTTTTCACTGATTCTTTGTACTGTTCTCTTTGTCTTTCTTTTTTGTCTTTGATTTAAACTCTTCATTTGATTATTTCCTGCCATCTACTCCTTAAGGGTGTACTGACTAATTTTTGTTCTAGAGCTTTCAGGTGTTCTGTTAATTTGCTACTATGAGATATCTTCAATTTCCTCATGTAATCACTTAGTGCTATGAAATTTTTTCTTTAGGACCACTTTTATAATGTTCCATAAGTGTTGATATGTGATGTATTCATCTTCATTGAATTCTAGGAAGTTTTCAGTTTTCTTCTGTATTTCTGCCTTAACCCATTTTTCATTCATTAGAGAACTGATCAGTTTCTCTGAGTTTGTAAATTTTCTGTTGTTGCTGTTATTGTTGTTGCTGTTGTTGGGGTATTGAAATTTTCCACTATCAATGTGTGAAGGTTGATGTTTGATTTAAGTTTAAATAATGTTTTCTTTTGTTTTGTTTGTTTGTTTGTTTTAAAATTTTTGATGCCCTTTCATTTGGGGCATAGATGTTAAGAAGTGAAAGGTCATCTTGGACTTTACCTTTGATGAGTTGTTCTTCCATGTCTCTCTTGATTAATTTTTGTTTGAAGTCCATTTTGTTAGATATGAGAATGGCTACACCAGTTTTTCCCTTAGATACATTTGCTTGGAAAATCTTTTTCCAACAGTTTACTCTAAAGAAATATCTATCTTTAATGCTGATGTGTCTTTCTTGTATGCAGCAGAAATATGAATCCTATTTTTGCATCCATTCTGTTAGTCTGTGTCTTTTTATAGGGGAACTGAGTCCAATGATATTGAAGACCTTAAACCAATGATTTTTAATTCCTGTTATTTTGGTGGTGGGGGTGGTGGTGATGGTGATGGTGATGGTGGTAGTGGTAGTAGTGGTGATAATGGTAAGGTGTGTGTGTGTGTGTGTGTGTGTGTGTGTGTGTGTGTGCTGCGCTTCTTTTGGTGTTGCCTTATGAAATTCTTTATTCCTTGTGTATTATCAGTTGTTATCTTTCTGGGGTTGGGATTTTTTGTCTAGAATTTTTGGTAAGGCTAAATCTGTAGATAGATATTGTTTGAAACATAGACTATCTGACATCAATCTTAGTCTATAGGACATCTGTCCAGGCCCTTTGGGCTTAAGAGTCTATATTAAGAAGTCAGGTGTAATTCCAATAGGTCTACTTTTATATATCACTTGCTCCTTTTCCTTGCAACTTCTAATATGTTTTTGTTCTGTATGTTTATTGTTTTGATTCTTATATAGTGAAGGCACATTCTTTTATGGTCCAAACTATTTAGTGTTCTGTAAGCTTCTTATACCTTTACAGGCATGTCCTTTACATTAGAAATTTTTCTTCTGTGATTTTTGTTAAAAATATTTCTATACCTTTGATCCAGGATTTTTCCCCTTCTTCTATTCCTATTATCCTTAGGTTTGACATTTCCATAGTGTCCCAAATTTCCTTGATATTTGATGTCAGCACATTTTTTGACTTAACATTTTCTTTGACTGATTATCAATTTTTCTATTATACCTTCAATACCTGAGATTCTTTCTTCTACCTCTTGCATCTTTTCCTGATGCTTGCATTTGTAGTTCCTGTTCACTTTCTATTTCCAGAATTTCCTGTCTGTGTTTTCTTATGATTTCTCTTTTCATTCTCATGTATTGAGCAGTCTTATTCATTTTCCTCAACTGTTTACTTGGTTTTTTCATTGCTTTTTCTTGGCTTTCTTTCAGTGATTTATTCATCTCCTTCAATTTTTTTTTTTTAGTTTGTATTTTCTACAATTTCTTTCAGGGATGTATTCATTTTCTCTTTCAGGTCTTAATCTTCATACAGTTGGTGTTAGGGTCATTTTATTGTGTTTCAGCTATGTTGAAATATTCATGACTTGCTGCAGTTGGATAATTGACCTCTGGTAGTGACATATTGCCTTGGCTGTTGTTGGTTATGCTTTTATGCTTGCATCTTAGTTTGGAGTAATTATAGCTCTAGGTGCTGATTTGTGAGTTTATCTTTGTTGATGGGTGATTTTTCCTTGGTTGCTCTCTGGTCTTCTAACTAGAAGGCTGCTGGTTAAGATGAGAGTCTTTACCTGAATTGGGTGCTGAAGTTCTAGAAGCTAGTATCACCTCTGGTCTATCCTGGTACATTTTAGGAGTTGGGGTCTGGGATAGGTTGTTGAAGAAGGGTGGGATAGCCGGGTGGTGGTGGCGCACGCCTTTAA
>NW_022196906.1:6904347-6952446 GCF_008632895.1 Mastomys coucha
AGGGTGGGATGATTGGTGTTATGGTAGGTAGGCTGAGTGGGGACAGTGCTGGGACAGGTGAACTACCTGTCATTCTGGTGGCTGTCATGTCCTCTACTTCAGAAGGATACCTCTACTGGAGTTTGGAGCCAGGATATAGTGATAAATGTTGGAAGCCAGTTGGCAATAGATCTATCCATGGTCCTTGGTCAGCTCTTCTCATTATGGGACTGGGTGACTTTGAAGTGGGTGACTATTTTCCAGATGGTGTCTTATCTTCTAAGCTTCTTGAAAGCTTAGTCATTGAAAAGTACCTATAGATACTAGAAGGATAAAAGGAAATGAAAAAACAACTAAGGAGTTCTAACCACCATCACTAATCACTGCATTTCCTCTACTGTCTTTATCTTTACAATATCTCTCCAGCCATGAGCTATCTTTAAAATCTTGATGTTGTCTTTTCTATGACTTTCACCTATAGCAGAAAATCCTCCTTCTGTGGCACATGGTAGTGGCTTGAATAGAGAAATGGAGAGAAAATGTTCATTGAAATAAATGGAACATTGATAAGTTGAACTGAATGATATTCACTGAGGTTTTATATTAGTAAATGTACCCACATCATTTACTGTCATCATGAAAACATGTAAAATAAGTGGTGCTTTCTTTGTCCTAGATGGAGAGACTAAAAGAGAATATAAGCCCCTTGCTATCCAGCCAAGTTCAGACAAGAATGAAGTGGATATATGGGCTGCATGCATGGCTTTAGCAATGATGATTGAACTGACTCTTCTAGCCTCACTTTGACCAAAGACACTAAGAAGCAAAACTCTATAAGCAGAGCACCTCTAAATTACCACACTACTTCACACAACCTACAAAGAACCCGGATACCATAAGGCTGAAGACTGTAAGCAACTGCAGAAACTTTAAGAAACTGTTGAAAGTCAACGATAGATATGATCACACTCCTGCCAATCATTCACAGGTAGGAACTGTGAAATTTCCTTCTCCACATAGTTCCAGGTTAAAGTTGTAAAATATGAAGTTATATCAGATGTGACAAATACAAATGGGCCATGTTTTAGAACATTCAAAATGACAGAACACAGAGCTAATAATGTATGGATTAAATTATAGTTTCTCTCTCATCATTCTCCAATCTGAGAATTTCAGCATCAAGATTTCAACAAATCTTCTGTCTAATAAAAATCAACTTCTAAGTGATGCTGATCTCTTCACTGCATGTTCATAGGCCATCAGGACTGAGGTGTCGCTTTTATTCAAATGGCACAAAATTCATTCACAACAGCTTCACTCTCACAAGCTAAGCATCTCCCAAAGAGTCCACTTTCTATTACTACTGCCTTGGAGATTAGAATGTAATGATTAAGAAAAGTCCATAAGACTCAATTCAGTATGAATTGTTATCATGATCTGAAGGGCTCTCAATATCTAGTAAAGGCACAGCCTTTCCCAGTGGGATGCACTTGTTAAGTCATTTAATCTGTTTCCAGATTGTTCCAAAAGTTAACCAAACTGGCCAATAGCAGTCCCAGGCTACCAGCATATATTTCCCTCTGCATTCACAGAGGTGATGTCTACTCAGGAGCCACAAATACTCATAGAACACTGTCTTATTGGGTACCCCTCTGCCACAGATCATTAGTGATATACCTTTAAAGTTCCAATTTGCTCATATCTGACATTGGCTTTAAGAGAAAGGTTAGTAATTTCCCTATGATCTCTGAGTGCTTCTTTCTAGAAACTCTCTATTTCAGATCCTTCCACCACTGAACAACTAACCACATATCACAAATATTGCTGGTGATTATGAATTATTCAGTGTTGTGGCTGATACAATGGATCTCTAACAGCAGACATTACAGTCATACACAAGAAAGACAGAAACAGTCCTTCAAGTATATGGACTTCCACAGAAGTGTTAAATTTCTCACACATTTACACGCACATGTGCACACACACACATGCACACACACACACACACACACACACTAAATAAACAAATGTAATAAAATCAATTATATAGTAGTGATTGTATCTTAAGTTTTTTTTTAAAATTAGAGAGAAAAATTTGTTATTCTGAGCAAAAATAAACTGTATTCACATTTACATACTAAGTAATTTATAACGAACCTTCAGAGTACCATACACTAGTAATATATAAAGCAACTTGAAACCAAAAGTAGCTGTAATTATTTACATGTGAATATCAATACTTTAAAATGCTTAATTTTATTTTTTCGTATGCACCTTTGAGGTTAAAATATATTATACAAATGTAGCTAATGTATATTAAATACTTTAAATGATGCCAGGACAAAGATACAACTTTCAACTCTTCCTTTTTATAATGTCTGTGTCTGTCTACAGAAAAAAAAATCTGAAAACACAAGAAACTCTAAGAAAATATAGATTGTTTAACTAAAAATATTCCAACAGCAAATTCAACATCTCTCTGTTTCCATTTCTGTAACTACATTCATTCACTGTTCTTAGATACACACTAACAAAGTGATTTCCCAGGATCACAATAACCATTGTTTTCTTATACTCTTACTAACATCCTGTAAATTGTGTTAAGCTCAATAACCATTGTTATGGTTGACATATGCTCAAATAAAATATTATAGATAAATCAGTAACCAATACATTTGGCAACTGCCTGTTTCATTCAAGTACATTTTTTATGTTACCACAGCTATATGAAAAGAATTCATTTAGTATCTCCCAATGCTTATAGCACAGAAGTTGGTGTGCAGGTTGATTGACTGCATGGTTCTTGATTAGAGGACTCACTCAGGATGTCATAATGAGATGATGATGGATAAACTTGGTTTATCTCTGTTTCTTCATTACAATGCTTGACCAAGTATTGAAAATATTCAAACATTGAGACGTGGGCAGCTGGGGCTCTTTGTAAATCTTCTATAATTTCTTAGCTCTTCCTTATGATCTCTCTAGCACATATATTTCAGTCAAAGCCAGACTTCTTAGTGATGGATTCATATCCCAAGATATGACTCTAGAAGCTGGGTGGTTACCTACGGAATTTGTCTATCTCATGAGTCATGCTGTCTCCACTCAAGACCTTATTTTGCAGATTAAGAATTCATCAATGTACAGAAGAAATAATTATCCTTGCTCTTTTCCCTCTAGAATTAAGGTAATACATAAGTTAGCTATGCAGTAAAAACTTTAGTGGGCAAAATTCCACAGACAATATAATGATGCCTGGAGTAGGAACAGGAAGGATAGTTCATAAAAAGAAGCCAAGCATTCAATATCATTTCATTTCCTTACAGATGCAAAATTGCCACTATATAGGAGGATTGAAGGCAAAAAACACACAGCTGGGTTACTAAAGCTAAGTATGATATCTTCTCAGAAAATATTGAGAGTGAGTATTGAATGTTCTTACCACAAAAATGAAAATTATATGAGGTGAAACTTACATGAATTATATTAAATAGCACAATCTAATCAGCCCACGATATATATATATATATATATATATATATATATATATATATATATATTCTTTAAAACATTATATTGTCTATAATGATATACAGTTATATCTATCAACTTAAAAATGAATAAAAATAAAATGTCACTACTCATATAAGCAAAAGAAATATCAATGAAAATAAATAATTTTCATACAATTTTCATCATTACTCAAATTAAATTCTATTAGGGAAGATTGATAGTTGATAAACAGATGGTTGGTATAAAGATAATAGATAGATGGTAGATAGATAGATAGATAGGTAGATAGATAGATAGATAGATAGATAAAAGTAGATGACAGATTGAACAATAAAATAGGCAGATGAGATATAATAAGAGCTCAATATATATGATAGATAAATCAATATAGATAGATGATAGATGGATAGATAATTGGTAAATGATATACAAATATAAATGATTGAGAGAGAGCTGATAGATAGACAGCTTTGATATACCTACAGTATATGTAGATCCATATAACCAATCCAGCAAATCCTCTTTGTTTTGCTACTGCTGAGATTTGGTTTCAAGATATCATAAGAATGCTAGGCCTACCCAAGGTACAATGCTGAAAGACCTCAGGTTATGGTTTCTTTTGGAGTTTGTGCAGCCAGATCACCTTGAAGTTAGCTGGATATCCACATTGTTTTCTTGGTGAAGGTGCTTGAATCATAGCAATGAGTCATCACCTGCCTGGCTATATGCAGATGACTTAAGCTTCAAGGCATGACAACCTTAGCAGGGCCCAAGCAAGATTCAGTAAGAGCTCCAAAACAAAGGTCAAGTCATTATGAGCTTTCTCTTTCATATGATCAAAGAAAAACTGTAAGGATAGATTGAAATCAGGGACTCTCTATTAGACACAATCCCTGGAATTTAGCAAGACTTGTCCTGTACAATAATACAATGACTATTATCTAAAAACTCAGCTAGAAGTTCTTAACAATAAACACACAAGTTAAAAGAGGACTGGGCCCTTGGAATGTGACTTCTTTGAATTGAGATGTTTAAAATACGACACACTTGAAATTGAATAGTTAGTATAAAAAATGAGAAGTATCCTGTTAATAATTTCACATTGAATTTTGGTTAAAATAATATTTTAGACCCACTGGGTTAAATAAAATAAGTATGGGATTTAAAAGGAACTATTTTCTTTGTGGTAGACCTTGGGAGTATAAAACTGAACTTCTTTGTTTCTCATTCATCCAGCTTCTCCCATTCCTCAAGGCTGTGCATTGTCTCCATCTGCTACAGACAAGGTGGGTTTTGAAGTGAAGTGAAGAAAAGCTCACTTACAAAATTACAGCAGCTCTTTCACTATGACAGCAGAGACCTGCCTCTTAAAAGACACATTCCTCTTTCATAGTCAAAGACCAAGAAATACCTCACTCAAAATCTTCAAAAAGTTAGAAAACACATTAAAATGTGCGTAAACTTTCCAGAGTCCTTGAAAATAAAACTCTGCCTCTGACAGATGATTAGATGTTTGTATCAATAAATCACTTGAAATTACAACATTGTGCTATACATTTGAGGCTATTACCATAAGTAGCAGTCCTTGAGAAACTAACAAAATCTGATTTTTTTTGTCAAAAATTATTCTGAAAAATAAGTTACAAAACAGAAAAGTGTTGAGTAGTGTGTAGAATCAAATACCAACTTTTAATTTAACACTTTCTTTGCATATTATAATGGAATATGGTGTTTTGGCCAAAAAATACTTTTTGAAATAAATGTGTTTTCACCCACTCTTCCTTCTCACTGTCTTCCATATGATGTTAGGTATAAGTCTTAAATATAGGAGTAACAGGAACATGAAACCAAAGTTGTCTGCAGTGTTAACTATCCTTCCATCTTCAGAATTAAGAGAGAAGGAAGACAAACATGGAGAGAGAGGAAAAAGAAGAAATGAGAGAAAGAGCAAGGAAGAGAGAAATGAAATTGCTAAATTATGAAGCTAGTTAATATTGTCCTGTAGGATAGTGAAAAGCTCTTAGGATCACACTCTCTATGGACTCTCTACAATAAATGACTTTATTGTAACACTCTATTCTTAGAGAGTTTATAAAACTTCTTATATAACTGTAAAAACTAAATCAAATAAAATAACCTTGTAGGAAGTAAAATCCCCTTTTTGATGCAAACATAACAATGAAAGATGAACCATTTAGGTCAATTTCTCACAAATATCTTTTAAATTTTAGTTTTTTATTATATTTTTACAAATGGAAACTATAGATTCCTTCAGACTAAGGCTAAAGGAAGACATGTAGGATTAGATAAAATAGGTAGGCAAGCATGGCATATTTCACTAATTTAAAATATCTGAATGAATATTTGGAATTGTTGGGCCATCTTCATATTACAGAACAACATTTTTATATGTTCTTGACTAAAAATTAAGAAATGGTAAATACGGTTAGTAAACTTGCAAGAATTTCATTATAAGCACCCACATTCCTTTTTTATTAATTCAAATAAACTAATCAGATGGGATTAAATGGTTTTGAACTTTTACTGACTCTAATTGGAACTTTATTTCTTACTTCCTTGAGCAAAGAAAAATCAATTAAGCATATGTGTTTTGACATTAATGGGACTATATTCCTGACCCTCTCGCAGCTATGTGAAGAACTCCAGTTACAAAACCACAACTTCAAGGGAGCTTGCTCAGTCCCAATCATTCCAGTAGCTTGAATTTTTCTGGAAGATTTCCCATCAGTCTATTTTCTCTGAATTCTATGTGTTCTTACCTACAGTTACTCTAGACAGCATTGTCTTTCTTTCATCTTTTCTCACTAAAGCTGAGTGCTTTTCTGTTATAGTAATCTCATACTCAACAACAGGAAGGCTTATGCTGCTGCAGGATATTTGACCACACTGTGAACTCCATGGTTGTTTTATTTACTGAAAAATTGTGTTTCTGTTGGCGACCAGCGTCAACGTTTAAGAAAGGGTTACCTGGGAAATGGAGCTAGAAGGAAAGGCAATGGTAGAAGAGAGTTTTCTGGAATAAGGAGTAGGAAGAAAATAGTGTGGCCAAAATTATACCTGTCCACGTGGAAGGTTTTATAAAAATTAGATGGGAGTCGTGATTGCTCAGCCATCTTGAATTTTTTAATGCTTCTTTGTTAAAAGCTAACAGGTAGAATAGGTGAGGCAAAACCCCTCCCACAAGTCAGCATGCCGGCCCAATCAGCGGCTTCTTTTGGTCTCTGTAGAGGTGGGACTTCCGATGTAACTGGAACCATGAGCGAGGCGTGGCAAATAGCAGGAGGTGGGAAGAGAGGTGTGGTTATGAGAGGCAGGAAGGGTCTGAAGAAAGCAGCCCTCGAGCCAGGAGGGTTACATGTTTCTAGTTGTGGTATGGCTCAGTGCTTAGCACACATCTTTAATACCTCTAGCTGGAATACAGCTATGCCCTTAGTACACATCTTTAATCTCAAACAATGAGGGTAAAGTTAGTTTGTAGAAGGAAGCACCCATGTTTACGCAAACTGACAAATCAAAGAAAGATGTGGCCAAATATAATATGCCGAACTCTTATGAGAAGGGGCCAAGGAAGCAGTTTTACTGGGGGAGATTTATAGAGACAGATTAAGGAGACAACAAGCAAGACATAGGTGAAGACAGAACAAGCCAGAGAATGAAAAGGATCCAGATTAGAACATATTGCTAGAGTTAGTTTGAAGTTATGAAGAATAATTCAGGAGAAGCCAGATTGAATCAGTTAGCATAGAGAGAAGTTTTGAGCCAGAATATCTAAATTGAACAGGCCAGCCAGAATTCAGAAAGAACAAGAAAGGGTGAGCTTATTCAGCAGTAAATCTCAGATGCTGGAAATATTCTAGGCCTGGTACAAATAATAAGATTGTACGGAAGCTAGAAGTTTTCAGGACTAGGCCTTGATTAGCAGAAAAAAAGCAGTAAGCTTCAAAGATGGCAATTATACCAGGAGAACAAAAATTACTTTTACATTGCACATTTGAGGTTTCTGATTGTTGCATGTTGGAGATATTTGACTGATGAAAAGTCAATATATACTGGGGCAAAGCTGTGAGTGGGGTAACAAGAAGCTAGGGACAAACACACCACAATGCTCTCTGGCTGCATAAGTGGTGTGGTTTTCCCCTTATATAAGTTTGGGGGATTTCTCCCAGTGTTGTAATATTGACCCTTAATGGCTTTGTCTGATAGAATTTTGTGTACTCATGGTCTTTGGTCCTTATCATGATGAGGGCAAGCTGAGACAAAACTCCTGGACTTTCTACCCCAGCAATGCAGGAGTAGAGGTAACAAAAGCCTGAGAAGGTGGCTGAAGACAACAACAAAGCAGCTAAGGTAGAAATAGCAAGGGAAGAGATGAACAGAGTATGACAGCTGAGACTGTGGGGCAAAGGGGATACAGAGAGGGAAAGGGGACAACACTGCAAATGCCAGGGCTGAGAGACCCAGGGCTAGGAAGGTAGAGAGAATTTCCAGTGGCAAAGAATAGACAAAGAGATTCCTGATACCCGAGGATGAAAACAGTAACATTAGCTGCCAGATGATAGGCTGCTCTAACTACAAAGTTCAAAGCAACTCTCTCATGTAGAGCTATAATTCAGTGGCTTTGAAAACTTTACACCATAGCCTCTAGGTCTGAGGGTCTAGAACTAAAAGCCTATGGATCTGTAAGTCGAGTCTGTAAGCTATTGGCACTCAGGCTCAGGTTGAGAACACTAATAGAAGTGGTACTTGCCTGGTAGCAGCTTTCCAAGAAATGGAAGAAGAGAAAAGGAAAAAAAATGATTGCGATTAAATTTTTCTTCAGAAAGGCAAGTGCAGATTCAAATATAGACTTAGAAAAGAATAATATAGATAATATGTATCTAAAATGTATTCTACAGCTGGCAAGATAGCCCAGCACTTAGTACCAAATTAGAAGACCCAAGCATGAGCCCTAGGATTCATATGGTAGAAGGCAAGAAACGACTCCTGCAGGCTGCCCTCTGATCTCCACACATTTACTCTGGCATGTGTAAATGCACACACACACACGCACACACACACACACACACCCACACACCCCAAGTAAAAATAATCAACATTTTTAATGTATTATTCTTAACTAATAATAAAATAGATCCATGAGGTACCAAAGGCCCATAAGACTAACTCATAATTTCCAAAAGAATTTTATATAAATACCCTCGATTTTCTTCAAAAGTTTGCTACAGAGGTTACAGGTTGTAGATTGTTTACTGTAGCTTGGAGACATGTAGATGAACATGTATCTATGTATATTGAATAGGAATAAGTTGTGAGAAGTGCCATAAGTAGATGAAACATAGTAAGACACGTTATTTTAGAATTTGTCTTAAATGAAGAGTTCTATGGCTATCCCACCCTGAACTTACCCAGTCTCCCCTGATTTTTACAGCTAAGCAGAGTCAGGCTTGGTTAGTAATTGGATGAGAGAGATCAGACAGTGTGAAAGCCTGATAGTGGAAGGCTTCAGCTTTCACCTATTTTCTGGGCTACCACTGGCCTTCTAAGCTTGCTTCCTCTCTACTTGAGGCTGAATCCAATGTAAGTCAGAATAGCATAATTAAATAATAACACATTAGAGTAATGAAAATTTTGTGATTTGCCCCTTTATTTTTCATCCAGTTCTGAAACATCAGAAAATTGCTTACCTCAGAAGACCAGAATTTTTCAGTCTGGGAAAGCTAAAAGTGAAACTTGAGCATTCTCCTGACTCTTATAGCCTGTGTGTCAATAGAACAAAAACATGTTCTTTATACAAGAAGAATTAGTAAGAATTTGAATCCCATTCTACTGCAGAACAGCCAAGAGCCAAAGTTATACTGAAAATTTTCCACTTTCTTTTATTTTTAACTTTTATTGCATTATGATGAGAAAAGTTACATGATTCCAACTTATCTGAATTTGTTAACATTTAAAAACATATTTTAAATAAATAGAATTAAACTACATTCTTTTTTTCCCTTTTGTACCCCAACTCCTCCCAGAGACCCCCATCAATACCTACAATATCGTTTTTGTCATATTCCTTAAAATTTATAAAATATTATAACAATAAAAATAAGTATTATAAAAGTTGTTTGATATAAAACAACAATCAATTTAACAGTCTTATGTAGATGCTCGTCTACAGCAATAGTAAAAATACATTTTTCTCAATATAAATTTTAAATAACTCCAAACATATTAACTGTATATTTCAAAATAATACATCACTACTAGTATTTTCTTAAATGAATATAAACTTATAAAGTCTTTTTGTTTGTTTGTTTTGTATTTAATAGAGTTTAAAATCTTGGCTCTTACTGTGGTACAAGCCCAAAATAAGAACAATTTTTAGACATTGGATTTCATTGTAATAAGGCAGTACTTCAATGACCCTCACATCACCAAAGGATTTTACCTCCATCGTAGCTAAGCTGAGAGTTGATAGTTCTGCTGCACTAAGAAATTAATTGTAGGCAAGATTTTTGGATACAGACTTCCTGCCATGGTCAAAGCTATTTGACTTGAGTGAGTGACTTTATTCTCAGCCCACAGAGAGCAGGTTACATTCATTTAATAAATGGTGTGTGTATTAAGATGGTCTATCCATAAAGTCATTTTCTAAAAGGAATTATGTAGCTCTCAGGAGGAAATTTTAATTGTACAAGAATTTAATTGTACAAAACAAAATTAGTTCTTAAAGCAAATCATATATTAAAGCAAATCTTGGGACAATGGAGATGACTTGGTAGTACAGACAATTTTTAATGACCAAGATTTCCTGAATTCAACCCCTGGGATCTACATGGTGAAAGGAGAAAAGTGACTTTCAAAAGTTGACTTCCTCAACAAGATGGAGTCTATGACTGGTACAAACTTAGCTAACTATTTGGTACTAGTGAAGTCCTGGTTATTGGAGGAGAATATTCAACCACTAATTTACTAAAACAGCATAATCCTTAACAACAATCTGTAAGATGTGAACATGTGCCCACAAATAAATGCAAGCTCTACTCCTCATCAAAAAAACATATTTTTTGCAACATATGGAGAGCTCTACAGAAAACTGCAACCAGTAAAATGCAAATTTGTAGAGCTTAGTCCCAATAGATACCATCTACAAAGCATTACCATTCTTGCAAACATAGAAAGATTGTAAGAGCCAGAGGATCAAATTTCTTTTCAGTGAGCTTGTGGTAATATTTCTGCTAATATCAGAAGCTATACCAAAGGTCTCACCATTATGACCCACAAAACAGGAACTGAATAAGAAGGATGCCACTTATCATGCCAAAATGGACAGAGAGAAACCCATTAGTCCCCAACCTTACCCAAAGGCAACTAAAGATGTGGGAGTAGATGAAGTAGTCTTCCCCCAGCATCCCTATTGTTTGCTCAGTGCTAGTTGTACTCACTTGGCCAGTATGAAGTTGAACAGTCCTAGGAGGGAGGAGTGAGGATGATTGTAAGAAAGATAGAAAAAAGATGCAAGAGACAGATAAAGGAAGGGCTGCAGGTCATTACCATATCAACCCTGAACTTATTTCTCATAGTCTTCTTATACTAGAGTACCATGGGAAGCAAAGCCACAAGCTATCAGAAACAATTGTGCTGAAATATGCACAAAACACTTGTTCTCACCCAAAACATTCCCTGTTCCTTCCACCAAGGTAAATAAAATCTTTAGCCCCTAGCCTTGAGCCTCAAGTGCACCTCTTCTTCTTGTTCCATGCTGTAGCAGGCTGCTAACAGGCCCAAACCTGCCTTTAGTGCGCCTAGCGGGCAGTTTTTCTTCTTTCCTTTAATTCTGCTTCAGTAAATAGCTCCTGACATCTCCCCATTTTTTTTGTAATTTATTCAAGCCAAAGCTGCCTCAGCTATTGGTGCAGAAAGATTGTGTTTGTCTTAGCCACCCTGTCATAACTATGAACCTTACCATCACTGGAGCATGAATCCTAGCATTCCTGCCCTGTCTTAAGATTGATCCACCTCTGAGAGAGTCTTACCTGTCTTTGACTACCAACCTCTGCTATGGGAGATATAACATCTTAGGTTACTCTTGTGAGTCATATATAATGGAGATCTACATGGATGTTCAAAACTGAAAAAAGGGAACACTTAATCTCAAGTGGTAACAGGCATAATCCTATGACCATTGGAGTACTCCAGGCATGTGCTAAAAAGGCCAAATGAGGAAATGAAGACCAGGAAGGCATTCTCTCTCTTAATTGCTGTAGTCATTCAGAAGCAGCTTTTGCAGCATCAGATTGCAAGGGTTTAGCTTCTTTTACACAAATCATTAGGAATGTTCAAAGCTCTTTGAATTTCATCCAACAGTTGCAAGCTCTATATGCATACCATTGTTCTGAAACATTAACTAGAATTATAACAAATGAATGTTGATGAAATATTATAGAAATTCCTTGTACAATGTTAATACACAATTCATCAAATTACCATCATAGCAAGTTACATTGAATCTGGACCCATAAAATTACTAACAGTGCAATTGTCATGTGTTACATTAAACAATTTTCCAGGCATAGAAATATTCACTTGCCCAAAATCATCAACACATGGGGCAAGGATAAACAAGTTGTCACAAAGTCTGACAAGAGACATGGAGTTGTTTTCACAGTGTACCCAGGCAGATCCCTTTTTGCCCCAGCATTTTAGCCTGAAGAGTGGGACAATGTATGCCATATCTCTCTTCTATATTTGCTTCCTGCTGACATAACACTGCAAAAGGTCCCTGGAACACTGAAGTGCTAGCCAAAGGCTAGACAATGGGGCATTTATCAAAAGTCATCTGATTAGCTAACTCATTTGAAAGACAAGGAGCAATCACATTGACTGAACTGGTTAACATCAGCTTGCAGTAAGTCCAGAGTTCAGCAACTCCACAGGTGATCTCTGGATGAAATCTACCAGCTAAGTGAAAATCTGCTGAAATATAGACTGGGAACAGAATGTAAAATCATGTAGCAATTTTGGAGAGTAAGGAAATCCAAGACCCAGGGAAAATCCCATTTTCAAGGACAAGCAGGTATACTTATCTGGAGTCCATTTGATCTGTGACAGGTAAATCCAAGTCTTCTTAGGGCACTTGATTCCTTGAAGCTTATGTGAACTTTAATTTACAAAAGGATATACATTAGTATTTACCATTGTATTTACCATTGTACTGAAACCCATATTTTAGAAATATAATTAACAGATGCCTACTATATAACAGGAATAACCTCAAGATTTTCTTGATTGACCTATCATGTGGAAAAAACCAAACATGCCCCCTTCCCCATCCATATTAATACCAGATCCAAGACTATGCCACATGCCAGTAAGCAAGTCCTTCCATTTCACCTGGGCATAAGGATTCCTAGTCATAGGATTCCATAAACACTCAGCAGCAGAGAATCCTTTGACACTCAAAGTTAAAATTTTCAAAAAAAAGAAGGATTATATAACTCCCCCTTTTATTTTATAAAACTGATTTTTTTTTAGAGCTCCATGGGCTCTTTCCATATTTCCCTGTCCTTGTAGACATACAAAATTATGTATTTTATATAGATTACAACTCATATTTGATAGTTTTCGCTCATATTTAATTCATATTTTAACACATAATTTATATTTAACTTATATAATTTTCATTTAAAGTATACCATTAATATTTAATATGTATGTATAATTTTATTTACTGTATATAATGCATACGCTAAAGAATATATATCATATTTGGTGTATATAATTTATATTAAATGAATATTACCTGCATTTATCCTTTATAATTTATATTTAATGTATAATTTGTTAATGGGATTTTTTAATCCTCCATTGTACTGTGCAATTGTTCTGCTGCTGGCTCTTACCAACACCCAATGTACCGAGTGATTTTAGCAGTTAAACCCTAACCTGACACTTTACACAGCACTCTTTAACTTTCTATTCCATTACATAGGAGACAATTTTGTTACTACAAGAGGTAGTGAAAAGAATCATTTAGCAAGTATGTCAGTCATCAATGTCCTTCAGTTGAAATTTATTTAGAATAATTGGTAACCTAGTTGCTCATGAATATTTGTTAGAGTTAAATAATGTAAAAGAATCACTGACACTATTAACAATACTCTGATGTGCTTGCAGACAGGATCCTAGCATAAGTGCCCTTGAGGAGGCAACACCCAGTAGCCAATGGAAATAGATGCAGAGACCCCCATAGCCAAACATTACATAGAGCTTGAGGAGTCTTGAGAAAGAGCTGACAGAGGATTGAGGGACCTGAAGAGGATAGAGACTCCACAGGAAGACCAACTGAGTCAACTAGCCTGGACCTATGGGGGCTCCCAGAAACTGGGCTCCAAGAGATTGAACCACTAAATAATGAGCTAGACCTAGGCCCCAGTACATATGTAGCAAATGTGCAGCTTGGCCATCATGCAGCTCCCCAAACTACTGGAGCAGGATCTGTCCCTGATTCTCTTTCTTGTCTATGGATCCAGTTCCCCTACCTGGGCTGTCTTATCTGGCTACAGTGGGAGAGGATGTGCTTAGCCTTTCAGAGATGTGATGTGCCAGGGTAGGGTGATAGCCAGTGGGCCCTCCCCTTTCTAAGAGGAGAAAGAATTCCTTATCTGTCAGACATCCCTGAATATCTGAAACTACTCTAAGAAAAATAAATGTAATTTCAGTTATTTTCAGAAATGATGCTATTAAAGCCAAAATATTTTCCTTTGCTACAACTTTCTTATGTCATGAAGCAGACTCCTTGCTGTTGATGCATTGCTTCTGGTTTGTGGTGATATATTCAGCTACAATGTAGCTACTTTAACAAAACTGATTACTCTGGCAATGGGTTTAATAAATCAATCAATAACTAGAAACATAGCAACTATTTATTTTATTTATTTAGTTTTGGCTTTTTGAGACAGGGTTTCTCTGTGTAGTAGCCCTGGCTGTCCTGGAACTCACTCTGTAGACCAGGCTGGCCTTGAACCCAGAAATCCTCCTGCCTCTGCCTCCCAAGTGCTGGGATTAAAGGCCTGAGCCTTTTTCTTTATTGCCCTGCCTATTTATTTTCTTTAACTAGTTCACCAAACTGTTCCATGCACTGTTTACTTGAGGAACCTCACTGTGCCAAACTCATCTTTAGTATTTTAATATGATATGAGACAATTAAAAAAGCTGTGTGTCCTGTCACCCATAACAAGCCGTTTACTGGATGTGATGAACATGGCCCATAAAGAGTGGCACTATTAGGAGGTGTGGCCTTGGAGTTGGTGTGGACTTGTGAGAGAAAGTGTGTCATTGGGAATGAGTTTTGAGATTTCAGAAGCTCAAGTCAGGCTCAGTGTCACATTCCCTGCCTACTTTTCCAGATGTAGAACTCTCAGCTCCTTTCCAGAACCATATCTGCCTGAATGCTACTATGCTGGTACCATGAAGATAATGGACTAAACCTGCAAGCCACCCTCAACAATTAAATGTTTTCTTTAGTGAGAGTTGCTGTGGTCATGTTGTCTCTTCACAGCAATAGAGATCCAAAGATATTAGAAGAAAAGTATTGCTGCTTTGATAGGCCTGACCGTGATTTGATTTGAAGGACTATGGACTTTGGTACTTTGGGTTAAGAAAACAACTAAATGCTTTAGGTGAAGAAGTTTAATAGGTGATAGTTGTCAAGTAGACAGTGATGGTGAGGGTGACTTGAACTGTGGGTCCTGGTTCAGGAGATTTCAGAGGAGAGAATTAGTATGTGGCCTAGAGACCATTCTTGTGATATGTTTGGCAAAGAATGGGACTGCTTTTAACCCTTATCTGAAAAAAAACCAAAATCTCTCTGAGGCTAAATGAAGACTTTTGGGTTAACAGTGTTGGCAGAAGAGATTTCTAAACAGGCAATTATTGATTGTGTCTTACAGTTATTAGTGGCCAGTCTTAAGGAAAAAGCTGAGCAAGGAAAACTAAAAAGTGCAGTTTGAGTAGAAAAAGGCACCAGGAAGTGTAATGCATTCAAAGAGATAAACAGGTTAAAAATAAGCCTGATGCTAAGTGGAATAAAGGAAGTAATGGCCTCAGGGCGAGACTCCACCCAGCTAAGCTTCCAGTTTGTGAAAAGGAATTAAAGAAAAGCTTAGAGGGCTGGGAAGATGGCTCAGCAGGTAAGAACACTGACTGCTCTTCCAAAGGTCCTGAGTTCGAATCCCAGCAGCCACATGGTGGCTCACAACCACCCATAATGAGATCTGACGCTCTCTTCTGGTGCATTTGAAGACAGCTACAGTAAATTACACCTGAGCAAGTGAGGCCAGAGCGAGCAGGGTTGGCAGAGATCCTGAGTCCAATTCCCAGCAGCCACACACATGATGGATCATGGTCATCTGTACAGCTACAGTGTACTCATACACATAAAATAAATAAAAAATAAATCTTTTAAAAAAAAAAAAAGAAAATCTTAGGGACAGACGTGGTAGATGTAGATCTCTGAGTTCCATATCAGCCTGTTCTACAGAGGGAGTTCCACGCTTGCCAAGCCTAGGCAATTGAAGGAAATCACTGAAAACAGAAAGCTGGTGAAAATGTATTTGAATGAGCCAGCTCCATCTGGGAGCTTTGGCCACATGGTTTGGCTTTAGAGTCAAGGATACAAGAAAGGGGTTATGGAGTGTCCCTGCATGACTACAGAAAGCTGATGAGGCCAGGTAGATGCCAGGGATGCCCCACGATGGAGCCCTAAAGAGATCATTGTGTGAAACTGTGAAGATGAAGACTAGATTGCTTTGAAAACCCAAGATTTGGAGATGCTAAAGTTGTGGGATACCTGCCAAGGAAAGGGTGACAAGAAGTAGAACTATCCCAAGAGAAAGAGATGTGTTGCAGTCAACAAAGCTGAAAGGAATTGGAGATCTGAAGAGCACTTTGGCATCAGGCATGGAAACAGATATTTTGGAGTTTCCCAGTTGGTTTTGGTCCAGGATTCCCTCAGGATGCTCCCTTTACTCCCCTTTGGACAATAATGTATATCATATGTGATTATATGTTGGAACTATCTGATCTGTTTTTCAATTTTCATTTTATCACAGATTACAGTTAATATATTACATGAGTCTCAGAAGAGACTTTGACCATCGGACATCTAACAATACGGAGACTGTAATAGACTAAAAGCTACACTGAATATGTTTTTGCAACATTAGGATATGGATACAAGCCAGGGGGGCATGGAGTAGAATGTGTCTTTGAAAATGCCCCTCCCCAGGCCCATAGAGAGTAGCACTATTAGAAGGTATAGCTGTGTTGGAGGAAGTGTGTGTCACTGTCACTTAGGGGTAGGCTTTGAGGTTTCAGAAACTCAAGCCAGGTAGATCGTCTCTCTCTTCCTGCTGTCTGTGGATCTGGATATAGAACTCAGCTCCTCTCAGGCACCATGTCTACCTGAATGCTGCTATGCCTCCTGCCATGATAAATCTCTGAACTTATAGCCAGTCCCAATTAAGTGTTTTCCTTTATAAGAGATAGATGGCCATGGGCCTTTTCACAGCAATGAAGCTGTAAAATACCAGGATAACAGAAGTAATAAGTTACACAGTTCCAAAACTGTGTTATGTTACATGGATGATACAAGTCACTCCATGGAGTTAAAAATGGAAAAATAAAACATGATTTCTGTACCTAAGCATCTTTCCAATAGTGTTAGTGGGTTGAATAGGATTGGATAGACCCATTGGGAGCATCAATGTACGTTGATGTGTGTGGACACACCACATCACAATGTACCACCACTGTGGAAGATTTCAAGCAGGTTCTGGAACAGAGGGTATGGGAATTACTGATAAAATAAACCATTCTGAGTGAAAGTTAAGAATTTAGGAAGGAATGGAGCAAGAGACATGGTTCAGAGAGAGCAGGGTGCTAACATGGAATTGAAAACACAAAATTAAAACATTAAAATGCCATTGAAAATTAGGACCTTTAGAATTTACTCATGTAAAGTGGTCATATTTGAAAGGAAATATCTCTGACCTTATAATATTTCCAAGTGAAATTAGTTCTGCCCAGAATGCACACTGATGGAAAGTAAATATTAATGAGTCTTAATAAGTGAAAAACCCTTACTGAAATTAGAAGAAAGATTTATCTGTGAGGTATACAAACAGTCAAGTAACTGTATAATCAGAACACAGTCTTCTGTACCAATTATGCACCTAGAATTATTTAAATATATGCAAATAGTAACACATAGATAGGAATGTAACTACCAATATAGATGTATCTTTCATGGTAGCTGTCAACTTACCTTCATTAGTCTGTAGCAACACAGTTAATGTAATATAGCTAGGAAGCACTTTATGCTTTGATTTCATAAGACACAAATCTCTAACTAATGCCAGGCTTTCAGACTAAAAGTATTTTAATGAAGGGACCCTAGCTATCTTTCTCTCATTTTTATCTGAACTTGCAAACGTTTGATAAATGTTTACTTCCCTGCTGAAACTCATCCAGTCTGCTTCTTGCACATGTGTGCTACTTGCCACATTAATTACTTGTCTCATTGAGATGACAAACCACTTAACAAGGAAATGAAGGGAGGAAGTAGGGTAGAGCCCATCTGTATGAGGCTGTCATGGTGGCAGGACCCTGAGGCAGCTGGTTGCACTATGTCCTCAGTCAGGAAGGAGAGAGAGAGCGATGACCGTTAGTGTTCAGTCCCAAATTCCAACTTTGGAATGATGCTACTCACATTTAGTCTTCCCACCTTAATTAACATAAACTAGAAAGTCTCCTCAAGATATGCTCAAGAGGTTAAATCTTTTCAAATTGGCAGTCACTATGAATAATTACAATTGCTTTCCCCATGCAGTCCACTCTAGAAGAAAGAGAAGTCTATCCAGAAGCCAGAGAGGAGTTACACCAAAAATTCAGGTGGCAGAGTGCTTTTCACATAAGCACAAGGACCTGAGGTCAAGCATCAGAACTAACAAAAATAAAAATCAAGGCACGGTAGAAATTTAAGTAATCTCAGTGCTGTGGAGACAGGGACAGGGAGATCCCTGGCAACTTGGTCTAACCTAGTTGGTATGCTTTAGGCCAATGATAGAACATGTCACAAAAATACAACATAATGGCTCCTACATGTTGACTTTGACTGACCTATTCAGATCTGTGTCTCTTAGGCCTGAGATCTGAGGACCTGAAAGAATGGGACAAACCATAGATCTATGCTGTAGACATTAATTTGCTTTCAGTGTACATGAATATAACAAAGAATGTAATGATCCCAGGAAGGTTGTTTGAGTTCAGAAAAACATGATCAGACATTCATGTAAATAAATGTCAGTAAGCACATACTAAATATTGAAAGAGCAGTCCTTTTACAATACAGACCAATTTAAACACAATTGCTTGGCACATACTTAAGATTATATCTGGGAAACATGAAAACAAGGCCATGTCCAGATTCAGGAAACAATGAGGAAAGTAGTCAGTATATCCTTTCATCAGATAGGGATCTATAACTATGTTCTGATATCCAACAAGTGTAAACATGTCTTATAAGTTGAATGCAAACATTCGTCCTAGGAGGCATGTACTCATATCCAAAAACAATCAAGTGAGTAAAATGTACCTGAGGTAAAAGGCCCCCTGCCTCATCAAACACACACTCACAGACGTGCACATGGACTCCCAAAGCATGAGTTAGAATCCAGGGGCTCTGTGTGATCAGACTGAGCCCTCCATCATATGGCCTGATGTGTCATTATAGATTAGGAGAGTCAGGACTGCTTCCATTCACAGAGCATTACCATCACAGCATAAGTCAAGCCATTTCTAGGAAAAGATTTTAAATCCAAGCAGGGAGATACTTAGAGTGAATAAGTGATTTATTGTTACAAAATGTGTAACGGGTTTCATGTTGCACAAGAAAATATTACAGAAAATTAGCTGTACATAAATCTTAAAATCGATTCTTTTTTTGTTTCATGTAAATATGTTATTTTTAGCAACTTTATAAAAATGAACTTGGATACACACAAAGTCAGCTTGAAAAACAGCAAGAGACACAAAGCTCATATTCATTTAGGAGAATTTCTGAATACATATCTTACTAAGGACAAATTTAGTGAAGGAACTTAGTCATCAGGACTATAAACAGAAGGCAAGTTTGTCCTTTTGAACAATTGCCACCAGCTTCCTATCACTCCATCTTTTTGACTTGAAGAAGGATTTCCTGTGGTTTCAGTTTGATTTCCTGATCTGTCAGACACATTTTGTTAAGTAGCAGGACTGTCCTTGATAAGTTCTGTGGGACTCAGGCTTAATAATTTACAAACTTCATTCTATCACATAAGTCAGAGTAACTTGCCTCTTCTACTGGTCCCTCATCTCCTTGTATCTGGAGTTGGTTGAGAAATATGAGGAGGCCCAATGTCAGGACTCCCATTCACACAGAGATGTTATCTCTTCCTCCGGAATGGTCTATATCATTTTTTATATTTTTTATTGGATGTTTTCTTTATTTACATTTCAAATATTGTCCTCTTGCCCGGTTTCCCTCCCTCCTGGAAACACCCTATCACATCCTCCCTCCCCCTGCTTTTATGAGGGTGTTCTTTTACTCACCCACCCATTCCCACCTTCCCACCCTAATTCCTCTACACTGGGGCATCTATCAAGTCTTCATAGGACCAAGGACTTCTTCAATTGGTGCATGAAAAGGCTATCATACGACATGTAAATAAAGAAAAAAATAAATAAATGAATAAATAAATAAATAGAAAGAAAAGGCCATCCTCTGCTACATATGCAGCAGGGGCAATGTGTACTCCTTTGTTGATGGCTTAGTCACTGGGAGTTCTGGGGAGTCTTGTTGGTTAATATTGTTGTCCTTCCTATGGGGTTGCAAACCCCTTCAACTCCTTCAGTCCATTCTCTAAGTGTCTACTAGGGACCCCATTCTCATCCAATGGTTGCCTGCCAACATCTGCCTGTGTATTTGTAAGGCTCTGTCAGGGCTTCTCAGGAGACACCAATATCAGGCTCCTCTCAGCACACACTTCTTGGCATCCACAATAGTGTCTGGGTTTGGTAACTGTATATTGGATGACCCCCAGGTGGGACAGTCTCTGGGTGGCCTTTCCTTTAGTCTCTGCTCTATACTTTATCTCCATACTTGCTCCTGTGAGTATTTTGTTCTCCTTCCAAGAAGGACCAAAGCACCCACACTTTGGTCTTCCTTCTTATTAAGCTTCATGTAGTCTGTTAATTGTATCCTGGTTATTTGGAGCTTTTGGGCTAGTATCCACTTATCAGTGAGTGCATACCATGTGTTTTCTTTTGCAATTGAATTACCTCACTCAAAATGATATTTTCTAGTTCTATCCATTTGCCTAAAAAATTCATGAATTCATCATTTTTAATAGCTGTGTAGTACTCCATTATGTAAATGTACCACATTTTCTGTATCCATTCCTCTGTTGAAGGATATCTGGGTTCTTTCCAGGTCCTGGCTATTATAAACAAGGCTGCTATGAAAACATCAAAGGTGTATACCAACAAAGTATTAATTAGACAAATATCAGAAAAATCATACTTAAGCTGTTGTCTGAGTATGGGGGAAAACCCACATAATTACCCACAGGGAACTCAAGTATTGTATAATTCTTTTTCTGATAGTCCTAAATTATATCTGCCTTGTTCAGATTTACATTATAAAGAACACAGCAGTATTGTTGTTACTGACTGGGAAGAAGAATGCAGTTCATTCTCTCTTTAGGAATCTAGCCTCTGGCCATCATTCAACAAAAGTAAGATGTACAGGAATCTGACATATCAAATTCATTCAGCAGAATATAAATTGCCTCATAAAGGCTCTCCCTGATGCTTTGATTGGCAGATACTATCACACAAGGAAAGAAGGAAGGGTTGGTGATTATCAAATATCAGGAAACTGAATGATATTTGATGAGTTTTAGATTCTTTTAATTTTAGTAAATTTCCATAGACCATATCTAACTCATTGGCCCAAGTAAATAGTCTCTCTGTTCTGAATCTTAAATATGTTTGTTTTTCTACTTCAGGAAGATTAATCATTATGGTGGTAATATGATTATCACCATAAATATGATTTAACATTCATAGTTATATTAGTGTTGCTTCATCCAGAAAAGAAAATCCACTGAAAAATAAATGTGTGTATTGTTATTAAAGAGATTCTATACAGTGATAATATAGATAAAATGTCTATCATGAAAACCAAGATGCATTTTGTAGCAAATAGCTTAGCAGAAACAAATTGTTTGAGAATGGATACAGTCAATGATCCACAGACAGTATCAAATCATAAAACTTCAACTGGATATTAGGGAAAAAAAGAGCTTGGAATACCCACAATACCACTCATGCTTCATATGAAGCTCAAGATAAAGGAAGGCCAAAGTATGGATGCTTCAGTCTTACTTAGAAGGGGGAACAAAATAATCAAGGGAAGTAGAAGGTGGGAGGGACGTGGGAAGAGGAAAGGGGAGGGGGAAAAGGGAGGCTGGATCAGATGTGGGAGGAGATGGGGGAGATGTTCAGAGGGACAGGAAATTAAACAGAAGTATGTAACAATACAGGATGGGAAATGGGGCATAAACACCAGAACTTCACAGATATCAGGAAATCAAGAGGCTCCCAGGACCCAACTGGTATGATGTTAGGTGAAATACCCAACAAAAGGGAGAGAGAATCTGTAAGGACCAAGTCCCAAGGTTAGGGAAGGCTCTCAGATGAAGGATGAGGCCACTCAACCATCTCAAAAATTTTAACTGAGATTTGCTCTTGTTTAAAGGAAATACAGGGACAAAGAGTGGAGCAGAGACTGAAGGAAAGGCCATCCAGAGACTTCTCCACCTGGGGATCCATCCCACATGCAGCCACTAAACCTAGATACTATTGTTGATGTCATGAAGTGCTTGCTGACAAGAGCCTTATATGGCTGCCTCTTGAGAGGCTCTGCCAGAGCTTTACCAATACAGATGCAGATGCTCACAGCCAACCATTGGACTGGACATGGGGACCCCAATGGAGGAGTTAGGGGAAGGGCTGAAGGAGCTGAAGGGGTTTGCAACCCCATAGTAAAAACAGTAATACCAACCAACCAACCAGATGCCCCAGGATCTAAACTACCAACCAAAGAATACACAGGGAGGGACCCATGGCTCCAGCTACATATGTAGCAGAGGATGGCCTTATCTGGCATCAATTGGGGTGGAGGGCTTGGTCCTGTAAAGGCTTGATGTCCCAGTTAGGGGAGTGCTAAGGCAGTGAGGTGGGAGTAGTTAGGTGAGTTGGGGAGCACCCTCATAGAAGCAGTGAGAAGGGAGAGGAGGTTTGTGGAGGGAAAACTGGGGAGGGGGATAATATTTGAAATGTAAATAAAATAACCAATAAAAAATAAAGTATATAAAAAAAGAAAAATCAGAAAATACTTAACAAAGTAAAGTGAGCCATAGGGCAGAAGCTCGTGGAGCCCAGGTGGTTGAGCTTGTGGAGTCATCTGCACCGGTTGGTCCTAGCCCCCCTCGGAGTTTTCAGGGCCAGCCTACCTCGCCCCTTGGCGCCATGACCACTACCACCACTTTCAAGGGTGTGGACCCTAACAGCAGGAACAGCCCCCGGGTTTTGCAGCCTCCAGGTGGTGGGTCCAACTCTTCATTAGGCTTTGATGAGCCAACAGAACAGCCTGTGAGGAAGAACAAGATGGCTTCTATCATCTTTGGGACACCTGAAGAGAACCCCCCATCTAGGGCCAAGTCAGCAGGTGCCAAGTCTAGTGGTGGCAGGGAAGATTCGAGTCACCCGGAACACAGAGAAGTAACTCTTCTGAAGCAAGCTCTGGAGATTTCTTAGACCTCAAGGAAGAAGGTGACATGCATGAAAATGTGGACACAGACTTCCAAGCCAGCCTGGCCCAGATGAAAGAGAAGCCAGTGCCCGCTGCTCCTGTGCCCAGCCCAGTGGCTCCGGCCCCAGCGCCATCCAGGAGAAACACCCCTGGCGGCAAGTCCAGCCTGGTCTTGGATTAGCTTCTTGTGTTGGAACTCTGTCCTTCTGTTTTGTTTTTTTTTCCATGCTTTTGAACTGCACAACGTGAGCCTGACTGTACATCTTTTGGATTTGTTTCATTAAAAGAGAAGCACTTTATTAAAAAAAATAAAAGCCATAAATAGCATTCATACCTACAACTACATGTCACATATTTCACTCTAATCATTGGAGGTTAAAAACACTTGCACTGAACACTTCGAATAGATGAAGGCCTACAGACATTGATATATTTATAGAAAGTTAGTCCAGTCTGTCCCTCAGGGTACATTTTATGGTCCAAAAGCAATACACATTATTTAGTTTCATGGCCCCTGGTAGCCAATCAGATATGACAGGATTGACTTTGACCTAGCCATGATTATATTAGGAAGTGACAATCATTTTTTTTTTTTTTTTTTGGACTACTAGAAAAAGAAGAATCAAAAGGCTTTTGTTTGATAATGACAAAAGACATAATTTTACTGACCAAGAAATAGTGGATATTAGGCATTTCGAAGAGACCAATAGATCTCACTGCATCTAAGAATATAACTATTATTTGTTTGAGTTCCTTAAAGGAAAACATGATTAAAAGGCACATAAGAATGCACTGCAGAGCCTGATAAAATCTAACAGAATACTAACCTTCCTAATGAATGATTCTTGCTCACTAAAACAGCTTTATAAGAATAATAAAAACCCTCAAAATAAATGCCTAAAAAATAAATATAATAACAACCAGAATCAAAGTGGAATCCTTTGTAGCCCAAATAACTATATTTTTCAAAAGAAACTGCATTTTCTTAGAGTTAAAACATAAAAGCTTTCCATGTTTTCTTTTATGAAATATACACATTTATAGTTCTTTAAATACCACTATGGGTTTTTTTTAATATAACTATTGCATAAAGGTAAATACATAGTTCCTACAAAACAGTTACTCTAATGCTTTCTTTTCTAGAAGAGTCAAACTTTCATCTAATTTGGAGATGACACCTTTTAAAAAGTTTTCAGCATGTATTGCCAGATAAAAGTGATAGAAAATATGTTTCTGTTTCTCTAAAGCTTTACTATGTGTTTTATTTCCAGAAAAAATAATAGTGCCAGGTGGAACTCATCAACATCTAGGAATTTGCAAACAATTATATAATTTAATGCTCTTTATTCTCAGCACCCCCCTGTAAGACCTGAAGTTACCTAGACCTTTATTGTTGACACTACATTGCTGCCATTTTTCAGGGACCTTATTTAAATTTCATTTAGTACAAAGTCATTCTGTCCAAAATTAACTCATAATCCCTTTATCACTCTATGCACACATGTGCACACAACCCTGCTCTAGTGGCAATACTTTTTCTTCAGGAGTTTTTCTTTTATATACAATAAAGTCACCCTGGAATCTCTAACTCCCATCATTGAATTATTCACCAAGCCCTATTGATTCTACTTCTAAATATCTCTTTAACCTACTTTCCCACTATTCCCTTTGAAAGACCCTTAATTCAGATCTTGATTACTAAAATAGAATTCTAAGAGTCTCTTCATTTTCAAATCTTATTATCTATACTCAAGCCCTCTTAATCAATGTTCCTCAAGTCTATTGAAAGAAAATTCCAAAATCAGATATAATTATATCACCAGCATCCCCTAAAATCTAACCATATGTATATTACCAAAACTTTACCCACAAGTTTCCATATCTTATAATATCTGTTGCTTGACATTTTCACAACATTTTCCTCACCCACAGAAATATTACCTGTCAATATTTCAAAATGACTTGATGGGCCTGAATTTGCATGTCTTTCTTCTATGTTTTTCTCACATAGCATTCAACTCACCCTACTATGGAATAGAATAGAATAGAATAGAATAGAATAGAATAGAATAGAATAGAATAGAATAGAATAGAATAGAATAGAATAAAATAGAATAGAGATGGGGATGGGGATAGAGATAGAGATAGAGATAGAGATAGAAATAGAATAGAATAGAGATTCAATAGAATAGAGAGATAGATGATGATGATGGAGATGATAGATGAATGATAGATAGATAGATAGATAGATAGATAGATAGATAGATAGATAGATAGATAGATAGATAGACAGACAGACAGACAGATAGATAGATAGACAGATAGATAGATAGATAGAAAGGTAGATAGATAGAATGGCTGACAGATAGATATCCTTCTTGACATATTTCTCAGTTAAAAGTCTTTTTCAGTGATTGTAGAGAGAAAAATTTCCTACCTCACAAATAGTAAGCATGGTCTGGCTTTCTATCTATTAAAGATATCATAAAAAGATTTCATGTGATCACCATTGTGTATAACCTTTCTAGTTTATACTATTACTTCAAAAAATCACTAAAACAGTGAGATGCATTTATAAAATGTCAAGACAAGTTATTTAGGGTTAAAACTACACTAATGCTTTATCCATAACCTCCTATAACCCCTCAACATCCTCTTTAAGCAAAGATAAATAAAAATCTGCACCACAGAAAACATAGCTATTGAAGTTCTCCATTTGTCTTCCATATTTCTGTCTTCCTGTGAGCATATGTGAAGTGAACAGCACTGGAAGATAGATGTGGTGGCTCTTTATAAATGCAATGGAAGGGATTTTAATGACTAGAACAATAAAAATGATTTCTCCTTTGACACAAGGGTAGGATTATTTGTGGTCCATAATGAGTTTTAGAGCCTGAGATGGTTCAGTCAGTAAACTGTTTGCTGTGCAACCATGAAGACTAGAGCTTTTATTCTCACCATCCACACAAAACATCAGGTGCATATCATACATCAGCAATCACATTATAGGGGAGACTGACAACAGAAGAATCTCTGAGGCTCAGTGGCCAGCCATCTTGGACAACTATGTGAACTCTAACCTTCAGGTGATAGATCCTGTCTGAAAAAACTAAGATAAAGAAAACAAGAAATGTTGACCTCTGGCCTCCATTCCAATAAACACACATACAGGTGTTTCTTGAATCCTAATCACCCACACAAACATGTACACAGCCCCACTGTACTGTCTGATTTTGTGATAATTTAACACAAACTAGATTCATCAAAGAGGAAAGAATTTCAGTTGAGGAGATGCCTTCATGAGATCCAACTATAAGATATTTTCTCAATTAGTGATCAATGAGAAAGGTCCCAGCCCATTGTGAGTGGTGTCATGCCTAGGGTGGTGCTCCTAGTTCTATAAGGAAGCAACCTAAGCAAGTCATATGAAGAAAGCCAGTAAGCAATACTCCTCCATAGCTTCTGCATCAGCTCCTACCTCTGATATTCTGCCTTATATGAGTTTCTGTCCTGACTTCTTTCAATAATAAATAACAATATGGAAGTATAAGCCAAATAAGCCCTGTTCTCCCCAGCTAGCCTTTTTGGTCATGATGTCTCATCATAGTAATAGAAGCCCTAAATAAGATGCACATTTCAAGGTGAATTTCCATAGCTGTGACAAATCTACATATGACCTTATTCCATTCCTCCAGGAGACTGGGAACCAGGAGAAAATGATGAGTATGTGTCTTGTATTGCTGCCATTCAATGAGCAATAAAGCTTTCTATCTTGTAACAAACATCTTTTTACCCCTTTCAGTGGCCAACATGTTCTAGCAGCTTCACTTATTTGATTCCAAGTAGGATACAGCCTTAGGCCTGTCACAGCTTTTGGGAGTAGCTTAAAGATAAATGCTGTCCTCAAGCTAGATTGCCATACTCAAGCCCACATTGTGAAAAAATCTTTCAAGTCTTCACCCATAGATTGCCATGAAGGAAATTTAGTTGCTTACTGTTGTTAACTGGCAGTTGACATATCTGAAATTATCATGCTCAGTTTTTTTTCAGTACTAGAAATGAACCCATAGCTTTGCTCTTGAGGGGAAGATACTATACTACTGAGTTAACTCCCAAGTTCTCCTTTTTTATATGTAGAAAAATCTCAATAGGTTTCCAAGGTTTTGAATAAAGGACTGGTCTTGAAATTTCAACCCTTTTGCCTCAGCATCCTGAATTTTGGGATTAAAAGCATGCCCAAACTGGGCCAATTATCAGACTACTTTCTCTATTGTCCATTTGCAAGCCAAAGACATGCTTCTTTCCTCAACCACATCCAGGTTGTTCAACTCATAAAGACTCATTGACCTTTTTTCTTCTGTTTTCTGCAGAATATTGTGGAAAAGTAGATCACAAAGGAATACTTCAAAGACATTTGAAACTTCAGATGGTCACTGAGAATGACTCAGGAGACTGGTATCTAGAAAAAGGTATTCCTCTCAAAATGACACGGAAATGAGAATTTTTAAATGATCCAAACATGAAAAATAACTAGAATATATTAATAAATAAATATACATGGGCTCTTGATGTCTCCATAGCCCCAGAAGTCAGCCATGCATGTCACTGGTGTATGAGCTGAAGCTATGACCACTTATCTGGGCTAATCCCTCCTTTTGTGTGTGACTTGAGAAACGTTTTTGCCTTTAGCCTTTCCTTCTCTTGAAAGCCTTGAACAATGAAAGTTGTTGGAGGACGGATTCACTTTTATTGTCATCTGAGTGTTTCTTCCCAGTTGTAATTTCTGACATTCCCAATTATGTTCTTTCAATGTTACAGTTTTTGAACTGAAGTTAATTTACAATACTTAAATAGCAATCTGTGACCTTGGAGAAAGCCATACATGGTTGGACATACAACATCCTAATCATGTTTAGCACTTTTTCCTCATAATAATGCATGACTTTTACTTCACTGAATTAGGTTAGAGCATATCTATGTGCTCATGGACATCCAAAGAAATAATTAGCTGCTCTGATTCGTTGTAGTCCATGATAGTACTTCACTATTAGAAGAAATACAGTAGATTCTGTTTCAAATAAGAAGCAAAACTCAAAAGAATCGTTTTTACTTCACTAAGAAAATCTGACCATCTTCAGGTTAAGAAGTGACTATTCTTTACAAGCCCATGTGGCTTCCAATAAATGAGTACTTACAACAACAATGAACAAGCAGTCTAGCACAGGTGATGACAAACCAGAGCGCACTAGAGGATCATCCTGATGCTACTCTTATTAAACTAGCATCCCTTGAAACAAGTCAATGTCACATTAAGCTTGGAAAAGCTTATCCCACAAGACTCTGGAAAGTAGTAAAAACTTAGAACTGGGTGTAAGATAATTATGATCATGAAACCTTTCAGAAATCATTATTATAATTTGCATTTCAATTAGCTGACTTGTTAAACAAAATAAGTTGTTTCTTATGGTAGGTAGTATCTGATTTCCAAAACAAATGAAATTTAGAGGTTAATTCTCACAAATAAATGTTCTTTCTTAACACTATCATCATGTGGCTGAGTCTAATATTTGTAATGTTTATAGGTATTAATTTGATGATTCCTAAGAATTAAATTACCTTTAATGTTGTAACTACTTCTTAGCATTGCATTGAATGCTATGCTACCTCTAATTTTCAAAGAAGCATTATTTGTAAGCAGTGTAAGTGAACGAAAGCCATATCAATACAATCAGCAGTCTGTACTTAGAAATTGTCTGAGTACTTAGAATATTTTGATTCTCTCTCTTCCAGGGGTTTGGAGCAGACATTTGAAATTGTTTATATGTTAGCTTACATATCTAGCTTTAATAGGCTTAAAATCTGTATATGTTTAAATTAAAGAATATACTATCAATTCAAAATAGCTAAGGAAGAGCTCTAGAGATGGCTTAACGTTTTAGAGTATATAGCATTCGTGCAAAAGACCTGAGTTCAGTGTCAGCACCCCACACTAAGAGGCATACAACTAACTGCATGCCTGTGACTTCTGCTCCAGGAACTCTGACAGCCTTCTCTGGCCTCCATGGGCACCTGCACACACCCACACACAATAAATATAATATTTTAAAATCTAATTTAAATTTACCATTGTTATTTTATGTATGGTTCAGAACAGAGTCAGAACTCTGTTCCCTGACATCAGATCTCATTCCCCTACCTGGACTGCCTAGTTAGACCTAAGTAGGAGAGGATATACCTAGTTCTGCTGAAACCAGATGTCCCACAATGGTGTGGTAGCCAAGGGGGAACTCCCTTTCTCTGAGGAGAAGGGACACAAATGAGGGAGGGATTTGTAAGGTTGGGACTTGGAGGAGAGGGAGTAGGTTGTGACTGGGATATAAATTGAATAATGAATAATATAAATAAATAAATAATCATATAATTTGAAAACCAACTTTCTGGTTTTGAATAATGTGAGAGTTTTACAAGAAGAAATATTACCTAGTAAAGAAGGTAGATGGATTTTTGAAATGAAGGCACTTTACATGTAAAAATAGAAAGAAGGAAAGAAAGAAAGAAAGAAAGAAAGAAAGAAAGAAAGAAAGAAAGAGAAAGAAAAGAAGGAAGAAAGGAAGAAAGAAAGAAGAACCTAAGAAAAAGGACCCTGTAAAATTATAAAACATAAAAAGAGAAAATATGACTTTTAAGTGTATATAGTTATGAGTAATGATATACATTTATCTAAATTATGACTTCATTATACAACTTTGACAGTGTGTATTTAACATATTATGCATTATAGATCATTTTCCATCATGCAAGAGCTGTAAACAATATCCCAAAATAGGAAAATACACACTAAAATGACGTAGAATGACTAATGAAAATTATTTCAGTTAGCTTCAAAATAAGCTTTCATATTTCTCAATTCTAATTAGCAATTGGATAAAAGTCCAAAAGTTTATCAACTGTACAATAGTTAAATAAATTTCACCACATTGAGTATAATAATAATACTATTACAAAATGAGAATGAAGTCTACACACAGCCTAGACAAGTGCCTCATCATGACACAGTAAGAAACATGGAAGAGATACTATGTAAGAGTCTACCTTCTACACACATGTGAGCTGTTCTTATCCTGACTGAAGCAGGGAGACTATGAATGCTCTTGTCATGGGTCCCTGTTACTCAGCTGGGTCTGATTTTATGGGTTATGCTATTCAGTTCTAAATTCACAAAAATAAAGCGGCTGGTCTAAATTTAAAGTGCCTTCATAACATGAGTTGACCTCATTGAGGTTTGATTCCTGTTGATGTGATAGAATATCCTGACAAAAAGCAACTAAGGGAATTTTGGTTACATTATCTGGTTATATTACATCTACAGTCAAGAGCAGAAAGATGTATATTCATATATGTGTAATACTTTCTCTGCTCCTCTAAAGTCGAGGATCCCCTGCCTAGGGAATGGTGCCACCCACAGTGATTTTGAATCTTTCTATATCAAATAACAACCAAGAAAATCCTCCACAGATATGCCCACAGGTCAACCTGCTCTAACAAATCTCTCATTAAGATTCTCTTATAATATGATTCTACTCTGTATCAAGCTGACAATTAAAACTAATCAGAACACTTCTTAAATATAGAAAAATAAAAACTCATAAATGAAGATGTTTTAGGGTGAATAAGGGTGCTATTAATAGTTGCACACACACACACACACACATGTACATACACATACCCACACTGGCATATAAACACAAGGGTCAATTGATCTCTTAAGAACAAGTGATGCTCTAAATCACCACAATGTTGAATACTTCCATTACGACCTTTTTGCAGACTTCACTTCACATTGATTTTCAGCCTTTCTGATATAATTGGAGAGAGAGTAAATCCAGAAGGAACAAAAGTCCATGCATGCAACCATCTTTTCAAATATCTATTTACTGCTCTCTGAGAGATTTGAATCTGATTATGAAGAATCCAGAAAATCCCTTCGTGCCTTCCCACTTGCCCGAAAGTAATAGAGAAAGCTCCTCAGGGGAAGCCTCCAGCAGCACTGATCTATCCTCAAAAACTTTTATCTCCGTTGATCCCAGGCTCAGTTACATCAGAATATTTTACTTTGGGAGACGTTGCTTATCAATTCTTTCCAGGATGAGAAGCATGTATTAAAGTGAGTACCTGAGTTATGCCCCAAGGCAATATTAAACATTCCCTTTCCTGCTAAATGATTTTCTGTCAACTGGAGCGCTGAATGCTCTTGGGAAAGGCAAGGATTCATTTATAAAGAATTGCCCTACACAGTCATAAATTAAACCCCCCATAATCAATGGTATTTAGATTTTTAACGAAGATAGCCAAGGTGTTATCAACATTGAAAAAAATCTCTATTCTTTAGTCACATTATTTTCACAAATCTAATTACTGGACCACTGGAAAACCATGGTGTGGTAAAGCCTGCTTAGTAACTGATTCCCAACTGGAAATGTTAAGACAGCAGACTGAGAAGCCTCTGTGAACGTCAATCAGAAAGCTTCCAGTGGCTCACTGGCACATTCAGGCTATGATGTTAAAGATAGTTTATCTCTACAACCAGATGCAAAGAAAGCAGATAAGCTGCTCAAACTGGCTGTGACAATGATCAGATAATATGGTCCTCTCACTGTTTTATTTCACGAATCACAGAGTTTTAAACTACCCACTTAATACCCTCCAGTACTTTACAGCCTAAAGTAGAAATGTCAACCACTTTAGTTCACCAAAGGACAAATGTATCATAAATGTTACAGTGCACACACAGGTCTCAAGGTTTAGAGACAAGATCCCTTTGTTGGAACTAGGATTGGCTTCCTAGTACCTGCAGCTGCACACAGAATGCTCCTGCATCCTGAGCTTAAAAATAAAAATTTTCTGTCACAGGTGGCTGGGATGTCCCCTTGCCATGGTATCCTGTCTTTACAGACCCTTCTTCATCTTCATATACTTCTTGGCCAGTTGATTCTCAGTCTCAGAAGCACTGTTTCATAGGCTTGATGGTACATTTAGGCATACAGACAGAGTAAGGAGAAACAATGTGTCTCAGCTGTTGATAGATAACAGAAATCCTTGCTCAGTTTCTATGGTCTGTAGTGTCAGAATGAGATTTGTGGTCCTACTGCAGCTTGCAGGATTTGCGATAACGGATGGTGGCATTAGCAGGGCTGAGGCAAGAACATACATAACAAATAGAGCAGAGGGGATTTCTGTGCAGCCATTTTTAGATGAAGAGTGATAAAGCTAGGTTCCAAATTTGCCACCATCATTCGAAGCCTATAAAATTCCTCCTCAGCAAACCAGGCATGGTAACAACAGTAATCCCATCATGTAAGTATGAGATTTAGATAAGAGAATGCTCTGAAAAGTGTTTACTTTAAAGGTAATCTGGAAAAGTGTTTTCACAGGAGACATAGGAGTGGCAAACACAGTTATCAAGCTAAGCATTAACCAGTTCATCTTTCAAGTACCAAATTTCTACATCTGTTATTAATTTCTGGAAATGTTCTTTTAAAGCTACACATGCAATCAGCAAACATAGCATTGACTGGGCAGGAACAATGAATGATGCAGAGTTAAGAAAATCGTAGTTGTTTTAAGTCCAAAAGGCATAATGAGTCCATGTGCACAAATTCCTTATAAAGTAAGACCAGTCAAGTTGGTGTAATTTGAAAAGCAGATATGAAAGTGCAACACACCATCAACCTCAGAGCCTTATACATCAGCCACACTGTATCAGCACATGGTGAAAAGGTACCAATGATGGGAAAAGAAGGAAAGTAGACACTGGGGAAAGAGAGAGATGAGGTAGGGTGAAGAAGGAAGAGAAAAGGGAGGAGAGGGGAGAGCAGGAAAGAGGATAGGAGAGAAAGGGGGTGCAATGCAGGGATAGGGAGAGTAAGAGAGAAAGTAGAGAGAATTGAAGGGAATGGAAGGAAAGGGGGCTCAAACTGTCATGGAACAGCCACACACAAAACAATAACCATCACAAATTAAATTTTTGTCCCAATAATACAAATTTAGACAAAACCACCACTACTAAAAATCTAAATGATCTCTCCAAGTTTCTCATTTCCACTTTCATATGCAAAGAATTTGGAAATTATTATGTCCATTTTAAGAATTAGATAAGGCTGGGATAACTTAAAATGGAATAACTGCAGAAGGGCAGAAACTGAGGGATAAATACAAGGCATATGCAGAGAGATAACTCAGCAGTGGAAAGATAGACATGGATCTATGGAAAGGGATAACTCAGCAGTGGAAAGATATACAGGGATATATCCCAGAAGAATAGCGCAGCAATGGGGAGCCACTTCTGAAGATTTAGTACAGCTTAGAGCAGTGTTGATGAAAATACATTTATGTCATTTTTATGAGTTCTAGAAAGTAGAGTTTAAACAATCAAAAGGAATAAAAGCATCATTGGGCTATTGAGTCAAAGGGGCTCCCACATAATTTGTGAAGTTTATCACCAAGAAACTACTAGAATCTCACAAGGAAGATCCCTCCTCCCTATATTCAAATTCTACCAAAAAGTCTAACAAGATCAATCACAGCAGTGGACTATAGTTAGAAATACTAAAGGACCCTTTCAGTTATATTCTGATGGGTCTGAGATCGAGAGATGGGAGGACAGGATGCTAGGGATGTTAGAAATATCCATCACCTACATTAGACCCAGCAATAGGAACAGAATGAAAAGTGTGCCATCTTACATCCAGGATTTATTTACCTGGATTTACAGACATATCACCTGGCCTCAATAAATGACACTAGAAGATACTTTAAAAGGTGATAGGAAACATAGTCTATAGACAGTGATCACATAACTAGATACAGACATGGCATTGTTTGAGAATTGACTTCTATGTCAGGAGCAATTACAAAGGACTGGTACTGTTTGCTGACATTTTAAAATCCTGCCATGGTGCTACCTGTTCCATACTTTACGTCACTGTGTTTGTAATTGCAACTTAGATAATATCTGTATCTGTAATTGGCCTGCTTTTCATTTTTATTTTCTTTCATCATCCTTGACAGATGTCATGTGCCTAGAGATTCTTTACTTTCCACTGAGCCATGTTATTGTTGCCCCATAATTATTTATAATAGTCCCTTTGTGATGCTTTCTACCTCTGAGCTATTCCTTGTAATATCTCCTCTTTCATTTGCAATTGCACTTATATCAGTAGCATATCAACATAGTCCAGATATGAAAATAATCTAAGTATCCACTGATGAATGGATATGGTTAAAGAAATGACAAGCATATAAATAATCAAGTATTATTTAAATTTTAGAAGGAGATACTGACAATTTTGACAATATCAAAGACATTGGATAACATTTTATACTAAGCAAAATAGGGCAGATGATAAAAATGCTTCTGATTTTACTAACAAGGAGAATTCTTCTGAAACTCAAATACAATATAATTCCATTCCTTGTGGATAGATTATTCTCTAAAATTTTTACATATCTTTGTAAAGATATTATTCCCTCCTCACTTACCTATTTATACATAATGTACTTATTCTAGAAGTTGGCTACTTCAAGAAGGGCTGTGACCACAGATACAATATAGATATGTAGTATGTTGACTTAGATGACTCTGGATATATCCAGGAGTAGTATGGATAGATTAAACGATATTTCCATGTTTTGCAGATAGTATTTTCCACAGTATAGCCTTTTATCTAGCAGTGTAGAATCCATTTCCTCTTATATCCCTACAAATGTTGGCCTTGTATAACTTTCTTGAGGGCAACCACAGGGACTGAAAATGAAATCCACAATGTGGTTTTCTTTTGCATTTTCATATGCATCGCATCCAAAGACGTTGAATATCTTGCCTGTATTTATCATCCATTTCTATGTCTTTTGAAAGTGTTCATCATCTCATTTTCACTTATCTGTTGAGTTTTTGCTCTTTTGATGTTTTACTTATAGAGTTCTGTGTATATTATTAATATCAACCCTTAGTTGCATGAATAGCTGGCCAAGATTTTCTCCATTCTGAAATGTCTTCACATTCTTGATAGTTTTGGATTTCTTGCTATAGTGTTTAGGGTTTTTGTTTTTTTGTTTTTTGGGTTTTTTTGTTTTTGCTTTTGGTTTTTGGTTTTTGGTTTTTAGGTTTGTTTTGGTTCAGTTTAATTTAATTTTGTTTGGTTTAGTTTGGTTTGGTTTGCTTGGTTTTGCTGTGCAAACCTTTGTGGTTCAAAGCAAACACTTTTGCCAAATCTAATTCTCTGTTGCTGTTGGAGTTCTACTTATGCAGTCAAATGTTATCAGTTTCAAAGTTATAGGTAAAACGTGAATGTCTGATGCATTTTGACTTGAATTTTATTCAGCTATCAGGGTTCATTTTTCTATAAACACAACTTTTCAGATAGGATTTTATCCAGAATAATCTTTGGTACCTATGGCTGTACTATGTGATCTGATTTAGGAACAATTTATGCTCTTCCATGGGTTCATATGGTTGCCTTTGTGTGCTCTGTTTGATTCCCATGTAGCTAGAACTATGATAGTATGGTCTTTCCAGTATTGGTCCTTTCCCACAGGGTTGCTTTGGTGATTCTGAATATTTTTTGTTTCTATATCAGTATTAGGGTCATCATTTCTATTTAAATGAATAATGCCACTGAAATTCTAATAGAAATTTCATTGGATCTATAATCATAATAATATCAATTCTGCACATACATGAACATGGGAAGTCTTTTCTTTTCATACTGACCTGCACAATTTCTTTTTTCAGCATTTTGCAGTTTTTATTTCAGAGGTTAACATCTTTTCAGTGTAGGCATGTGTGATTTTTTTCACTCTATTAAGAATGAGGGTGTTTCTTGACATGTTTTTCAATGATTTCAATGCCAGGATATAGAAAAACTACTAATTTGTATATGCTTATGTTTGACCCTATTGCTTTCCCGTGAGTAATTATCAAATTTAAGAGTCTCAGCACTGAATGACTTAGGAAAAAATGGAAAGGTCATTGTCACCAAAAATGATGCCATGCTTTTGAAAAAAATGACAAAGCTCACATTGAAAAACATATTCAAGAAGTCACTGAACACCGAGCTATCACAACTAGTGAATATGAAAAGGAAAAGCTGAATGAGTGACTTGCTGAACTTTCAGATGGAGTAACTGTGTTGAAGGTTGGAGGGACAAGTGATGTTGAAGTTACTTCTCAGTCAGAAGTTACAGTCAGAAAGACAGAGATAGAGGTGCTCTCAGTGCTACAAGAGCAGCTGTTGAAGAAGGCATTGTTCTAAGAAGGGGCTGTGCTCTGCTTCAATGCACCTCAGCCTTGGACTCATTAAAGCCTGCTAACAAAGATCAGAAACTAGGTACAGACATTATTAAAAAAGAACTTAAAGTTCCTGCAATGACAATTGCTAAGAATGCTGGTGTTGAAGGGTCTTTGACAGAGAAAATTCTGTAGAGTTCCTCAGAAGTTGGTTTTGGGGCCATGCTTGCAGATTTTGTGAACATGGTGGAAAAGAGAATCTTTGGTCCAACAAAGGTTGTAAGAACTGCATTACTAGATGCTGCTGGGGCAGCCTCTTTGCTAACTACAGCTGAAACTTTACTGACAGAAATTCTTAGACTATAGAAGGATCCTGGGATGGGCACAATGGGTAGAAAGGGAGAAGATATGGGAGGTGGCATGTTCAAATTCCTAGACTAGTGCTTTGACCTTATCAATGAACTATGACAGGAAGCTCAAGTCAGATTTTTCACCAATAACTTCACAGAAGTCACCTGAAAAAAAAAAACTGGCTGATCAGTGGAACCATCAGTTACTGGTTTACTTTGACAATATATAATGGTTTACTGTTGTCATTGTCCATGCCTACAGATAATTTATTTTGTAATTTTGAATAAAGACATTTATACATTCCTGATGCTGGGAACAAGAGCCATATAGCAGTGTCTTGCTTTCAACTTAAATCACTGAGGCATCTCTACTGTTCCGTTAACATCAGGACTATAGCACTGTCACCACACGACAAGTTCAGAAGCAGCCTTTCTGTGGAGGGTAGAAATGTTTGTGTACAAAGTAGAGAAGTATCAATTATGTAACAAACTTTGTGTAATAAAATTTTGTATAAAGTTAAAAAAAAAGGATCTTACAGTAGAGCCCCATGATTGAATCCTAGAGGCTTCCTAAGAAGGGAATGACCAGAACACATACACACATACAAACACACACATGGACACCAACTTTGTCTTTCCCTCTTGCTTGCTTTGTCATACCATTTATTGCCTCAGGGCTCTGCCAACAAGATTTTATCCTGTGATGATATTGTTCAGCTTTGTACCACAGAACTATAAACCTAATAAATTTTTTCTTTATAATTCAAAAAAATAATTTTGTCTATAAGTGGGTATAGATTGACTTAATTATTTCATGTTTATTTCTCTGTTTGCTCAATTGAATGGGTTAAGAACTATACTGAATAAAATTTGAAAGAGAAGACACTATTGTTTTATTCATGACCTAGTCAATAATTTCTATTTTACTTCATTTTGTAAAATATTGGCTGTCAATTTTTCAGTCAAAGCCTTGACAATGCCAATATAAATCAATCTTGTGTTATAATTTTTCTTAGTTTTTAATCATAGAAAGATTTTGCATTTATTCAAGTGATTATGAGATTTTTGTCGTTTATTCTATTTATATTCTGCATTAAATTTATTTAACATGTTGAAAATATTTGCAATCCTGGTGTGAAAACACCTGCATTATGATATATGAACTGTTTAATGTGTTGATAAAATCTGTGTGTAAAGATTGTATTGATACTTTTTTATTCTTCTCTCATATATTACATCCCCAAAGCAGACTCCCCTCCCCCTCCACAACTCCCAACCCCTTCCACTGACCTTCTCTCTCTCTCAGATCCACTCATCCTCTATTTCCCTTCAGAAAAGAGCAGGCCTTCCAGGGACATCAACCAAACATGGCACCACAAGTTACAATAAATCTCTGTACAAGCCATCATATCAAGTCTGAACTAGGCAAAGCAGTAGGAAAAAGTGTGCCCCAAAGCAGACAAAAGCAGGCTCAGTAACACCATCTGCTCCACTGTTAGGACTCTCATTAGAACATCAAACTACTCAGCCATAACAAATAAGCAGAGAACTTACCTCAGACCCATACAAGGTCTGTGTTTGTTACTTCAGCTTCTGTGAGACCCTATGAAAACCAGGTTAGTTGATTCTGTGGGCTGTGTTCTTCTGGTGTCCCTGAATCCTCTGGCTGCTATGATCCTTCCTTCTCCTCTAACACTGGTTTCTTTGAGCTCCTTGAGCTGTGAGTCTTTGCGTTTGCATCTACTCCCATCAGTTGCTGAAGGAAGACTATCTGGTGGAAATTCTGCTAGGCACTGAGTAGAGTAGAATATAATTAAAAATAATTTCACTGATTTTTTTTCTTCGCTTAGTCATATTTGGTTCTTTCCTAGGTCTCTGGACTATCCAGCCTCTGGAACCTGTCCATCCAGGCAATGTCAGGCTTGGGATCCCTCCAAAGTATGGTTCTCACGTTGGAACAAGTTCATTAGTTGCTCTCACTATTTCTGCACCACCTTTACTCAAACACATTTGCAGGCTGAACAAATTGTAGATTGAAGGATCTGTCCCTGTCTAGAAGTTCCAGTCCCTCCACTGGAAACCTGGTCTGGTTACAGAAACTGGCCAGTTTGGGCCCTGTATTTCTGATTAGGAGTCTTAGCTAGGGCCACCCTCATAGATTCCAGGGAGTTTCCATTGTAATAGGTTTCTATCTTGCCCTGAAAATGAGCCCACCATTCCAGTCATCCCTCCTAGTGCTATCTTTTTCCATGTCACCCATCTCATTCCCAGTCTGTTCACAAAATTTCTTCTGTCTTTACCTCCCAGGGAGATTCATGAGCCATCCTTAGTATTTAGCCTCTCTGGGTCTGTGGATTGTAGCTAATATCAACCTATAAGTGAGTAATTATCTTTGGCCTTCTGAGTCTGGATTATCTCACTCAGGATGATCTTTTCTAGTTCCAACCCTTTGCCTGTGAATTTAATAACGTCATTTTTTCTCTTCTGTCAGGTTCAATGTATGTTGTTTTATGTTGAAATCTTTGATCCACCGGGACATAAATTTTGTGTAGGGTGATATATATGGATCGATTTACATTCTTCTACATACAGACATCTAGGTAGCTCAGGAGCATTTGTTGAAGATGCTCTCTTTTTCATTGTGAATTTCTGACTGGTATGACAGCCATTTTTCTATGTTAATCCTATTAACCCATAATTATGGCAGATCCTTTCATCATCTGATATCTCCTTCAGTCTCTTTCTTCGGTGACTTGTTCGGTAATTTATTTTAGGTCTTGTATCCAGCCATTTCATTGAAAGTGTTTATCAACTCTAGGAGTTCTCTGGTAGAATTTCTGGGATTGCTTATGTATACTCTCATATCCTCTGCAAATAAAAGTACTCAGGCTTCTTTTCCAATTTGTTTCCCCTTGATAGAATTTAGTTGTCTTATTGCTTCAGTTAATACTTTGGTACAAGTACTTTACCAAATAAATATGGGCAGAGTGGTTAACCTTGTGTTGTTCCTGGTTTTAGTGGAATTGCTTTGACTGATCTATCCAAAACTTTCTCATGAAGAGGTGTCAGAATTACTTCCAAAGGCTTTTTTTCACATCTAATAAGAGATGAGGATAATTTTTTATATGGTAGATTATAATGGTAGATTTTCCTATGGTGAATGATGTTTTTTATGTGTTCTAGAATTTGGTTTGTGAGTATTTTATTGACTATTTTTGCATCAATGTTCATTAGGGAAATCAGTCTCCAATTCTTCCTTTTTTGAATCTTTGTGTGATTTGTATAACAGGGTGACTGTGGCCTCATGAAATAAATGGCCCTTCTGTTTCTATTTTGTGGAATAAATTTCAGGAGTATAGATATTAGTTCTTCTTTGAAGTTCTGGTTGAATTCTATGCTAAAACTGCCTGGCCCTGAGCTGTTTGTTTGTTTGTGAGATGTTTAATAACTTCTTCTATCTCCTTAGGGGTTATAGGTCTGTTTAAATTGTTTATCTGATCTTGATTTAACTTTGGTCAGTGGTATGTGTCTAGAAAATTATCCATTTCATTAAGGTTTTCCAATTTTGTGGACTATAGTTTTATAAAGTATGACCTAAAAAAGTTTTAGATTTCCTCAGTGTTTTTTGTTATGTCCTCCATTTCATTTCTCTTTTGAGTAAATTGGATTTCTCTCTCCAACTATTTGTTTGAATATGGGTTTGCTTATCTTGCTGATTTTCTCAAAAATTAAACCAACTCATTCTTTCACTGATTCTTGTATTATTCTCCTTGTTTATGTTTATTGATTTCAGCCATCAGTTTGCTTACTTCCTGCCATCTCTTCCTCTTGGATATGCTGTCTTCTTTTTGTTCTTGACCTTTGGGTTGTATTGTTAAGTTGGTACTATGAAATCTCTCTAATTTATTTATAAAAGCACTTATTGCTGTAAACATTCTTCTTAGCACTACTCTCACTGTGTCCCATAAGTTTGGGTTATGTAGTGCATTTTTTTTCATTGAATTCTAGGACGTATTTAATTTCCTTTTTTATTTTGCTTTAACTTATTTTTCAGTCAGTAGAAAGCTGATCAGTTTCTAGGGGTTTGTAGGTTTTCTGTTGTTGCTGAAATTCTGTTTTATTCTGTGGTGGTCTGATAGGATAGAGGGGGTTATTTCAGTTTGTCTGTATCTGGTGAGATCCATGTTGTGATTGAGTATATGGTCAATTTTAAAGAATGTTCTGTGAGGTGCAGAGAAAAAAAACGTATATTCTTCTGTGTTTGGGTAAAATGCTCAGTGGATATCTATTAGGTCCATTTGGTTCATAAAATTTCTTAGCTCCAGCATTTCTCTAATTAAGTTTTGTCTAGATGATCAGTCCATTGGTGAGAACAGGGTATTGAAATTGTTCACTCTCAATGTAGGAGAGTTTATGCGTGATGTAAGTTTTAGCAATTTTACTTTTCCAAATTTTGACAGCCTTGAATTTCAAGCATAGATTTTAAGAATTAAAATATCATCATGGGGTATCCTGAGCAGATCTGGGGCTCAAGCTCCATAGCCAGTCCCACAACACCCAGAGGAAGCTCCACTCTCAGGCAGTCTGACACGCCCAGGATCAGAAGTGAAGAGAAACCAACATCTGTCCCAACACCAGGAGTAACTGGGACCAGTGATACTAGGAACACAGGAACTCTGCCAGCCCAATGGCTCAGGTTCCTTCCGGTCTCTCTGGGCTGGTGTCCTGAACAGACCTTGGGCCAAGCTCCTCAGCCAGTCCCACAACACACAGAGGAAGCCCCACTCCCAGGTGCTCTAACAAGCCCAGGGTCACAGGATCCCAGAATCACAGGATCACAGAGAAAGCATATTTCTGAGGAGTTCTGACACAACCAGGATCACAGGAAGAACAGTCTCCAGTCAGATTTAGCAAGGGCAGGTAGCACTAGAGATAACCAGATGGCTGGGTGCAAGCATAAGAAAATAAACAACAAAAATCAAGGTCATTTGGCATCATCTGAACCCCATTCTCCCACCATAGCAAGTCCTGAACACATCATTACACCGGAAAAGCAAGGTTCAGATATAAAATCACTTCTCATGGTGATGATACAGGACTTTAAGAAAGACTTAAAGAAATATAGGAGAACACAGGTAAACAGCTAGAAGCCCTTCAAGAGGAAACACAAAAATTTCTTATGTCCATGAACATACAAGAAGCCTACAGAACTCCAAATAGACTGGACCAGAAAAGAAATTCCTCCTGTCACATAATAATAAAAACACAAAATGCACTAAACAAAGAAAGAATTTTAAAAGCAGTAAGGGAAAAAGTCAAGTAACATATAAAGGCAGGCCTATCAGAATTACATCAGACTTCTCACCAGAGACTATGAAAGCTAGAAGATCCTGGGTAGATGTCATACAGACCCTACAAGAACACAAATGCTAGCCCATGATACTATACCCAGCAAAACTCTCAATTACCATAGATGGAGAAAACAAGATATTCCATGAAAAAACAAAATTTACACAATATCTTTCCACAAATCCAACTCTACAAAGGATAATCAATAGAAAACATCAACATAAGGAGTAAAACTACACCCTAGAAGAAGCAAGAAAGTAATCTTTCAACAAATCCACACAAACCTAATTCTACCTCTTACAAAAAAAACAACAGGAAGTAACAATTACTTTTTCTTAATATCTTAATATGAAAATTAATATTACAAACATATCCTAATTGATTGAAATCCAAAAATATGAGGAATTAGAAATGTGTTGATTGTCATCCAATGGCCTCTATAATTTGGTAATTGGAGAAATAGGTACAATATTGTACAATCTATATATACTTTCAGCTTGTTTGTTTGTGACAGTGTCTGGCTGTGTACAACATAAGGGTCTTAAAATCTTGCTTCTCCTATCTCAGCTTTTCTATTAGTAGTATTGTTTATTTCATGTTTTTACACTATACTATGGTTTTTTTAGAACAGCTTATATATTTCAAAAGTATTTATATACCCAAAAGAAAAATAGATGATTAACTAGGGAGGTTGCTTGTAAGAGAACAACAAAGAGTGAGACTGAATGCTTTGCTTGATGTTTGTAACTCTTGTATCAAGTTTGAAGAAGAGGACTTTATAAAGTTACTCTTTCTCTGAGATGAAGGCTTTTCCAAATTATCACAGCTAATGAACCAAATTCTTACCCTCACCTATGCCTGTGCCACCCTCCAAGCAGAACCATTGTTCATTGAAACAGTTGTTGAATGACTTTCTGGATAGACCATCTTAAGACATACACCATTTCTTAAATGAATGTAACCTGTTCTCTGTGGGCTGAGAATAGTCACTCACTCAAGTCAAATAGCTTTGACCATAGCAGGAAGTCTGTATCCAAAAATCGTGCCTACAATTCATTTCTTGGTGCAGCAGAACTATCAACTCTCAGCTTAGCTACGATGGAGGTAAAATCCTTTGGTGATATGAGGATCATTGAAGTACAGCCTTATTACAATGAAATCCAATGTCTAAAATTTGTTCTTATTTTGGGCTTGTACCACAGTAAGAGCCAAAATTTTAAACTCTACTAAATACAAAACAAACAAAAAGACTTTATATATTTATGTTCATTTAAGAAAATACTAGTAGTGATGTATTATTTTGAAATATACATACAGTTAATATGTTTGGAGTTATTTAAGATTAATATTGAGAAAATGTATTTTCACTATTGCTGTAGACGATCGTCTTCATAAGACTGTTAAGTTGATTGTTGTTTTATATCAAACAACTTTTATAATACTTATTTTTATTGTTATAATATTTTATAATTTTTAAGGAATATAACAAAAAAGATATTGTAGGTATTGATGGGGGGTCTCTGGGAGGAGTTGGGGTACAAAAGGAAAACAAGAGTGTGATTTAATTCTATTTACTTAAAATATGTTTTTAAATGTTAACAAATTCAGAAAAATTGAAGTCATGTAACTTTTCTCATCATAATGCAATAAATTTAAAAAAACAAAAAGGCCATCTTGGTGGATTTTTCCTTTGATGGGTATGAAGTGTCCTTCTTCCCCCTTTCTCTTTGGTTTGAAATCTATTTTGTTAGATATGAGATTGGTTTTACCAGCTCTTTTTAAAGATCCATTTGCTTGGAAAATCTTTTTCCAACCCTTTACTCTAAGGTGATATCTATCAGGTAAGTATCTTATTTTAAAGCATATTTCTCTTATGACCCAGAAGGATAGATCCTATTTCCCATCCATTCAGTTAGTCTGCATCTCTTTATTGGGAAATTGAACCCATTAATATTGAGATATATTAATGACCAATGATTTTTCATTCCTGTTATTTGGGTGGTGGTGGTGGTGTGCGATGCTTTTCTTTTGGTGTTGGCTATATGAGATTCTTTATTTCATATGCTATTGTTACTGAAGTTATCCTCCTTGTATGAGAATTTTAGGTCTAGTATCTTCTGTAGGGTTGGATTTATAGATAGATATTGCTTGATTTTGACTTTGTCATGGAACATTTTATTTTCTCCATATGTGGTGATTGAAGATTTTACTGGGCATAGTAGTCTGGGCTGACAACTTACAGTCTGCAGGACAGCTATCCAAGCCTCTCTGGACTTCAGAATCTACGTTGAGAAATCAGGTGAAATTCTAATAGGTCTACTTCTATATGTTACTTATTCTTGTTTTCTTTCAGCTTTTAATATTCTGTTGTTCTGCATATTTATTGCCTTGATAATTATGTGGTGAAGAGACTTTCTTTTTGGTCCAACATATTTAGTATTGTTATTTTTTTTTTTTGTACTGTTATAGGCACCTCCTTCCTTAGGCAAAGAAAATTTTTTTCTATGACCTTGTTGAAAATATGTTCTAGGCCTTTGAGCTTAGATTTTTTTCCCCTTCTATTCCTGTTATTTTTATGTTTGGTTGTTTCATAGTATTCCAGATTTCCTGGATGTTTTGTATCAGACAATTTTTAGATTTACCATTTTTTTTCTTGGTTTTTCGAGACAAGGCTTCTCTGTGTAGCCCTAGCTGACCTGGAACTCACTCTGTAGACCAGGCTGGCCTCAAACTCAGAAATCCACCTGTCTCTGCCTCCCAAGTGCTGGGATTAAAGGTGTGTGCCACCACTACCTTTTTCTAGTATATCTATTCCTTCTATTGTGTCTTTGGCACTTGAGATTCTCTCTTCCATCTCTTGTATTCTGTTGATGATGCTTGCATTTGTAGTTCCTGTTCACTTATCTAGATTTTGCATTTCCAACATTATCTTAATTTGTGTCCTCTTTATTGCTTCTCTTTCCATTTTCATATCTGAAACAGTTTTATACTTTTCCTTCAACTCTGTTTTCTCTTGGTATTATTTGCTTTCTTTTGTTGCTTGTAGTTTTTTGCTACCCCACCTAAGCTCAGGGAATGGCTGTACTACCAGCTGCAACCCAGATTTTCTTGAATTCATGGATAAAAGACACACATATGCACACACACACACACACACACACACACACACACACACACACACAGGATGTTCATTTTCAGCTTGCCTTCTGACATAACTGCTGGGCACTATGATCTTCCCCCTGGAAAAACATGCCCTTATCAATACTCTTAGCTCTGCACCTCCCACCTGCCCAAACCTTTACTTGCTAAAATACATCTATTCCCTGATAAACACCCTTGAGCAACCACCTGTAGGAGTGGCCACAGGCCCTGCTCCTCCCGAGATCTCACATCTCTGCTTGATTCTCCTCTCTCCCAGGTATGGTGAACTCTCCTCCCTTCCTTGAGTCTGTCCTCTTTTCTCCAGGAACCCAGAATTCCCATCTATTTCTTTTGCCCAACAGGGCAGGGCTTTTTAACTGACAAATCAAGAACCAATTGGGTAACAGTACGTTAACGTCAGAACTCCCATTACATTCCTTAATTGATTTTTTTCATTCCATCTTTAAGAACTGTTATCATCCTCATAAAATAGGTTTTAAGGTTATTTTATTGTGCTTCAACTAAGTTTGAATTTTCATGCCTTGCTATAGTATGACAGCTGGTTTCTAGTGAAGACTTGTTGGCCTGGTTTGTTTCTGTTCATATGATGGTGTCTAGGCATCTAGGTTTTGAGTAATTATAGGTCTAGGTGCCAATATCTGTATTTGTCTTTGTTGAATGGGTATTTTGTTCCTTGGTTGCTGTCTTAGTTAGGGTTTTACTGCTGTGGATAGACACCATGATCAAGGCTACTCTTATAAGGACAACATTTAATTGGGGCTGGCTTACATGTTTGGAGGTTCAGTCAATTATCATCAAGGCAGGAACATAGCAGCATCCAGGCAGGCATGATGCAGGAGTAACTGAGTGTTCTACATCTTCATCCAAAGGTTGCTAGCAGAATACTGGCTTACAGGCAGCTAGGGTGAGTGTCATAAGCACACACCCACAGAGCCACACTTCCTCAAACAAGGTCACACCTCCTAACAGTGACACACCCTGGGCCAAGTATATACAAACCATCATATTCTACTCCCTGACCTCCATAGGCTTGTTCAAACACATGAGCCTATAGGGGCCATAACTAGCCATAGCATAATAAAAATGTACATTTAATCTAACTTCCAAAGACCCCATAGTGTATAGCGTGTCAACAATGTTAAAAGTCCAAAGTCCAAAGTCTCTTCTGAGATGCATCCAATCACTTAACTGTAATCTCCAAATCAAGACAGGAAACCAGAGGGACAAACTCCAAACTCTGCATCTCCATGTCTGATGTCAAAGCTGTCTTCAGATCTTCCACTCCTTTTTCATCTTTGTTGACTGCAACAAACTTCTTTCTCCTAGGCTGGTTCCCCTCCCTGTTAGCAGCTTTCCTCAGCAGATAGTCTATGGCTCTGGTATCTTGAAAATCTTGGGGTCTCCAAGGCAACTTCAATGTTACAGTTCTTGTTTCAATATCTGTGTTCCACATGTGATCTTCTAGACTCCTCCAAAGGCCTTGGTCAAATCTTCAGCTCTGTCCTCTATTGCACTTTAAGCTCAGGTTGATCCACTCCACTGCTGCTGCTGTTCTTAGTGATCATCACATGGTACTGATCATCTCTAATAAACTGGGATTTCCTGCTGCAACTAGGTTTTACCAAAAGCCTCTCATAGGTTCTCTTCATGGTGCCAAGCCTCAATTCCTTTGCATGACCCCTTCAGCCCTGGGTCATCAACTGAAACTGAGGCTGCACCTTCACAGGTGTTCTCTATGGCCTATCATAGTGCCAAGCCTCAGTTGTTCTTCATGACCCCTTCATGCCTTGAAAACCAGTATGACCTGGGTGACTCTTACACAACCTTGGCTATTTCTGGAACACAGCTTCGTTGTGCTCTCAGAAAATACTTTCCAGAATATTTCACCTCAGTGGTGCTGGTCTCTTCTTAGTAAACACTAATTTCTTACCTCCAGCTAACCAGCATGAATTGTCCCAGTAGCTCCCTCTATTCTGGACACTAAAGCCAGAACCACATGGCCAAAGCTGCTGAGTTCTGCTGCTTGCTGAGGCTGGAAAATGCCCCACCCCCTTCTTCTAATACATTAGCAACAGCTTTATTCTTTCTAACTTCCTCGCTGGCTAAGCCTGGCTGTCCTGGAACTTGCTCTATAGTTTTGAACTCAGAGATCTGCATGCTTGTCTCCTAAACACTGGGATTAAAGGTGTCATCCGCCAAACCTGGATTTAAGTTTTTCTTAACCTAGAACTAGCTCTGTCCCAGACTCAGAGATCTGCTTGGCTTTATCTCCTAGGATTAAAGGTGTGTACTACCATGCTTGGATCTAAACTTAGCTGGGTAGAATCTTTCTCCAAGGTCTCACTCCCTTAATCTGCTATCTCCTAAACCATAGGATTCAACTCTATTTCACATCCTGGTGCCCCTTGAATACTTGAATCTTATTTTTCTTTTCCTTTCTAAGCTTGCTATGTTTATTCAAAACACACTTCATGAGACTTCACCAGAGAACAAAGTCTATGATGAGTGTTTCTTTTTTTTTTTTTTTTTTTTTTTTT
>NW_022196906.1:6952596-6953676 GCF_008632895.1 Mastomys coucha
CTAAGGAATCCAGCTCAACAGCTAAACACTTCAGACCACAAAGTTAACATTAACAGTAGGTTACATTATGTCTTACAACAAACGTTCTATCAACCTCTTGAGTCAAACCTGTAGTATCACAGTATCACATGTAGAAATGTTATCTTTCCCTTAGTTTTCATGCAACACAGATGTTTTAAATGTTAACAAAAATAAACAAAAATAATGGAAAATATATGATCAGAAGGAATGAAAGTAAGCATCAAACAGTTCTGGTGAAGCTTAGTCTACTTCTTCCATGCGTGATGTGTCATCATCTCCTTCCAGGGGTGGCATTTCTTCAGTTACAGCAACACTGGTATCATCCACAGTAGGATCATCCTCATCAATACCTAGACCAAGCTTGATCATCCTGTAGATCCTGTTAGCATGGGTCTGGGAATCTTCCAGACTGAAGCCGGAAGACAGGAGTGCAGTTTCATATAGCAAGATGACCAGATCCTTCACAGACTTGTCATTCTTGTCAGCCTGTGCCTTTTGCCTTAAGGTTTCAATAATGGAGTGATCGGGGTTTATCTCCAGGTGTTTCTTTGCTGCCATGTAACCCATTGTTGAGTTGTCTCTGAGGGCTTGAGCTTTCATGATTCTCTCCATATTTGCCATCCACCCATATGTGCTTGTGACAATACAGCACGGGGATGTCACCAATCGGTTTGACACAACCACCTTTTCAACCTTTTTCTCCAAAATATCTTTCATAATTTTGCAGAGGTTCTCAAATTTTGTCTTTTTCTCTTCCTGTTTCTTCTTTTCCTCTTCATCTTCTGGAAGTTCCAGTCCTTCTTTGGTAACAGACACCAGGGTCTTGCCCTCAAATTCCTTCAGCTGTTACACACAATACTCATCAATGGGCTCAATCATATAGATTACTTCTAAGCCATGCTTTCGGAGATGTTCCACAAAAGCTGAGTTAGCAACCTGGTCCTTGGTCTCACTTGTGATAAAATAGATGTGGTTTTCCTTCATTCTGGTACAGTAGTCCTTCAGAGAAACCATCTCATCCCCAGAAGCAGACGTGTAGTACCGCAACAACTCTGAAAG
>NW_022196906.1:6955246-7000461 GCF_008632895.1 Mastomys coucha
AAAGGCAAAGGTCTCCACCTCCTCCTCCTCCATTGGCTGGTCCTGGGTCTGGGTTTCCTCAGGCATCTAGGCTGAATGAGTGAGCACGCACTGGACGAAGGCGACCGCACCATACCGGGACTCTGAAGCGACTGGGTGTTTCTAAAACTTCCTTTGTCAATGCAATTAATCTGAATCTCTTCACTTTAGCCTTAGGCAAATTCCTCAGACAAGGGCAAAAAGTAGCCACATTCTTTACCAAAATACCACTAAAACAATCTCTAGGCCATATATTGAAATTTTTCACTGGCACCTTTTGGCATACATTCACACAATTAAAATCATTCTCCATCTTCATACTAGGATAGCCCATTAAGCACCGTTTAAATTATTCCACTGCTTTCCAAATCCAAAGTCCCCAAATCCACATTCTTTCAAACAAAAGAATGGTCAGGTCTATCACAGCAATACCTGACTCTGGGTATCAATTTCTGTCCTGGGTTTTACTTCTGTGAAGAGACACCATGACTAAGGCCACTCTTATAAGGAAAACATTTAATTGGGGCTAGCATACATGTTCAGAGGTGTCTTAGTCAGGGATTCTATTCCTGCACTAACATCATGCCTAGAAGCAACGAAGGGATTTATTCAGCTTACATTTCCACACTTCTGTTCATCACCAAAGGAAGTCAGGACTGGAATTTAAGCAGGTCAGGAAGCAGGAGCTGATGCAGAGGCCATGGAGAGATGTTACTTATTGGTTACTTCCTTGGCTTGCTCAGCTTGCTTTCTTCTAGAACACAGGACTATCAGCCCAAGGATGGCACTACCCACAAGGGGCCGTCAACACTTGATCACTAATTGAGAAAATGCCTTACAGCTGGATCTCATGAAGGAATTTCCTCAAGGAAGGCTCCTTTTTCTGTGATAACTCCAACTTGTGTCAAGTTGACACACAAAACCAGCTAGTACAAGAAGTTTAGTCCATTATCATCAAGACAGGAACATTGCAGCATCCAGGCAGGCTTGGTGCAAGAGGAGCTGAGAGTTTTACATCTTCATCTGAAGGCTGCTATGGGAATACTGTCTTCCCAGGCAGATAGAATGAGGGTCTTAAGCCCACAACCAAAATGACACGCCTACTCCAACAAGGCCACATCTGCTAACAGTGACCCACCTTGGGCCAAGCATAAGCAAACCACCAGAGTTTCTATTTTCTTTCTGTTCTTCTGGCCTTTCTGGTCTGGAGCTCTGGCATCTGTTGTGAATCTAGGTCTAGCAGGGAGTAGCCAAATGAGTTGGGGGCTGGACTTCTGGCAATTAGTGTGGAACAAGGTAATGAGGAGGTATGGGGAGATTGGGGAATAGTGCCATGGGACACTGAAAAAGTAGAGAAGGTTTTCATGAAGGCAGACCATTCAGATTTCTGGCAGGTGGGGAGTTCTCTGTTCCAGTAGGGAGTTTCTGCTGGAGTTCTGTCAGTAGGAGAGTACTCCGATCCAGCAGAGAATCTGTCAGATTTTATCTACCCATTTTCTTATTTTTCTACTTCATGTGTCAATTAGTGATGTTTGACATTGAGGTTATTTTATTTATTGATATTTTACTGAATTTTTAAAATATTTATCAACTTTTTAGAATTATGGATTCCATGCTCTATTTCTCATCTAATTCATTGAATTTCTCTTTTAAGTTTTAGTATCCTTACTTTATTAATCTGTTTATTTCAGGTCAGATATCATTATTAAAACTGGACTTGTGAATTTATTGTCCAGAATTTCAAATGTTTCAATATTTTGGCTATTGATGACTTATGAAAATTTGGAGAAACCTTGGATTTTTATACTTCCCATACTATTTGTGCAGATATTGGGGCCCATACTTCTTCCAGTTTTAATTGGGTCCTATATAGTGAACAACATTCTTTTAAGTTTACAACAATGACTAACACCTAACAGAGAAAAAGCAGCCCCAATTAAATGTTGTCCTTTGTAAGCATTGCCTTGTTCATGGAGGAAGAGGAGGAGGAGACAAGACTGGAAATAAAAATAGATCAAAGTAGGAAAAAAAATCATTGTGAGGGTCTGAAAACTAAAACAATAAATAAGAAGGCAAATCTTAAGGCTGGGTAATATTTCTTCTTTTATTAGGAGATAAAGTCCAGTTTCCAGCGTCTTCCTATGATATTCAGTTACTTGAAAAGGACAGGAAGTGAGAGGAGACTGAGTCCTTTCCTCTCTTGAAGTCTAAGTAGGTTAGGGTAGAAAAGGGGTGCTGAGAGGATGAGCTTTATCCTGCTGTTCCATGCTTGCACATTGCTATGAGTACTGTGAACTGATTTTCTGCCAGTGCTTCTGTATCCAGACACCAGAATGTAGGGTAGGTATCAGAGAACACCTGAGAATCCCCATACTGGATACCCTGTCTCACAATGTGGGGATGACCATGAAAAATGCCCATGGTACCAAGAGCCTTTGACATTCTGATAATATGCTTTTGAAACAAGCAAGCAAATTGCACTGGTACATGAGGCAATGGACACTGAGTGAGTCCTCATATTCTGGCCATACTGGGTATTCACATAGAATGTTCTCTCCATAGGGCAGGCTGAAGTTCTGCAAATACTGGCATCCCTCCCTCAGTTTTTCTTTGTAGTGCAATCTCCCCACACTCCCCTTAAAGAAACTGCACTGAGCATTGGGGATCTAAATCTCATCCAGTTTTCTTGGCTCGAAATGTTTTTCTGGGGTTTATTTTGTTTAGCTGATGAAGATAAGGAAGCCTGTAACCTGGACGTGATAGGTTTTTTCCTGGCTGGAAGATTTGATGATAAAACTCATTCAAGATTATTTTCTGTAGCAGCACCATTGAGCGTATGCTTGCACAGTGGCACACTATTGATAGAGCTCGTCTAGGCAGTGATTTCTCTTTCTGTTGAGCCCTGTTTTGAAGAGACCATTCTGCTCTTTTCTACAACATTTTTTTGTGTCCTTTTATTTTAGGACCCACTTAGTCCATTTGATGTTGTTTATATGAATTTGTATATACAGACATATAACAATAAAAGTTATAGAAGAAGAGATCATGAATTTAAGGAATGGAGAGTACTTGGGAGGAGCTGGAAGTGGGGAGGGAGGAGCAGAAATTATTCAAATACAATAATCAGGAATTTAAAGGAAAACAAAACAAAAATTTAAAAAACACCAGGAATACAAACATAGAAGTCCTTGATTTGGGTGTTGCCATTTTTCAGTGCAATGGTTTGAATATATTGTCACTCAGTATCAGAAAGTAAGTTGATCTTATATCTATAATTCAAAAAAATTATACTAACCATGCTTCAAACCACAAAGAATTATAGTTCATAATGGCCAATTTTTGACTTGTTTTATAGTCCATCAAGATGGGAATATCACCTTAGGGTACAATTTGGTTTTCCTTATCATGAAAGTCTGACACCATTAGAAACTTCATATAAATAAAAAAAATGAGCCCCCTGCAGAGGTAATGAGAGCAAATATATTCAATCTTCCTTCTGATGTGTCATTCTGACTCTTTTGACAGTTGAAGATACAAAATTACAACCAAATGCCTTTAGCACAGGAAGGAAAAATGCAAGCATTAAGCAAATTTCTTCACATGAAATAATTAATAGTGTGCAAAGATTCGACTCAGTGGTTTTTAAAATGTAAGAATCTGATATAAAATATGTAGAATTACAAAAGCATAAGCATATGCCACAAGAATGACTGAGAAAACAGACTCACACACTCAGTTTTGTTTGCTTTAACTGCATTCATTTACTTTTTTATTCTTCTCTCATACATTACATCCTGATGGCAATTTCCCATTCCCCAGCTCCTGCCCTTCTCTTCCCCTCAAATCTACCCATCCCCTCCCCCCAGAAAAGAGCAGGCCTCCGAGGGATATCAACCAAAAACTGCATAGCAATCTACAGTAAGACCAGTCACATACCATCCACGCTGGGGTTTCACAAGTAAGTAAAAGAGTCTGGGGTGCCCCTCCCATTAGAATTTTCTACAAGAACACCAATCAATCTGTCATAGCACACATGCAGAGGTTCTAGGTCAGACCCCTACAGGCTCCCTAATCTCTGCAAATTTCTGTGAGTGCGGGTCAATAGGTTCTGTGGGTCCAGTTGTCCTGGTGTGTTCCAGATCTCTCCGCTTCCTCTGATACTTCTTCCCCCTCCTGTGCAGGACTCCTGAACTCAGCCTAATGTTTTGCCTTCAGGACTCTGTGTATATAGAGAGACAGTGATTAACAGCAACTCATGCTCTTCAAGAAGACCTGATTTTATTTTTCCAGAACTCAGGGCAGGCAGCTCACAATATAACTCCAGCTCCAGGAGCTGCAACACCCTCTTCCTGCTTCAGCGGGCACTCCACCCATGCTAAATATTCACACACACATGCAAACATTCACAAAATTAAACGAATAAACAAATCTTATTTATAAAGAAGTAAAAACACAAAGCATATTATGAGTTATAAAAATGATCTTCTTTATTTTCTTGATTTGTAGAAGTGACAAAATTGTTGTCTGGGTGTAAATGACTTCTTATATAAAAGTAAGAGACAAAGGGGAAAAATGCAAAGATACAGAATGCTTATTAACTGAACCACTGAATTCAGATCAGCCTACTCTGAAGATGTTTTAATTAAAATTCAACACAAAGGCCTTGCAACATGAAAAGGTGATTTGAATGTAGGTGTTTTCTTAAAGTTTATTTTAATTTTGACAGTAGTACATTGTTAAATATACAGATAGAATTGAAACTGAGAATTGAAGAAAAATGTTTCTTATTCTGCTCTTGGTGGTGGTGGTGGTGGTATATGTGTACATGTGTATTTATAGATGTGGGGGTCACACGTATATGTGCTTGTGCATTCAGCATCCTAAGACAATCTTGAGTAATAACTATCTCACCTTGTATTTTGAGACAGAGACTCTTGCTGGCATAGAGCTTCCCACATAAGGTAGGATGGCTGATGGGAGATTTTAAACAGAAGAAATATTGAGGGATATGGAATCTTCCTATCTTCACTTGCCCAGTGCTGGGACAAAAGTATGTGTACAATATCTGGATTTTTTTATATGTACACTCGGGACATTAAGCTCAGTTCTCCATGCTTATGTACCAAGAATTTTACCAACAGACCTCAGCCACAAATAGTTATTTGCAATAAGGCACTCAGTCGTAATGCTCCCATCCATGTCCATGACTCATATCTCTGAAGACTACATTTTCATTGGAGCAAATTTCTAAAGAGCTCTTCTATTTTAAGTTTCATATTTTATGGTTCTTGTGCTCCATCTGTAAGTCAGTAGTAGCTTCTGATTAATTTCATTACATGGCCAGGGGTGAAGCAGATGTTTTTGTTGATTTTATTCGTTTGATTTCATCTTAGTGCCTCCTATAATGCAATTCACAAAAGCAGATGTTGCGAATGCTTGCTTATCATTAGGAACAGAGAGTATTTACATAGATTTTTTACTTTAGTATCTTATAACTTTTGATAAATACATCTACTTAGACTCTAAAAACCGAGTAATTTATAATAGTTATTTCATTCATCACAGTAATATAATACAATTTTTACTTATATTTAATTTTTAGATGGTGAAATATAGTATAAAAATGGGGCTAAGAACTACCTCATACTCTTTTGAAGGGAAAGACAAGAGTCAGATAATATCACAGATGTGCCAAACTCTAAAAACTGGGCATGAAACTCAAGTACTACCTTCCAATAAAAAGAGAAAACACACATGTGCCATTTTATGGGTAGAAAAAGTGTTCAGTGAAGTAAAAGGGTATTTGTAATTTTAAAAAGAAAATTATTAAAAATAATAGATATAAATGAAAATTTCCTTAAGTTGTGAAGTTTTATTTACCCTAAGTCTACAGCAAAAAATATCATACACAATGGTAGCAAAATATGATTTTAACATAAAATAATGGTGACTAGGATCTCATTTATACTGAATTACTTTGTATATTAAGACCTTCTGTAGCAAGGAGTGTGAATAACATCGAGTCAAGGTGAGACAAATAGGTGGACTTGGAGTGAACACTTCTTAGGCCATTATTCTCATATGGAAAAGAAATAAAATGACTGTTTGTGACATTCAATTCCAGGTACCCTAAAGCCTGAAGTTTTGAGTAACAAAAGAACATGAAGATATCCCAAACAAGGCTTTAAAAGTTCAGGTCATGAAAGAAAGTGTCTGGCTACTAAACTCCAATTATGTTAACATTTATTATCAGGAGATTAAATTACAATATGAAATTCTTTTTGTTGAGACACCTCATTCAGCTACTTCCTCTATACCAAGTGCTCTATAAAGCAAGCATCACTGTTTTAGAGCAACTAATGAGTCATGGAAATAGCCATAGCAAGTGTGGGTAACTGAGTTTTTTGAGAGAGAAGGTGAAGGAAGTTGAGAAAGGTGTGAAAATGAATAGATAACTCATACTGAAAGGTGGAGCTTATTAACCATCGGTTCTGATGCAGCATCACTTAGAGACTGCTTCTGGATTCTGTGTCCTTTTCTCTGGCTCATGTCACTAAAACTGGTGAATTATTGTAGGCAGAGAATTTCTCCCCGGTATATAGTTCCAGCTATAGTCAGAAGCCATCACACCAGAGGCAAATGGTCAGAGCCACGGGGACCTGGATGAGATAAACTCACTTAGGCACTCACAAAAGTGACAATTCTACTTCACTACCACCTATGATGTAGAATTTTGGTTTGTTAGCCATTATCCTCTTCCTGGCTTGTATTATATTATTTTTTCCCAGCTCTCTTAATTCAGCACAGACTTCATAAAGGTAAAGCTATGTCAGAAACTCTTGTGCCTCTAATATCTAGAATGCTTGACACATGGCAGATATTATGTTTCTGTCCCTTCCCCAATTGTTATGTTGAAGCTCTAATCCTAAGTGTGACAGCATTTAAGTAGGGCCTTTAGGAGGCTACTAGATTTAGGAGAGGTCGCAAGAATAAAATTTTCAGTTGTCATTGAGTCCTTAAATCTCAGCTTCCTAAACACTTACTAGTGAAGACTTATGAGGAAATAACTCAGAAGAGAGTCCTCACCAAAAATATAACCATGCCCCCAATCTTGGACTTCTAGCTTCCTTAGCATGTAGGGATAGATGTTTGTACTTAAATCACCACTTATCTTAAAGTGGCTAAGACGTGAGTTTTAATTACTTTTTGTTAGATTCAAGAATGAGATGCCAATTTGTTCACAGAAGAATGGTAAAAACTAACAATGGGAATATCCGTAAAGTAAGTTTGGTATTAGAAAATCCCATGTAGCAATGGAAGAAATATAAATTGATATAATTTTTGAAGACCAATTTATTGACATCAACTGTAATGGAAAGCATATTTACCCTAAAACCTATTCACATTATGACAGCAAGATGTCCATTCTTGCCTTATAACTTAGAACAATTTCTGGTCTTGTGACAAAGCTATATAAAATAATATTAATAGCAGTTTTTTTAACAGAAATATCATAAATTGTGTGGTTGACAGTGTTTGCTGTGTATGGTAATATAGAAATATAGTAAGTTGTGTTGTTTTCCAATGTATGGGATGGACTCAGGACTTTCTGAATGCTAGGCAGTTCTACCATTAAACTATAACCATAGCACTAACAATGAGCAATATTTTTATGTTGAATGAATCTATGAAGAAAATGTGTTCCTAATAGTGTGTCAAATGTATCTATTCTTTTTCCTCCTCTTTCTAATAAAAACATAGTGTAAAATGCAACTTAAATGTATATGTTAGCTTGGAATTTGCCTGGTGCTGCCTCAGGAACCCACACAAAGATTTCGTAGTCTCACTATGTCTGGCAATATTGTGGTAAGCCAGCCCAAGTCCACACTATCAATAAGCTGACTCTGTAAAGTTTGAGTCCACAGGAAAGATACTCTGATCACATGTTCCTGATTAGTAAATGTAATCTCACAAAGATTAATTGCACTGTCCAAAGATAACACCAGTAGATGGCACAGACAGAATTTCAATATGCTTTCTTTCACCGTAAATCTATGTTCTTCTTGTTGCAAACTAGTAACAACAAAATAAATATGTTAGCTACTGCAAAGTAAATTCTGGAGAAACAAAGCCAAGACTAAAAGTAAAGCAGTGGTGAGTTTTGAATTGCCAGGGTTTCCATCCAGCAGAGGCCAAATCAAAATGAGGGAGCTACCAGTACACCTGTGCTATGTCCTGGAAATAGCCATGCAAAACCAAAGACAGAGGTGTGGGTTTTCTTCCTAGGAAGGCAACAAAATTTATGCAGTATTCCTTTTCTTTTAGATAATTACATTCAAATAACCATATTTTTTAAAGGTTAAAGTTAAAAATAATTACAATCTTAAAAAACATGTAGCTAGTGCTTTTTATGTTTGTTTAACTCTAAATGTGACCATGTTGTTATTTGGCTGTAAAGGTCATGAATTAGAAGCTTGAGTTGAAATTCAAAGATTTTTTCCAAGACCAACTGTAAGAGTTTAATTATTTCTTCCTGAAGCATTAGATCCGAACTTTGTTCATACGATTAAAGCTGGATATACTGAATTTATAGACTGACACAAAATGTTGGTTTTATAGGATTCTTTAAGAAAGACCACTTGACATTTAGAGAAGGTTCTAAATCATATGACACTTAAAAGATAATAAAACACATTGTGTTGAGGTGACATCACAGCATAGAAATGACAATGGGCGAAAAATAGAAAAACAGAACATATTTAAATTGGTACTTCAAAAACCATACTCTTCTCTCACATACATATGTGGATTTTGACAACTTTACTTAAATTCACTTACTTCTCTTTCTCATGCATGAAACTAAAATGGCAAATCCCCATCTCATCTGCAACAAATCTTAGACAGTAGGGTTGAAGTAGTTACTGTCTTATCAGTGGGGTTTTGTTTCACTTAAATCTTGCATTATATATACATTGAAGACAACAAGGAAAGTTTACTTTATATGATTCCTTCTGTATTTCAAATTTATTAAAAACACATCAAATTGATGAATATTGCTGACATGCTAGAGAGTATGTCAAGTCTTACATTAGACACTGGCAATGTGCAGGTTAGTAAAGTCTGCTTTCTTCAAATACAACACGGGGGAGACAGATAAGCAGACTGTGTGAGAGTCATTGGTTACATGGACTAATCACTAAGAAGGAAAGAAGTAGAAAGAGAAACTTCATTCAAAAGGGTAAGTGATTTGGGTCTGAAAGACGTTTAAACAGCCAGGAAATAGAAAAGAAAAGCTACCTCAACAAAACAACATCTAGCAAATAAGATGTGGCATCTTCTAAAGAAGTCCTGGGAAAGCTAACAGGAAGGGCAAAGAAAATAGACAATAGTCCCTTGGTGCATCATCTTGTCATACTTGGTAGTGAAATGATAGACTATTACAGAATAAACTATAAACCTGTGCCAGGTGAGAGAAGACATACATGCAGGGAGAAAAGTTTCACCAGGTATACATCTAACAGAACAAACATTAATTTAAAATTTTAAATGTCAGAAATCAAATAATCCATAATATAAATGGGCAAACCAAATGAGCCAACAATTTCAATAGTAAAAATATGCATGGCTCATAATTATATAAAAATAGATTCAACATCCTTTGTTATGACAGAAATAAGTACCAAAACTGTACTGAAGTTCTATCTCATTTCAATCAGAATAGCAATCACTAAGAAAACAAGCAACAAATTTTGGCATGGGTATAGAGAAAGAGAAAACTTTTTGCACTTCTGATAAGAACATAAATTGATGTAGCCATTATGAAAACTAGTATATAGGTTACCCAGGAAACTAAAAATAGAACCACCATAGGACCAGCTATGCCAACCCTGTGTTCATCCCTGGAGAAGTCTAAGTCAGTATGTCATAGTGATGCTCATCCATCCACTATTCACAACAGCTAACAAAACTAAATATCTATGAGCAACCATGTAAACAAAATGTAGTACAAACACCCAAAGGAGTTTTACATACATTACATATATGTGTGTGTGTGTGTGTGTGTGTGTGACATCAGCAAGGATTCTTTGCAATTCGATCAAAAATACTGTGATAAACATTTATGAAAACATAATGAACCCCATTGTTTTGAACACTTTGAAAATGGTAGGTTCCTGTGTTAGTAATATCCCTCTACAGTCAGCTACATGAAATAGGATAGTTCACCAGAACACCTACAAAGTCAGAACACAAAGCCTATCTGTGACAGCTTCAATGCACATAATGAGGATGTCAGCGAAAGCGTTAGCACTGAGATTAAAGTGAAGGGTAAAGGTCACAGAGAATGTAGGAAAAGAATCAAAAATAACTAAATGGATTGAGAAAAAAAATCAAGTATGACATAAACCCAACAACAGAAAAGCCCATGTGAATGACAGAAACTATTTGATAGAATAAACTATGTTTAATGCATTGTCCACATAAAATATCACAGCTGTGTTTCTAGTTATAATGACCATAGACTTTCATGATAGTATCTGTTTTCCTGACTTGTAATTTACCTCAATGCATTAAATTCTACTATCCTGTAGACAGTACATCCCTATTAGATCAGAATAGATACTCCTTCCTTGATGTTTTTCTAATTCATTTTTGCATTTTTTTTAATACTATGGCTCAAATCTCTTGTTAGGTGACAGAATGGTGTCCTTAAGACAAAGGATATACTATGTCAAAGTACTATGAGGTGCTGTTTTTTGGATATATCATAGCTATCAGATATCACACTAATGAACTATTCATAGCAGCTGCAGTTACCTACACAAGCATAAGACCTGGACAAGATTAAGCCAGCCAAAATTCCATTAATAAGGCGGTATTACAGGCAGTTGATACTTGTTAAGGGAGAGCTAATCATTGTTCCTTTAATGGTGCACATATAGGCAACAAAAATTGAACCTAATGGGTTATCAAAAATGTGGGCAGGGGACATGAATTTGAGAGGGGCACATTGGAAGAAAAAAAGAAGAATTAGATGAAGGAAATAGGTATATATATGATCATATTTTAGTGTATACTTATATAAAAATCTCAGATAAAAATTATAATTTAAAAATGCCTTTTGTACTGATTCTTCTCTTATTTTCCAATATGCAAGCCTTAATGAAGTTTGAATATTTTTTCCATGTACTCAGAGTTCTTTTAATTCACATATAGTACCTCTTGTGGAGTGGGTGGGATTTTATTTCTCTGTGGCTTGGCATAAAAGAATTTCTACTTAAAATTTGACTTTCAGATCTCTGATACTACACAAATACATCACAAAAAAAAAAAAAACATTCCAACCTCTTGCCAGCTTTAAACCCTTAGATTTTAAGAACTTAGTAGGTTTCTGTTATGAGTTACCAATATTGACAATATCATTTACTATTACCAGTTTCTGGCACAGAACTTTAGACGATATTACATCGGCATTTTGGTTACTTTTCAAACATGTTTTAAAGTTTGGCAACATGATTGCCATATATCACAATAAATACATATTGAGTAATTGTTCATACATGTCAATATTATATTATAAAATGGCTGCTTATCTTCATTCAGACACATTGGTATGTCTCCAGATGCCACTGTGTCAATGTGGTTTTAAATCTGAGGCTTTTCTTGCTTACACATAATAGAATACAACTTGTCTTAGGCAGTATTCACAGAATCAGGGGTAGGTTTGGCAAAGAGTGCTAGCTCTGGGGCGAGCAACAGGATAGTATTCAAATCCCTCTACACACTCCCACTGTGCATGGCTGCTGCCACCACTGTGCCTGGTACAGAACTATCTCATGCTGCTACCATTAACTACACCCAAATTCTCCCACTTTGTCCTCTTGTTTTTCTTCACTAAGTTGGGGTGGGGGAGAGGATAGCAGAAAAAAATAAAATGGGCCAAACATGGGTCCTAATCCAAATCCTGGTGTTTTTGTAACTTTTTTGTTTGTTGCAATGAAATATGTGACAAAAACTACTGAAGGGAAGGAGAGAAGGAGGGAGGGAGGGAGGGAGGGAGAGAGGGAAGGAGGGAGGGAGGGAGGGGAAAGGAGTAAGGAAGGGCTGATTTTCACTTGTCTCTCATGGGAGGAAGGCATGGCAGCAGGAGCAGGACTTTCGTCACACCATCCACAGTCAGGAAATATAGAGTGAAGATTGCTTGTGCCCAGCTGGTTTTCTCCTTTTTATTGGGTCTGGAATCTTCCCATGGAGTAGAGCCATCTACATATAGGGTGGGTCTTCCCACCTTAATTAATGTATGGTATAAAAATCCCTCACAAACACACTCTGAGAGTTGTTTCACTAGTGATTCTAAATCCCATCAAGTTGACAAGATTGTTCACCATACCAGGCTTACAGGATTTGTTCTCTCAGGTTTTCTCCAGGTATAAGATGGGGTATTTGGGGGTGGGGAGGTGAGATGGTGCATTTTGTGTTAGCCACACAGCAGAGGTGACTTCATAAATGAGAAGACAGGGTACAGCTGATAGTTTTAGGAGGTGGTGTTACCAGGATCCCCATACAGGAAGAATTCACAATAAGAGTCTTACTATGAATCCCCATAAGTCATTCACAATGTTTTAACAGAACTGTAAACAACCACTATAAACTCTTGCTCTTATTACATTGACATAAGGACCTTGTATGTTCACTGAAACTACAAATATGTTACAGATAACAAATGAAATTGTCAAGTTTCGCCGGGAAATGGTGGTGCATGCCTTTAATCCCAGCACTTGGGAGGCAGAGACAGGTGGATTTCTGAGTTCGAGGCCAGCCTGGTCTACAGAGTGAGTTCCAGGACAGCCAGGGCTACACAGAGAAACCTTGTCTCGAAAAAAGAGGGGGGAAGGGGAGAAAGAGAAGAAATTGGTTTCTGGATGCTTACATTAGTTAATATTCTATTTATTTGATAAATTTCATGGTCAAGGCAATTTATAGAAGGAAAGGTTTATTTGAAACAGAGGATTAGAATTCATAATGATAAAACATCATGGCAGCAGGGCAAAGACAAAGTGGCTGGAGCATCAGCTGAGAGCGTCTGTCTCAAACTATAAACAATAGAGTCAGCAAACTCAAAATGGCACAAGTCTTTAATCTCTCAATACCAACCTTCAATAGCATCCTCCACTAGGGTCATACCATCTAATCCTTTCAAACCAGACCGCCACAGCAAAACTGCCACAGCACTCCACTGTAATATTTAGGCAGCTGTACTTCTTGCAGAAACTGGTAAGGATCAATGACCAGCAAGATGGTGATGGACTACTTTAAGGCCCATTATGGCTTCAGTGTAACATATTAGAAAGTTATGATTCAGGGGAAAGCTGTGGTACAAATACATACATTTCAGCTTTGTGCAAAATAATGTATGTGTCCCATCTCTTCCCTTTCTCAGATAAAGCATACATATTCAAGTCCCTCCACTTAAAATAAAATATGGATCTTCAAAATTGGTCAGATGTGGTTCTTTTTTACATTTGTCAATGTGGTTTGTTTGGCCTCATATACCTAAGTTTTCTTCAGACTTGCTATGTAGTTGAGGATAGCCTTGAATTCCTAATTCTCCTGCCAATATCCCCCCAATGCTGGATGACAGCCACACAACAGCAAACCTGGTTTTCATGGCATACCTTTTCATAGGTGCTGTGCATGGAGCAGCCTGTGTTAACTTCAGAACCAGTCTGTGCCTGCTTTCTATCCTACTGAGCAAATACACCCATCCAGCCAGTGACAGTAGAATATGTCATACAGATATGCCTGCAATTCATACCTGTCTCCTCAAATGAGTTCCCAAGTTCATAGAAGATATACAGATTCTGTAATACGTACTATTAACATTAACTAATAATAATGATCAATAGAACAGGCAGTTTTCCTTAAAGATAATTATAAAAATTTTCTCATTTAAATAAAAGTTCACATTATCTCATAAAAATTGTATATATGATTTGAGATATTTTTTGATATTTTCTGATTAAACATATTTTAAGATGTTATAAAATCTCTTAGTCTGAAAGAGCCTAAGAATATTATGCAATGATTTTATTTTATTACTTCCTAATGATTTATATCCCCAAATATTTTTAGGTCATTAAAAAAGCTGAAGCTGGTCTTTTCCAGTTGTCTTTTTCATGCTGTTATTTTAATAGAAATGTCCTTACCTCTTTATAAATTGTTATTCTGTATTCATAGTCTGTTTGAAAAGGAACAGTTGGGCTCAAGTCATACCTGAAAATTGGAAGTTGAGTCAGAAATTCACATATGTAACTAATGTTAGATATGCAACTGATATGTGACTGATGGCAGAGAAAAGAGAGCTGATGCCTCTGTGCTCCCTAAATCAGGTAGGCAGCAAAGCAAGGGTGTCACTCAGGAGAGAAACCTCCTTTCCCATCCTACATGGAGCTGTGGCCCTCGTCGGAATTTAACCCTCACAAGTGCACTAAGCTCAGGCACCTGCCCTGCTCAGAGAATCCTGTTCTTATTGAGAAGGTAAAGATCCATACTGCTGAACAAACAGAACAAAATACAAAGCAACAATCGATGGACTCTGGAGACAATTCAACAGAAAAACTGGATAAAGCCCTGTCTCTGTCACAGGGATGCAAGGGTCATTTTATAAAAACTCATTTTCACTTGAAGGGATTATTAGAAAATTGGTTTTGGATGAAACCTGATATAACTAATTTTTATTTTAATACTACTTTGGAAGAGTCTATAATGTCCTATAAGAGTATCCCAGGGGATGTGGCTAGTGAAAAGAACAAAGTACACATGACTGATGGGTGCTTCTCACCTCACCTTAGGCAGCATGCTGTTCTGAAATCTCTTCAGTGCATCATTTCCCCTTAACTGAGAGATGGTTCTTCTACAAATAATGATTTAAAAGACTAGTTTTAGCTCATGCAAGTGCTTCATTTTAGGATTAAAGGAAGCCCAGAAAGTTAAGACCAAGACAACATACCTGGCATCAGCAGAGGGAGGCCCAAGTCCAGCAATTTCTTCCCAACCCATGTGCTTGACAAGACCTTTCAAATCGGTTCACAAAGATCTAGGCATTTTTGTTTTATGTTCAAGTTAAATATTCCCTGAACACAATGACTACAAAGATATTAGCAGTTATAAATGATTCATATAAGATAGTGGTGAGCATAATTGATAACCATTTAATTATTAGTGAATTGTAAAATAACAGTGACAGGCAAGTTTCTTCAGTGGCAATATAATGAGAGATTGATAAAGAATGATATATGTAGTAGGGGGAGTGCGTCAATGGATATGCTACAACATAAAAATAAAAAATAGATTATCAGAACCCACATAAGAGCAAAGAAGGCAGGTGGCAGTCACCTACTAGTCTGGAAACACAGATGTGAATCCTCATTCCTAGGGCAAACTACCTAGCCAGTCAAACTAGGATTTGTGTACTCTGGGTCCAGTGAGAAAACTTGCCTATGAGCCCAGCAACCATGCAAAAAGGTGTAGTCAATCAGGTTCCATTTTTCATCCTGTTTATAGGTCACATTTGTTTTTAGTTAAAGCAGCTGTGTTGAATTAGCTTCAGTGCAAACTAGTGAATGGAAAGGCTTAAGCATGTGACCAGAACCTTGAATAAACCACTCTGCCCAAAAATTCTGATAGAAGGCACGGCAGGGCACATCCACAAAAATTTGGTCTACAAAGAGCTCAGAAGTACCATTCAAAGAGATCATAGGTGTTCTGTGTTACAAACCAGCACTGCACTTTGTTCTGAAAAAGGGTGAGCATTTAAAATAAGCCATATGCTTTATCACATATCTGCCATTAGCTTAAGAAACAAGGTCTTCCTAATGTGGAGAGAAGGGAAGGAGGAAGGGAGGGAGGGAGGGAGACAGAAAACTCATTTGGGGGATCCATTTTTTACCCACTATAAAACTATTAAATCGAATACAGAATAACCTAAAAATAACTGGGGTAATAGGCATAAAAGCCATGGGCTATAAAAGATTCTGTCTCTTTAGTATCTCACAATTGCTTAAATTATTCACATATGCTTGTCTTGAGATGATATACTGAAAATGCAAACTATTGTTATAACTTGGATCATTGAAAAATCAACAAAACTTTGAAAATCTACTTTATCCCTTTTTTATGAAACAGTTGCAATTGTTGAGATTCTGATATCACACTGGGCTTCTGCATCAATAGCATGGTGGTGGCATTCTCAAAATGGAAACTCACTTCAAGTGTAGCTGGATCCAAGCAGAAGACTAACAAGAAACTAATTTAGTTGAAGCCAAGAGGAAGAATAGCATAGGTGGAAGGGCAGTGATAAACTTGATGTATTTCTCAAAGACAGAGATAAAGGGGTACTGTGTGGTCTGTGTATTCTATTATTGATCTGCTTCCTGGGCTGTTTAATGTGCCTGGTAATAAGGAATTATTTCCCCAGCTTCAGACTTAAAATGTGATAATAAAAATTAATAGAGTAAAGACTATTTTTCTCTTTCCTTTATGCATTTTTATGATGCTACATTTGTCATGGGAATACTAAGAAGATACACACATTGAACAGAACTCTTACAGGCTATGATGATTAGTGGTTTGAACATCAGCGAAAGTACGAATAATACTGAGGGCCATCATGGGACTCTTGTGGATTCTTAGCACCCTCAGCTCCCCAGATTTACTGCATGAGCATAGTCTATGGAGCCAGAGGGAACACACTTAGGCAAGTTACTCAACCTTGGTATGCTTACTGTAAATGGGAATGATAATAATTCATATGATGATGATAACTCATAGAGTTATTGGGAGACTTATAATAATTAATGTCACAGAGGTGTGTGTCTGCCATAAAATAGTAGCCATCATTATTTCTTAAAGAAACAGAATATAAAGAATACACATGAACTCTGCTTCTCCCTGTTCCAGGGACAGCTGCACCTTCTCATGCAGTGCCAGCCTCACCTCTTAGACATGATGGTGAAGATTGGAGTGAACCAATTTGGCTGTATTGGATGCCTGGTTACCAGGGCTGCCAACTCCTCTGGCAAAGTGAAAATTGAGCCATCAGTGACCCCTTCATTGACTTCAACTACATGGTCAGATATTTCTCTATGACTCTTTCCATGGCAAGTTCAAGGGCACGATCAAGACTGAGAATGGGAAGCTTGTCATTGAAAGAAAAGTCATCACCATATTCTACGAGCAGGGTCCCAATAACATCAATTAGGGTTTTACTTGTGCCAAGTATGCTGTACGTTCTACTGGAATCTTCACCACCATGAAGAAGACTGGGGCCCACATAAAAGATGGGGCAAAAGGGCTATTATCTCTGCCCCTTCTGCCAATGGCCCCATGTTTATAATGGATGTAAATCATGAGAAGTATGAAAACTTACTCAAGATTGTCAGCAAAGATTCCTACACCAAGATTATCCCCCTTGACTAAGGACATCCACGAAAACTATGACACTGCAGAAGGTTTCATGACCATAGTCCATGCCATTACTGTCACTCAGAAGACTGTAAATAGCCCTTCTAGAAAGCTGTGGTGTGATGGGGCTGCCCAGAACATAATCTCTGCATCCACTGATGCTGCCAAGGTTATGGGCAAGATCATCCCAGAGCTGAACAGGAAGCATACTATCATGGCCTTCCATGTTCCAGTGTGCCTGTCATAGATCTGATATGCCACCTTGAGATTAAGAAGGTAATGAAGCAGGTGTCCGAGGGTCCACTAAAGGGCATCTGGCCTAAATTGGGGACAAGTTTATCTCTTACAACTTTAACAGTGACTCTTACAACTCCACTTTTGATGCTGGGGCTGTCATTGATCTCAATGAGAGCTTTCTAAAGCTCATTTTCTGGCATCACAATGAATACAGCTACAGCAACAGGGTAATGGACCTCATGGCCTTCATGGCCTCCAAAGAATAAGAAGCCCTGGACCACCCAGCCAAGCAAGGTCATAAGAGCCACAAAGAAGACCTCAGCTGCCAAGGAGTCCCTGTCCCAACTCAGGCCTGGACTCTGAGCATCTCCTCAACATTTTCCATCCCAGACCCCTAGAATAACATGAATAGCCTTGAGAGCCCTATCCTTATGAATACCATCAATGCAGTTCACTACATCCACCCCTCAAAATTGGAGCTTCCAATTCCAGCTCTGCCCAAATCACCCATTGTTATATTATAGTAAAATTCTGTTCCCCAAAAGATATGTATTTAGTAGGCACAGTGGAGAAATTCCTGTATTGGAAAAAGTACATGTTTGATCCTTGTACCCACCCAGCTAAGGCTGATGCCTATACCAATAAAAAAATTATCATCAAAAAACTCAAAATTCTTAAAATGAAAAGGGCTTTGAACAATGCCATTAAGTCTACCTTTCCTTCCCTATATCACACACACACACACACACACACACACACACACTCATATATATGCCCTATACTATACATATATGTATATATGTAAGTAAATGTATATTTTATTTATATAGTCTTATATATAATATAGTATATATTATTTACATATAGATACATGTATATTTATATATCATTTACATATATATACATATGTGTATATATGTATATGTAAAGTGAAAGCTACTGAAGCTCAAGATTGTAAATTCATATGAAAAGCCAAGCTGGATGGTGTGTGCTTGTCATTCCATACTGAATAGACAAGGACAACAGAATATCTGGATCTTGCTGGCCAGCCTGCCTATCCCAGTTATGGAATGGCAGATTCAGTGAAACACCCTCTCTCAAAAATAAGGTACAGATAGATTAAATAAGCTACTTTGCCTCTACTTACACAAATACATGTGTACATGCTCCTATGCCCATGTGCGCAAACACAGAAACAACACATTTACATACATGTACACACACATGCACACATACATACATGCACATACATACCTACATACACACAAACATACACACAAACATGTATCTATGGGGAGATGATGAGTATAATTCTATAATTAATATATTGATACAGAATTACATGAAAGAAGAGAGTTGTCTCTATATATTATTTGAACAAGATACCAGCCAGCTAGGCAAGTTCATCTCTGTCAATCAGAGCTAAGCAAGCTCTGTTCAGACGCTAGTCCAAAATACAAAAACAGAGGCCTGAACTCAAACCATTTGACCTGTGATTCTGCCTTGGATTCAGGAATTGTAAAATTTGATGGGTACAAATTATTCATGAACTCCCAACATGCAATGACTCCTCCTCTAGCCTAGCCCTCCCATTATGTTTGGGAACAGCATCTGCAACCTCATCAAATTCATAACCATCATCACAGTAAAGACAAGTCAAAATTGAAAGCAAACCAATGTGAAAGGATACTTAGCTCAACAATGCCATGCCTCTAAGAATACAACAGTAAAATCCCCAAAAATAAATGTTATGATGGTGAATTGTGCATAAGGCATCTCAGCACAACTGAGACCAATGCCATGATCCAATATGGAGAGATTCAAATAGATTATGGGTGATGGAAAGATGGCTCAGAAGATAGGAGCACTGGCTGTTCATCCAGAGGTCCTGCGTTCAATACCCAGCAACCAGATGGTAGCTTACATTCATGTGTAATGGGACCTGATGTTCTCTTTTGTTGTTTATGTAGACAGAGCACTCATTTACATCAAAGACATAAATAATCTCAAAAAATACATAAATAGATTGTGGTGACATTTCTGATTTTTGTTTGTTTGTTTTTAATTCTTCTGTTTTATTTCTTTTTTTCCAAGTAAAATGAAGGAAACATTTCTATTCATTAAACATTATCCTCTTTGGATGCTATTATAAGAAACGTCTGAATAAGCTATTACCGTAAACATGTCAAAACAAACCTCTCAGAGCCTCATGAATGTTCTCCATCCAATCATTAATAATAAGAAAAACAGCAGCCATCGATTCTACAATGCTGACTACTGTCAAATGCAGTTCCTGCTGTTAACTATGTATTAAGTCCTTTAATCTTAATAATTACTATAGAAAGGAAGCATGCTTTATGCCACTGGATAATGTCCCACTCAGTTTCTTAAGGAGGGATGGACTTATTCCACAACACTGAGAGTGTGCTTCTGGACTATGCAGCTCTGCTTGCAGAATGACAGATCAAGCAGTGCTGACCCAGTGAGGACTGGATGGCTATAGGTACATCTTGATGCTTTTGCACCAAGCTGGGAAAACAACAAGATTATAGACGGTGCTCTCCAAGTCACTCTCTGAGTGATTTGAGGACTCCTTTATAACTTTATACAAATCCTACTGCCCTAGTGCCTAAGCAATTGTTCTGTTGCCTTTCCTAAGAGAGTATCACACAGCATCAGAGATGTCTCATGCTCTCACCTCCTGGTCATATTTTCACTCTTGACAAGCACTGACATGATGCTGATCATCTGTGCAACTTTAAGACTCAGGTGCCAGACACTAATATAACAATGAGATACCCCAGTGATGCTATGGTGCATAATGCTCAGTAGATTTGGATCCTCACCACCCCCATCCCCACTGAGCACACCACTGTAAACATGTTCTCTCCTCTCCTGCCACGTTTGCCTCTATTGACCTCACGTTATGTCTTTTAAGACCAGCCTGAAAGTCACTGTAGACTTAAATGGATTTAGAGTCACTATGTGAAAATCATACTAAAGCATACATCTGACATTTGTGATCTTTCAGAAAAGGATCACATGAAGGGGAAAGACCCACCCTGAATATAGGTCAGAATTGTTACATGGTATGACCACTCTGACTGGCAAGAGGGAGAAACAAATGTAGCAGAGTGCCCGCATTCCCTGTTCTCTGCCTCCTGATCCACAATGACAAGAATGTTCTACAATGCTCAGAGATACTCATCCTCACCCTGATGTTCTGCAAGGCAAAAACTAGGAATCAAAATAAAGCTTTTCTTCCGTAAGTGGTGACTTTCTTTGATGACATCAATGGAAAATAAATGATACAGAAAATTATGATTATCACTGTAGTTAAACCTAATGCTGTGGTTCCCAGACCACCAGAACTGTCTGTGGGAGGAATGAGACTTTGGAGATGCAGGCTACATAGGAATTGTAAGTGTAGCTTAATCAATGGTTCTGTGTGGGACTCAAAAAGTGAGACTAGAGACTAGTAAAATGGCTCTACAGGTAAAAGCCAGGCCTGAGTACCTGAGTTCAGTCTCTGGAAATTTCACATGATGGAGGAAAAGCCTGTAGGCTAAGTGGACCATGCCACCAGACAGAACTGGTAAAGGTGAGTGACCTCAGACTCTGGTATCTCAGACTTGAGGTCAGCAGGAGTTGAATCAGTTCCAATCCATTTCAGTACCTGCTCTAGAACATGTAACCACAACACTGAAAGAACCATAGGTAATCGGTCACATAAGGAAACACCTGGATTCTCTCCCCATGCAAACAGAGCATCACTAACATCTCACACTGAGCCAATAGGAATTACCTACTCCTAAATCCCACCCCACTCTTCAGAGTTTATATAGTCCCTGTCCACATGGAATAAAGCACACAAGTTATTTCACTGAGGATCATCTGAGAGTGCCTGTTTTTACTTGAGCTTTAGCACTTGAGGAAAAGTTGTCTCTCCCGAAGCATTCATCACTAGACCTTAGACCTGCCCCCTCGGAAGAAGAAAGAGGGAGGAAGGGGAAAATCGAGCTGTCCGGAGACACAAGAGAAGACCCCGTTTTGCCTGGTCAGTCGGGTACTGGGCAAGGAGGGAGGCGCCGCCCGGTCAGGCTCATGCTTAGAAAATATTACTGATGCTGCCACCTCTGCTGGTGGTGCTGGCACTGAGACAGCAGTGGACTAGATACAAAGCACCTTGGCTACCTTCCCTGTGCAGGCTGCCCAAACCTTCTTGCCTCTCTTCTAAGAGCTGTAATACTCTAAAGCTGTATTCCTGGCAGGTCCAGAGCTTCAAAGGATGCTATTCATCCTGCTCTGCTTTGCCTTCTGGGAAGGCAGCAGACAAGGAACCTGGTCCCAGAACTCTTCTGTGACTTCTACACTTGTGTAGTGACTTTCACACGCCCCCCCCCCCACACACACACAGGGGCCAGTGGGGTTCAGGAAGGGCAGAACGATGGGAGTGGGTGGGTGAGGGAGAACCCTCATAGAGGCATGGGGAGGGTGAAGGGAGGGGGTTTCCAAAGGGGAGACCTAGAAAGGGGAAAGCATTTGAAATGTAAATAAAGAAAATATCCAATAAAAAAATTAAAAATAAAAAAATGAAAATATTTTAAAATTAAAGTAATTGTTTAACAATAAAAAAGAAAATGCAATAAAAATAAACTGAAATAGAAAGAAAAACAGAGGTTCTATTTTTAACTATTCAGTCTGGCCATAGTCAAGTTGCCGAATGGAGATTATAACCATTGAAGATATTGGAGCCATTAAGCAGAAGTTGAGAACTTCTCACCAGGATGATGATTAAACTTTACCCATGACAGATTCTGATGTCTAAATCACAAACACATTTGAAAGATTGTCTCTTGAGAAATGAGCACTGCTAAGTTGCCTTGTTTGTACAAGGAAGGCCCACTGAGGAAGTGCTTCTCAGGGCGCAGCTGCCCGAGCACACAGAAGACACAGCAGTCATGAGAAGGATCCTTCACTGCTATTTCAGCTAATGGTGAACCTTATGCACCGTAGCAGGCTGCTTTTGCATGTTTGCAAAGTGGAACAGTTGCTGTATCATGCAGGCAGGCTTGCAGCTACATTTTAAGGGTGATCTAAGAGGCCAAACAATGTGTAACATGGTAGGATTCCCAGCAGGGAGCTCTGAATGGGGAAACAAAATGGAGACTCCATAATGGTAGAGATGTAAAAGTACACAGTGCTCCCAAAGACAAGAGAAGTCTGCCAGCAAGAGGTGTGCAGGCTGCAAACATGAAAGCCACGGGAAGAGCTGCAGAACTCCTCAGCACTCACACCATGACAACAATATTCCAGTCACAGCATTCATTCTAAAGAGGAGTCTGCTTTTACTTTATATTCAATTAAAAATATACTGTGTGAGTGAGTGTGTGAGTGTGTGTGTGTGTGTGTGAGTGTGTGTGTGAGTGTGTGTGTGTGAGTGTGAGTGAGTGTGTGTGAGTGAGTGTGTGTGAGTGAGTGTGTGTGAGTGTGTGTGTGAGTGTGTGTGTGAGTGTGTGTGTGAGTGTGAGAGAGTGTGTGTTAGTGTGTGAGTGAGTGTGTGAGTGTGTGTGTGAGTGTGTGTGAGTGTGTGAGTGAGTGTGTGTGAGTGAGTGTGTGTGTGAGAGTGTGTGTGAATATGTGAGTGAATGTGTGTGTGTGAGTGTGTGTGTGAGTGTGTGAGTTAGTGTGTGTGTGTGTGTATGTGCAATAATGAAAGAGGAGGTAATGAAGTTGAGAAGGAATGGAGGAAACAGACATCTGAATTTCTGACAAAAATGACAGTAAAGTCCCTTTTACTGATTATGCTAATCTATTTAAAACTTGAACATGTTTAGTGATGATTTTAACTGTTTAAAATCTTCATGTCAAGGTTCACATTCATCCTGTTGTTGCTTTAATTTTGCCTCCTTGCTTTGCTTCAGGATTTTCTAAGACTTTGGTCTTTATCTCAAATCTCTAACCGTTAGTAACAACATGTTCTCCTTCCCTTAAGTGATAAAGGACAGCTGAAATTTAACTGTGACAAATTCCCTTTCCCTAGACAGTGGCCCTTTGTTAGAGACGGCTCCGGGTGTATGTCATAAGGACCATTATTTCCTTTTGAGACTCACAGGATTTTTCTATCTCCAACCTTGAATCTGGTATGGGTCTACAGAAACATAAAGCTCTTGCTAGTACGATGCTATTTGCTATCAATAAGGACAATTAATTTTAAAAAGTGCTAGAGGAATAAAAAGCTTCCTGTAAGAGGTTAAATGTATTTTACAGATTCTAGATAGATAGTTGTCTAAAGAGAATTATGATCTGGGGGCAGCAGGGCCAGAGAGAATTTTACAAGAAAATAGAATGGCAAGATATCCTAATGTTTTAATGCTCTTTACATATTGAATTACAACTCAAAACACAAAACATCAAGACAATAAGCCAATTTTACAAAATGGGATAAAGAATTTTAAAAAGTTCTAAAAATTACAAAGAGTAAAGATGCAAAGATGATTAACATCTTTTACAATAAGGAAATGCACATTAAAGGTTTTGTTAGATTCCATCTCACCCCAGCAACATTAGCCATCATCAAGTGCAAATAAGAACATGCTGCTCTTGCAAAGGTCAAAGTTCATTCTCCAGCCTCCATCCTGAGCGGCTCACATTGGCCTGTAATTCCACGTCCAGGGGATCAGAAACCCTCTATTTGGCCTCAGTGGGCACATGCATTTACTTGCACATACCCTCACACAGACACATACATATCCATATACACAAAAATAAATCTTATACTTTCTGGACACAGCGGGGCACACATGAACTCACAATAGCACAAGATCTGTTCAAGCTCAAGTCAGAGAAAAATCCCAGCATGGAGAAGGGAAACGAGCATGAAACCTCAGCACCAGCCATTTGTAATTGACAGCTGCTGGAAGAGGGAAAGTCAGTTTTCTTTAACAGCGCATCCTATGGTAAATTGTCAGGGTTCCAATAGAAGGGCACACATCGAAGAGTGTGTGGGTACCACTAATTGGACTTGATGGGGTCGGAGGATGACATGGACGCATGTTAGGGAAAAATAGCGTAGTGCTATGTTCCTATATTTGAATGTTTGATCCACAGCTGGTGCAAGTGGTTGGAAATGACTAGATGTGATCTTGTTGAAGTAAGTGTGTCACTAGGGGTGACCTTTGGAGGCTAAATACCTAAGCCATTCCTAGTTAGCTCTTTCTGTTTCCTGTTTGTGAATTGAATGTAAGCTCTCCACTACTGTTCCAGTACCATGTGTGGCCATGTTCCTGGTCATGATCATGGACTCTGGCATTCTGAGACCATGAGTACCTAAATTAAATGCTTTCTTTTATAAGTTATCTTGATAATGGTATTATGCCATGACAATAGGAAAGCAACTATGATAGGGGTACAGATTTGGGGAAAATTAAAGGAGAGTGACTACAAAAATACATTGTACAAAATTCTTATAGGAATCGCAATTTTCTTTATCTTATTTTAAAGTAGATTTAAAGTGAAACAAATTCTGGCATGCATGTAGTAATGTAAATCTGTGAAGTAACAGAAAGCAGTCTGATCTCACGATGCTTGAAGAGGCTCTACCACAGGACTGAGCAATAAGACCCCTGAGCAAATACCCAACGGCTTTATTTCTTTACAGAGAAATACTGGCACAACCACACTCATTGCTGCTTTATTCACAGTAGCTAAGGAATGGAACCAGTCTAGATGTTCATCTACTGCTAACTTGGTAATGAAAATTAGTACACATACACAATCAAAATTTGTTTGGCCATAAATAAAAATGAAATTATGAAAATTAGTACACATACACAATCAAAATTTGTTTGGCCATAAAGAAAAATGAAATTATAAAATTTCAGGTAAGTGGAAAGAAGTGGCAGAAATTAAAATGAATGAGGTAACTGAGGACCAGAAAGACAAACACTTCATGTTTTCTTTTATATGTGGATCCTACCTTGGGCTCTTTAGATATATAAGTCTAAGTTAGAATACTATGCAAACCAGGAAATTTCATAAGAGCCACTAGGGGGCATGGGGGAGGGGAAATAGTAAAACAAAAGCAAAAATGGAAGTAGAGAAGGAAAGTGCCATGGGTGAGGTTAAGGAAGAAGAGTCCAGAGATGGCAAAGATGAGGGTGGGAGAGGATAACCTAAATGCATGGATAAGCTATATAAAAAGATATTATCATCTAACCCAGCTAAATCATAGTTTTCTTGAGTGGGCATTTGAAGGAAGCTGTCCCCAGTGGATGTACCATGCTGCTCCTAAAAGCTGTGGGTTACTAAGCAAAATTCTCAGTGCTTAGTGTTAAACACAAGAGTTGTTGGTGAGTCCCAGAGGCCTCTAGAACAATGCAGGCTGTGACAGGAGACTACATTACTAATTCTTAGAGAAATAAAGTTAAATCTGTGTGAGAAGCCTCCTCCCTGAGTGCTAGCTTCCATGGTTCCAGAAAGTGCTGTGGAAGCTCACATGATGTTTCCAGACAAGATGCTCCCACTTGTACAACAGTGGCATGATTGTTAAGGAGACAACTACCGCTCTTTAATTGATCTTGAGGTTGATCTTACCAGAGAGGACTGATGCCTGCTACTGTAAGCCTGGCCAAACACATGTGGATAGGGAATTAATGAGCCCTAAAGAGAACACTACTGCTTATTCAGTTAAATTAACATTCTAAACATCTGCTTATATAGATAGACAAGCGCTACTCTAAGCATTAATCAGAGAAGCCTCTTTTGACAGTGAACAGCTATGAATGCAGAGTCACAGCTGCTCAAGGTGCTGACAAGTGATGGTTGAGCGCTCACCCCTAAACAGAACTGTAGTGCTTTGATGTGGTGACCAAACAAAGGATATAGTCTCCAGAGCCCACTTGGTGGCACTATTTTTGGCAGTTTGGGAGGTGTGGCCATGCAGGAAGAAGTGTGTCTCTGGAGCAGGCTTTGAAAGTTCAAAGACTGGAACCATTCCCAAGTTTCCTGTGGCTTCCTGATTGTGGTTTAAGGTCTGAGCTTTCAGCCTGATGCCATGCCATGCTTCCCTGTGTTGACAAGGATGGGCTTTAATCCCCTTGGAAACATAAAACAATCAAGCTCTTCCTTCTTTGTCTTAGTCATGGTGTTTTATAACAGCAATTTAAAAAAAAAAACGAGCTAATACAAGGGAACACTATGGAAGAAGGATCAGGAAGAATGTAAACACAGGAAGATCAAAGGAAGATCAAAATGCCCATTACTGGGCATGTCACAACCATGGCAGACAAGATCTCCCAGCAGCTGCTGTTATCTATACAGTGCCTGCACAGGACTGGGTTCATCAATCAATAGTCATGGACTGGGGAAGGACCTCTCCCTGCTGCACCATGATTACTAATACGTTCTTGGAAAGGGGGAGTCATTGCCTTTGCCTGTTTTCCCATAGATGAGACCAACAAGTTGCAGAGCCCAGGTCCAAACCCGTGCTCCACAGGCAGCTGTGGTTAAACTCAGTGAGTCAAAAACAATACAAAAAGACATGATTGTGAGAATGAGAAATGGGATTGACCAAAAGGAAAGGAAGACTGGAAAGTCTGGGAACGAGAATAATTACAGTGCATTATATACATGAATTAATTGATAAATAAATTTAAGTAAAATAAAATAAAATGAATTTAAAAGTACAATGAAAAACAAAATGAGATAAATATCAAGTAACAACCTAAGGTATATGAATTTACATATCACTGCTATCCTAGCAATATTTATATTTATTTTTCATACAAATAGGCCCAGTGTATTATAAAAATAATCAATTTTCAAGTTTTTTAATCCTTGGAGATCATATCTTATTCTCAATAAAATATCACCATCTGGTGGTATTAGTATTAAACTGCAGGCAAAAGATCCTATAGGAATTTACAAGTAACAAAATTATCCCATATTCAAAATGAAACCTAATTCAAATAGACTAACTACTTTGGTAAGAATTAACTATAATATTGGAATGCCAATATGGAAAGCTATTTCAGACAGGGACATTCAAAATATTTTGCACCATGTTTGCAAATCTTCATGATAAAGTTTAATAGAAAACATATAATCTAAATTGTATGATCTATAATGCAGTTTCTGTACAGTATGGTATAAGACCCCTTTCTCCTTGTGAGCCTATAGGTAATTTAATGGCTCACACTTTGAGAAGCACTACCTGAAGATATACTTGCCATAGGGCAGTTACTAGGTAACTGAGACTATGTTCATGATATGAGTGAAGGGAAATGACTTACATCTATATGATTTCAGCTCTGCTGATACAACAATCACACATTGTCACATAATCCACAGACAGGTTATATGTGGTATATAAAATCAATATCAAACAAGTCAGAAGCAACATAGGTGTTGAGCTTGAGAAAATCTGGAGCACTGGAATTCTTAGAGAGACATCAGGATTTAAGTTTGAGTTACATTCACAGTGACTATGCAAGTGCAGATATCATGGAGGCAATCAAACACATGATTTAACATTTGGCAACAAGGTCCTGGAAAAGTATCCACCTTGGTACACCAACCCTGATTAACAGTATTTAAAGTTTAAACACTGATTTTACCAAGAAGGTAAACTCTTCCACTCCAGACAGAAGATCTACAAATGAAGCCCCAAGACACTTGGCAACTCAGAAGTCTAGAATTGTAACAGAACACAGAGCTGGTAGTCTGAGCCCAACTTACAGTCCACTTTTATGTAAACTAACAAGCTAAGGATTTCTTTTAAAGACCTACTTATTTTTATCTTATGTGTATTAGTATTGTATCTACACATATGTATGTGTACTATGTGAGTAGTTGGTGCCTTCGGAGGCTAAAAAATCATCTGGAATTAGGTGGAAATACAGGTGTTGGTGAGCTGTCATGTGAGTGCTGGGACCTGAACTTGGATCCTCTACAAGAGCATCCTTCTAGGTTCAATCACTTTTTAACAGACCTAAGTGGTAATGAACAAAGCAACAGTCATAGCAACAGATACAGGTATTGATCGTGACCACAGATGCAGGTGTTGATCATGGCCACAGATGCAGGTGTTGATCATTGTGACCACAGATGCAGGTGTTGATCATGGCCACAGATGCAGGTGTTGATTGTGGCCATAGATGCAGCTGTTGATTGTGGCCACAGATGCAGGTGTTGATCATTGTGGCCACACATGCAGGTGTTGATTGTGCCCATAGATACAGGTGTTGATTGTGGCCATAGATGCAGCTGTTGATTGTGGCCACAGATGCAGGTGTTGATCGTGACCACAAATGCAGGTGTTTATCCATAAACTACTTTGTTATGTGGTCATTTGCAGAAAACATTGTTGGCAGCTTGTATAGACGTTAGATGTGACTAGAGAGCATGATACCTTCAAGTCAAGTGAGACCAGATCTCCTCATGGAAGGAAAATCATATCAAACACTGGGCCTGGGAATAAATAAAGAAAAGTGAGGAATTGGAGTTGACCATAGGGTCAGCAAGACAGATGACATTGATGATCATCACCAGAGCCATGATCAGTAAGTTATTAAATCAAAACGTGACTAGGCTAGGAGGAAGTGGAAACAATAATAGATAGGCCTCTTGCAGAGTTTTTCTGCAAACAAGATCTGAAAAAAATAGTGAAAGCATTAGTGAGCTTCTTCAAAGAACACACACGCCCACACACATGTCCAAGAATAATTGATTTCTATGAGAAACATGGAATTATTGTGCACTTTTCTGTTACAGAATGAAGAGAGGATGATAGCATGCAAGTTCTCTTGGGTGAGTAAGAGATTACAGGTCTAGTGCTAAGCATGTGCCTTGAATGAAAGCAAGATGGTCCTCCACAGAAACACGAAGATGCTCTTGGAGGAAGCACACCAAGGCTCCAGTCTGCACATTTTGCTTTCTGGAGGCCTCCATTTTCTTAGCAAGCAAAAGAGTCAAAGGCTAAGAATGTGGATCAGAGAAATCATAGTGGAAATTTTAAGCTACTGTGTACAGAGATTATTTATTTTGTAGAGGGAAAAAGGCAATGATTTATAAATATAGTATTTTGTCCTCTAGCCACGAGGGTTAATTTCACATAACTTGAGAGAAACTGCAGGTAAAAAGAGTGCACACAGAAGGACTGGGTGGGCATACAGCTTGATTGGTGTTTTGCCAAGTCTATACACTAAATCAAATGTAGTGAAGTACTTGAATGTGCTGAGTGATTGTGCAGATAAATCATGGATATAATCTGAAAGTGATGCAAGGGTCTGCCAGAGAACATAACATTTCATTGACACATACACAGGCTATGAGGAGTATACACTCTAAAGAAATGGAGAAAAACCCCAGAAGGAATAAAAAAAATGACTACAATAGAAAATATGTAGAAATAGACACCTACTAGCAGGTTTTTAAGAACAGACATGGGGAGGGATATGGAGGCTCAGAGAATAAATATGTTTTTTAACCATAAGAGTGAAAGATGTGTTACAGTGAGCAATACAGAAAGAATATTTCTGCTCTTTCCAGGAATTGTCTATGTGGTTTACAGAATAAATTCATTCATATTACAGTTCACATCAATGCCTCTGCATTAGTGGAATGCAAAACATGATTCTTTTCTATTTTCAGAACCCAAATAATCACAGTAAGATTATTAGGAATCAGAATTAAAATAGTAATTGTGAGATAGGTAAGTTTTCCAACCAACAAATTATTCAGATTAAGCACCTGGTAGTAAAATTCAAATTCACAAGTTCAAGAGAATGAGAAAAGGTTAAATGATTGTAAGGTGAAAAAGTGTCACAGGTACACAGTAGATGAGAGCTCAGCTTTATATAAAGCATGTCTTTGCACCAGGCATCAATCTATGAATTCTCTCACGAAGCCCAAAGCCAACCTGCTCTCTTGCTGAGTGCTGTCTAGGGGTGAATCCCTGTGAAAGAAAGGTAGTGGAAGACAAGCTTCATCCTTTTTCACAAAAGAGCACAAAGACCACATTGAGGACAAAAATAATCATCGAAAATTGACTATTAGAAAAAAAGCAGCTTAGCCTGAGTATATTTCTCTATTTGCTCTTTCCCTGTAAATACACGGAAAAAAATGAGTTTGAACTTAACAGTGGACAGGACATGTGGGAACAGGGAACGAAGCGGCCAGAGCAGCAGCATCCTGTTAGAACCAGAGCTCCCTCTCTGCATTCTGTCCACACTCCATAACTGGGGATGGAAATTTCTGAGGGAGACTTGTGTGTCACTAATAAGACAGAAGTCAGTACCCATACTAGCCAGATTCACAGACTTTCTGAAGCAGTGGCTGCAGCTGCCAACCATCAGCAGCTTTGTTGTGCCCAGCAGCATTTCCTTTCCCGCCAGGCAGCAGCAAGCTTCTCCCACCAACACACCCCCTCCACATCAGTTCCCAGCTGTGGGCACCATTACAGTGTTTTAGTCTCCATTTCAACACGAATTTGGAACTTTTCTGCTTCCTGTTTCCTGGTCCTGCTGGGTCTTCACACATGCCATACATATAAAAAAGACGCTAGGAGAATGTGAAGAAACAAACTGTGAAGGGGCGCACTGTAGTCCAGCCCATGCTGTGTTTTTAAGTAAAATTCCATCCTGTCTAAGAGCCGTGAAGCATGCTACCACATTTTAAACATTTCCTATGATTAATAAAATCTATTTTTGAAAAAAGACTCAGAAATTCATCTTGGAAACAGAAGGAAACTTTGATACAAATTTTATGAAGTCAAAGATGTCTCCTAGACTCTCATTAGCCTGAAGTTAGAAAACTTTTATTTAACAGCTGTGTATTTCCATTTTCTCCTTTTTTGAGTTATTCTGAAGGAAAAAAAGAGAGAGAAGTTAGCAAATTTTTCACCTAAGATTTGTTTCTCTTCCTGTGACAGACACAAAATGGGATACCCTCGAACATGATAAGGTCCTAATTTATTGGCTTCATGGCCAAAGGTTGAAATAAACAACACCACTTGTAGATCATTCTGGGAAGAATCTACCTGTTCTCACTCCCAAATAATCCCTGTGCTTTTACCTCCCTCTGTTCTTGCAATGATCCTTCCTACACTGTCCCTTTGTATTTTTACATTAAATAGATTCAGATTAAACATGAGAAATTACTGAAAGCATGTTGTTTGTCTAATTCAATCCTAACACTTTCCCATGTATCACTTGACCATAATCTTAAAATACCTATTTAAGAAAGAAACACATATAATAATTATATTATTATTTGAACAAAAAGAACAAGCCATCAGAAAGATTGAAGAATTCTCCCAAGAACTCGCTAATTTCAGAACCCAAGTTTTTCCATGAAGGTATTGATCTGTCCTATAAATTTATTTAAACAGTCTATTAATATATTTAAAAGCTATACACATGTTATCCATCGAGACAATATATTATTAATATATTCGTTCAGTTTTTATAGACAACATACTTTTTTCATCTGTGTATTATGTTTAAGGTTCTATTATCCTATCAAAATTCTTTTAAAAACAAGCCTGAAGTGCAAACTTAAAGGTTCTTTGGAAAGTCAGTTGTGTTGGACAGTGTTTTGCTGGGGCAAGCATATAAGGGAACATCTCCCTGAAGCAGACACAGGTGAAAGGCTGTTATGCTAACGCAAGCAGGTGATAGGACATGTGATGAAGGATTCTTCACTTATGCCATCCATGTATTGGCTCACCTTACATTGAGTAGTTGAGCTCCATTTGTTGGGACTCCACAGAGAGAAATGCACCAAAAATTTTTGGTGGTGTGTTGGTGGCTCCTTGCAGCTTCCATGGACTCAGGCTGCCTGGCAGAGTGATGTCAGCTGAGACAGATGTGCTGAGGCCAGTCATGTGGAGAGGCAAGACCCGTAGAGGGCACATGATGTTTGGAGGGAGTATGAGTAGAGCAAGCTGTGCAGAGCTTATTCATCACATGCTTTCGAAGATCGTCACTGATCTTCGCTTTGATGAGAGAGGAACAGCTGAGAACTTCTCCCGGTGTTCCTGTTACTGCTGCTGACTCATTCTGACTTAATGTTCCTGCTAGGCTGTGCCATTGTCCCTGCTGACCTGCTGAACTGAACTGTTGATTTCCTGACAATGCAGATAAGATCTGCTCCAAAGAACCATTTCTAAATAGGTCCACTTCCCCATAATTTTTCTTTATCCACCACTATCTCTGGTGGATGGTGGGCTAGAAGGGAGATTAAAGTGTTTAAGAACCATCAATAAAACTGGGCCTTGAAAAATTTGAAGCTAGTTATCTATTTTTCCCAAAGTAGTAAATTACTATTAAAGGTTTTTAAGTCTTAGGAAAAATATTTTGACCCTATGATGTAAAGGTATTGGTAAGTAAAAATCAGAAAGAAATGATACCTCTCATGTACAACACAGCAAATCTGGTGAGTTCAATATTCAGTAAGAGGAAGGCCTTTTTAAAAGGGATGATAAACATTAGAATCCAGTTGACCCAGAGAGTAGGACACACTTGTATTCACAATTTAGTTATATCACAGTATCACCTGTAGCACTTCTAAACGTTGAGAAACAGTTTGGGGATCAAACAATTTACAATAACTTATTATGTATGAAAAAATAAAATAATTTAAAAATATCAAGCTAATAAACCAAATCCTCCTCTTTACAGAACTAGTCATTTCTTTGACTGCTACAACAGAACTTGAAAGATACTATGCCTTAGCACTACCTGGCAGGTTTTACTAATTAAGAGACTTGTCTTGCATTTGTTTTCTAAAATATTCTAAATGTAGCAAAAACTTTAAAGCATATCTATATCCACTTCTGCTATTATAACATAAGGCAGTATATAAAATATATAATGAACAGAAATTTATTAGCTTGTGGATCTAGATTCAGAAGCCCTTGATCAAAGGATTAGTGACTGTCAAGGGTCAATTTTCTAGACATCCAATGACAGAAGACAGGAAGGGCAAGAGACACATAGAAAGACAAAGATTGTGCAACCCCATTTCCGAGAGAGTTTCACTACTCTATTCACAGAAGTGGGTGCCGCATGCTCTACAGGCTGCTCAAAGGCCTGAGATCTTCTCAGTGTGGCAGCAGCCATTAATGCCAACATGAGTCTTAGAACAAAGATTCAGATCCTAGCAAATTAGACGAGTCAATGCAGACTGAAATCAGATGTTGTAAATGGGAAGTTCTGATTCAATTGAATATAATTGTTAGTGTGATATGTGATATGGCTGTAGAGTCTCACCTCCAGGCCTACAACTGAAGAACTGCAGAGGCTTCCCTTCCCCTCTATTTCCATTTCTTGGGGAATATGCACATGTTAGCAGGGCCCAGCCTTCTTCCCACATGCCATACCTTTGCATCAACCTTGACTACCCAGAGGTACTCCATTCCTAGAAACCCACCAACCATGCTAGCCTGGGAATCAAGAAAAGGGTCTTCCTTCTCTTTCCTGTCTAAAATTATAAATTGCCCACTTTCATTCCCAGCCCTTTTAAGTAGACCACAGAAGGACTCTGGTTTCCCTCTTTGACTCCAGATCCTCATGAAAGATCCAGCTTTTCTCCTTCCTATATACTCTATCGGTCATACCCTCCCCACTAACTCTTCCTGACAGCCTCTAATACATAGAAACTAAAAATGCTTTCTTTTCTGGACCCCCAGTGGTAACACATGGCAAGGGCTCAGAGACACTCTCAACAAGGCAATAAATACCCACCACATACTCCTACAATCCACACAGGGCAAGAGAAATTAAAGACTAGAACACCGAATAAACATAAGACCATATAGCAACAACTAGCATCTAGAAGACAAAAACTAAGAAAGAAATTATTTTTAAAAAAAATTGAATAAAAATGAAAATAAAACATACCAAAACCTATGGGACACACTGAAGAGAGTTCTAAAAGGTATGTTCATAACACTAATCACCTACATTAACAAAGTAAATAAAATGGAGAAGTCGGGGGCTGGTGAGATGTCTAAGCGAGTAAGAGCACTGACTGTTCTTCCTAATGTCCTGAGTTTGGATCCCAGCAACCACATGTTACTGAGATCTGACGCCCTCTACTGGTGCATCTGAAGACAGCTATAGTATATTAACGCCAGAATGAGGGGGCCAAAGCAAGCAGGCTGGAGCCAGCAGGGCTATCCTGAGTTCAATTCCCAACAGCCACATGATGGCTCACGGCCATCTGTACAGCTACAGTGTACTCATACAAGTAAAGTAAATAAATACAATCTTTAAAAGATAAAATAAAATGGAGAAGTCAAATTGAGTACTAATGATTTGATGACACATCTGAATGCTCTAGAACAACAATAGCAGCAACAACAACAACAACAACAAAAATCAATGAAAGAGAGGCCAAGGGGGAATATATAGAAGATACCAAGAAAATTCATAGAATCAAGATCTGTATTCTACCCATCGGAAAACCTAAAAGATATATATGCATATATATATATATATATATATATATATATATATATATATATAACCTGCTAAAGTTAAAACAAGACTTGATAAGCAATTTAAATATATCTATAAAGTCTCCTAAGCAAAATGACATTCACAGCCAGATGAATTCAGCTCAGAATTCTAAAACACTTTAAAGAAGAATTAACACCATTATTTCTCAAATTATTCCACAAAATAGACACAGAAGAAAAAGGACCTAAGTCATTTTATGATTATATTGTTACCTAAACCACATAGAGACCATATGAAGAAAATTACAGATCAATTTTCTGTATGAACACAGATGCAAAATTCTCAATAAAAATCTTCCAAACTCAACATAGGAATCATAAAAAGATCATCTACTATAATCAAGTAGGCTCATCCCAGAGATATGGGAATGATTCAATACATAAAAAGCAATACATATAATTTACTATATAAATGAACTAAAGGAAAAAAACACTTGATGATCTGATTAGATACAGAAAAGGCATGTGACAAAATTCAACACTTCTTTAAGGCAAAAGATGGAGAGACTAGGGATACCAGGGACTGACCTCAACACTATAAAAGTGATTAATAGCAAGCCCACAGCCAACAGCTAAAAGGAAAGAAAGTCAATGCATTTCCTAATATCATGAACAAGATTGTCCACTCTCTACTTTTTCAATATAGCACTGGAATTCTTAGCTAGAGCAATGAGACATCTGAAGGAGGTTAAAGGGAAACAAATCAGAAAGTAAGAAGTCAATGTACCTTTATTTACAAATGATAAGATAGAATATATAAGTAACTTTTAAAATTTCACCAGGAAATGTCTTCATGAATAAAAATTTTCAGCAAAGTAGCAGGATACACAATTAACACACAAAAATCACTAGCCCTTTTTTGTCTAAAACTGACAAATTGATTGAGAAAGAAATAAGAGAAACAATATGTTTCCCAATAGGCTGGAAAAACAAAATAAAATAGTTTGGAGTAACTCTAACCAAGCAAATGAAAGGCTTGTATGATTAAAAACTTCAAGTCTTTGGAGAAAGAAATTGAAGAAGATAACAGAAAATTGAAAGATCTTCCATTTCCACACTTCCGTAGGATTAATCAAAACTGCCCTTCCTGTCAAAAGCAATCCTAATAAAATCTCAACACAATTCTTTACAGACATTGAAAGGACAATTTATAACTTCATATGGAAACACTCACACAACAGGATAGCTAACACAGTCCTGAAATATGAAAGAAGTGCTGGAAGTATAGCCATCCCTGAACTCAAATTGTACTACAGAGCAATAATAATAAAAACGGTATTGTGTTGGCATAAAAAGAGACACATTTATCAATTTAATTGAATTGAAAAACCAGACATAAGTTCACACACCTGTGAACAACTGATTTTTAACAAGGAAGCCAGAGATCCACACTGGAAAAAGGATAGCATCTTCAACAAATGGTGCTGCTCAAATTGAATGCCCTTGTGTAGAATGCACATAGATCCACACTTACACTATATACAAAGCTTCACTCCAAATATACCAAAGACCTCAACATAAAACCAGATACAATGAATATGATAGAAAAGAATGTGGGGAATAGCCTTGAATTCCAGACTTTCTGGATAGAACACTAATAGCACAAGCTCTGAGAACCAACAGCTCATGAGACCAAAAATATTCTGTATAGTAAAGACAACATCATTTGGACAAAGAAGTGTACTACACAATGAGAAAAGGTTTTTAACCAACTACACATCAAATAGAAGGTAAATATTTAAAATATGTAAAGAGTTAAAAAAAAACAGCACATCAAGAAAACAAGTAACCCAATTGAAAGTTGGGGTATAGATATAAACAATTCTAACAAGAGGAAATGTAAGGGTCCATGATTCACTGAAGAATGATACACTGGGCTCAAGTAGTATGTAAATGCAAAGATTGCTTTATTCTGCAGATATTCAGCATACTGGTGTCTCCCACTATCAAGACAGAGAGAGACAAACAGGTGAGTGCCAAGGCCTGATTTAAAGTACATTAGGGTAGGTGACCTTTATCTTGCTCCATCTCTAGGGACATTCCATTACAGGAGAATAGGGGGCTGGACACTATTGCTAGGGAGGTCTGGAAATTGTTTTTGAGGAAGTCTATAAACTGCTGCTGACCCATTGTCCTTGCCTTAGGCCAGGTGGCAGGGCCAGCTTCTGAGGCCTAGACTTGCCTGGATTTGCTCAATTCTTGGAAACAGATTTAGGCCTCATCTCCTTTACTGCCAGTTTGAAGCCTATCATGGAGTCAGCTTAGCCTTCTCAGAAACACAAACGGCTAAAAAACTCCATGGTTTTTCATCATCCTTAGCTATCAGGAAAATGTAAATCAAAACTACTTTGAGATTTCATCTCACACCAGTCAGAATGGCCAAAATCAACAAATCAAGTAAAAGGAACCATCTTCTATTGATGATGGGAGTGTAAACATGCACAGCCACTATAAAAATGAGTATGGTTGTTTTTCAGAAAGAATTGATCTACCTCAAGATCCAGATGTGACACTCTTGGGCACATACCCTGAGGAAAGCTTCCCTTCTCCACAAAGACACTTGCTCAGTCATTGTCATTCCTGTTCTATTCACAATAGGCAGAAATTATGGACAGCCTAGATGTCCATTAATGAATAAATGGGTAAAGAAAGTCCATTTACACAATGAAATAATAGTCAGCTTAAAAAATAAATGAAATCATAAAATTCACAAGTAAACTAATAGAGCTAAAAAAAAAAAAATATTGAGTGAAGCAAGCCAGACCCAGAAAGGTATCTATGTATTCACTTCTAAATGGATAGTAGCTGTCAAGTTCTCAATAAGCAGGCAAGTATTCCAGTGGAGCCTCTGGCTTTCCCCTGTCCCCAATCTCTCTCTCTCTCTCTCTCTCTCTCTCTCTCTCTCTCTCTCTCTCTCTCTCTCTCTCTCTCTCTCTCTCTCTCACACACACACACACACACACACAAGGTCCACTAAGTTCCAGACTCCCCTTTTTCCTTGATCTTTTTTCTACTTGAAGCCTCAGAAAACCTCTTTAAAAGGGAAGGGGGATAGCCAAAACATAGTCCTGTATTCCTGACATTCCTTAAAACTGTCCCATTACCCTCACCTGTAGTGGCCAGCCATACAAAGGCTGCTCCCAACCCCCATCTGTGCCCCAGATGAGGATAACTGAGCACAAGCCTAGTCTGTACCAGATACATCATTTCCCTTCACCTACAACCCACTTCCCCACCATAGCCTATCCACCATTTTTTTCCACTTTTATTTGTGCAAAGAAAACTAACTACAACATATAAACACAGGAGCTGGTGCAGAATAAGGAACTAAGTGGGAAGAAAAGATCCCCCTAAGAATGGGTAATAGAAAAGATAGTTATGATGTATTGTAGGGATGCTTGTATTAGAGTCAAAGAGAGATAAGGTAGGAAATACAGGAAGAGACAACTAAAACAAAGGGCCATATGAGGTGTGGTGTGGAGTGGAGATCTATTATGGTGGAAGGTTTTTAAATATATATACACATATATGTGTGTGTGTGTGTGTGTGTGTGTGTGTGTGTGTGTGTGTGTATACATATATATATATATGTGAAAGTCCTATACATTGTAATCCCCAAATACTGATAAAAATTAATCCCAAGTAGACTTTACTTGACACGAAATGAAACCTCTAACTGTAAGGGTCCATGATTTGCCAAAGAATGATACCCTCAGACTCAAATAGTATGTAAATGCAAAGAGCATTTTATTCTGCAGAGATCCAGCATGCTGGAGTCTTCCATTACCAAGATAGATAGACCCCAAAGTGAGCTCATAGGCCTGATTTAAAGCACATTGTGAGAATTCTGGAGTAGGTGACCTCTATCTTAATGTTAAGTTCACCTCTAGGGACATTGTAGAACCATTACTGGGGCATACGGGCTAGAAACTGTTGCTGGGGAAGTCTGGAAACTATTGATCAGGAAGTCTGGAAACTGCTGCTGACCCATTGTCCTTGACTAAGACCAGGTGGCGGGGCAGCTTCTGATGGCAGGACAGTTTCTGACTAGCTGTGTGAAGCCTGGGGTTTGTTGTTGTTGTTGTTGTTGTTGTTGTTTTCTTTTTTCTATTTCTTTTCTTCTCTCTCTCTCTCTTTTTCTAGTAATTGACTACCTGGGCTTGGCTGGACTTTTCCAGTCCTTAGGCATAGTTTCCTGAACTGCCAATTTGAAGCCTGTCATGGAATCAGCCTTGCCTTCTCAGAGCGACAAGGATAAGTTACACCTAAATGAGTTGATGGCCAAAAGAGCTCCATGGAAACCCTTAAACTACCCAGACTATTGCCACGGCTGTTGGTCACTCCTCTCCACAAATTGATGGTAAGTCCCCATTGCTAAAGACAACACCCACACAACTCATTGAATACAGAGAACTGATTTAGCACCTACCTAGAACCTTCACACATACTACTATTGTACGTGATACTGGACGTTTCTCTGACTGCCACCAGAGTAGAAAGGTAAACACCAATCCACCTACAAACCTGGAGATCTATAATGGTGATGTACTTGCATGGTATGCTGGTGCAATCTTGACAGAAACTTGTGGGAGTAAACAACCATTATTTGATTAGATTTAAGACTACTCTGTAATGCAGTGGAACCCATGCCTGACATTCCCCTGATGACTAAGAACCTTAGACAAAAGAGGATATGGAGCCATGCTAAAACCAAATATTACTGTTCTTCTTAAGAAATGTAACCATCAAATGAGTATTAACAACATTCCACTATGCTCATTGTTAGCATTTCCTCTAGGCTTTACCCAACAGTTACCTAGCAATAGCTGCCAGCCAGGGAGAAGCCTGGCTCACTATTAAAAAGGACTGTTCTCTCCCCCGCACCCTCTTTTTCTGTCACAGTCTCTGTCTCTCTCCATCTTTCCCCTCCTCTACATCTATTTACTTTCTTTCTCTCTCTCGCTCCATTTCCTATGTGTTCTCTGCCAGCCTTGGACTCCTCTTCCTCTCTTCTCTCTTTCTCCTTCTCTGTCCCCCTCTCTCTTCTGCCTCTACCCTTCCCCCATGTTCCAAATAAATTTCCTTTTATATTAGGCTTAGGCTTTCACATGTCTTGATCATGCAGTGGGAAACTTTAGTAGGGCCAGCCAAGCCCTGCCCCCTCACATGGCTGTTTTATAAAACACAACACTCATAGAGAAGCATCTTCCTCAGCTATCATCAAAGAATCTTTCTCCTATCTATTCCCTAGTAGATGGGAACAAATACACAGAGTCACAACTGGACAACATACAGAGAGAGAGAGACCTCAGAGATGTGATTTCTCCATGAAATCCCTCCCCTTAGAGCTCAGTAAACCCCACAGAAGATGAGGCAAAAAGATTGTAAGGGCTAGAGAGGATAGAGGATACATGGACTGGTCCATGTAAGAACTCACAGAAACTGAGGCAGCATGCACAGGTCCTGCCCTGGTCTGCACCAGATGGAGTCACAGAGCTGAGAAGAGATGTGGACAAAAGCCTGCATCCTTAATCCAGAGCCTATCCAGAGGCTATCACCAACTAACAACTATTCTAAAGTGAAAATTCAGTTTTCTCCAATGGAGTTGCAAAGCGGTAGATAGTCAACGCAAAGCAAAATCTGTGGGGCTTTTTGTTTGTTTGTTTTTTCTTTGTTTTTTGTTTGTTTGGGGGTTTTGTTTGTTTTTTTATTTTGGAGATGTTTTATTAAACATCTCTGAGTTTTTCTTTTTGTTTTCTGTATTCTAATGAGAAAGAAAAAGCATGGGTGTGCATTTGAATGGATAGAGAAAGGGAGGAATCTGCAGGGTGGTGGGAAAGGGGAAGCATAATCAGAATATAATATATAAACAAAACCTATTTTTAATTTTAAAAATTGAAATAGAGCAATTTAAACCAGGGAGAATATCTATAAGGTGATAATGTAAAGTTATGCAGATAGACAGGAAGGCTGTCTATTATTAATTATGGAGCAAGAGCAATTTCTAAGCAGGAAATGCATATTTGTTTTAAGCCACATCAAACACAAAAGCAGAAAAGGTTTATCATGGCATTAGAAAATCTTGAGCCCTGATAAAGTCCAGAATTTAACATTGGATTGAAGAAAAAGGGAGTGGAAAGGAGTCATAAATGATCAATTAAAGAGAGAGGGAAGATCAGTGGGAGAGTTAGGGAACCTACCCAACACTGCAAAGCCATTCAACAGAGAGGAGCTCCTTACTGTCTTAGCAAACCAGTTCAGTGGTGAGAGGGAAGGGGTTTGATTGCAGTGGATTGGAAAGGGCATAGGAAGAAGTTACAGTAACTCCTCAGAGAATTGATTGTCATAGAAGGAAAGAAATAGACCAGTAACTTTAGGAGGTAAAAAATACCATTCAAAATTAGTTTAAAACCACCTCATCAAATCCTTTAAGTAGTTTAAAATTACATGAAATTATGATTGTTCATGTCTGTAAATATTTATAAAATAAACTGATTCTTTTTAGATGCCCAGCTCCATAAAAGGGAGTTCATATCAAGTATTGAAATCCAGTCAAAAAATATATGGTTGAGGATATCTTAGACCCTAGGGGAAACCTCCTGCTTTTTAGCTGGGTTGTCATAGTGTCAACATTGCCTTCTAAATGTTTATATTTATATCCATAGACAAATGCTACTCTCAGACTTATCTAGAGAAGCCACTGCATAATGAACAGCCTCCTGAAAACAAAGAATACATGACTATTTAAAGTAGTAAGAATTTCTGACAGTTGAGTGCTCAGTACTAAGTAGGACATTCATACAACCACCTCTAAGTCTTGAGGGTCACTGTGAAATAAGGAAAAGAAAGAATGTAAGAGAAGCACTCTAATGTAGGGACTTCTGGGCATGGCAGGAAATGCAGTCATGACCTCAAAGCAGCTGTGGCTGTAAACAGTGGGCCAATACTAGACTGAGATCAGCAACAGTCACTCATAGATTGAAAAGAGATTCACAGGGTTCACCCTCCCTCCTGAAGCACTAGCTACTGGTGGATTCCTGAAGAGGGACCGGCATTGTTTTCTATGTAGTACCTATTAAAGTGCTCAATGCTTTCCAAAGGATCGCTCCAAACCCATCATCACAGAAATGACTCAAGTTAAACTCAGTGGAAGTGGGGGAGATGAGGAAAAGAGCTATACTGAGGAAGAGAGTTGGCAACTGTGGAAAAGAGAATAGAGAGAGTGGACGTTACAGGAGTTAGAATTCCCTTTACATGTATGAGACTGTTGAACAAATGTAATAGAGGGTATATATTTTAATTGAAATAAAATTTAAAATTTATATATGAATAAGAGGTAGCTGGAAAAGATGGCTATTTAGTGAAGTGAAAAGAGAAATGAGACATTGAGAACTCCATGTAAAGTCCCTATTAGGTTTTTCTAAATCAGTACTTACAATTTCTCAGAGAAGTAATGAACTAACTTCTTTCACTGTTCATCCCTTGTATGTTCAATTTGTAGTAATAGAATCAGTTATGGTTTTTTCCCTACTATTTGACTTCTATGGTGAATGTTTATGTTTAGTAAGTAACAGCTTGAGTAACAAGGTTTCATTGCTTAGTAGCATTTATTTCCAGGACTGGAACCTGATTCACTTCCTACTGATGAAAAACAGTTTGCTTCCAGTTTTTAATACTGTGAACAATATGCCTATGAACATTCTTGTATCTGTTTGGTTAGTAATTGTGTGTGTGTGTGTGTGTGTGTGTGTGTGTGTGTGTGTGTGTGTTACAGATAGATCTGGACTTCCATTCAGTATAGTTAACATAAGGGGAAAGAATAATAAATCTCTATTTGGGTGTAATGAGTAAGGAAGTTGAAACAGAATTTCATTGTATAGCTTAGTCTGACTTTTAACTCAATTCTCCTGCTTCAGTGTGAAAAATGATTGAACTACAGGTGTGTTCCTAGTAATATATTGAGTTGCTGATTGTGAATATATTCAGCTAGAAAAAAAGACATATATGAAGCCATTAACGTTTAAATGGGTCAGAACAAAATGCATGACTCAGAGAAGAACAGTTAATTTCCTATGTGCATATTAAAAAGTCTGGTTTTCCTTTGGTTGGTATCCTCAGGGTTTAAGTAGAGTGTGTAGTAGAGTTTCCATGATTATGATAATGATCTTTGTTCTTTGTTGTTGTTGTTGTTGCTGCTGCTGCTGTTGTTGCTCTTGTTGTTTTTCCAGACAGGGTTTCTCTGTGTAGCCCTGGCTGTTCTGGAACCCACTCTGTAGACCAGGCTGGCCTCAAACTCAGAAATCCACCTGCCTCTGCCTCCCAAGTGCTGGGATTAAAGGCGTGTGCCACCACTGCATGGCATGATCTTTGTTCTTATGTATATAGTGGGTGCTTGGGTAGGTAAGAGTACTCATGGAGGATATGTTCTGTGTATGGAGAGCAGAGAAAATCTTCACCTCAGGGATCATTTCCCATATGTGATTTCTCAGTTACTATTCACCTTGTTTTGAGAAAGGGTATTTTATTGGCCTAGAACTAAGCAAGTGGGCCAAGCTAGGGGCCCAGGGAGCCCCAGGATTTCTCACCTCTCCCTCTCAGTGCTGCATTACAAGTTCACCTGAGCAATGCCAGCATGTCAGTGAGAGCAGTAATGACCAAACTCAGGTGCCTGTGCTTGTGCAGTAAGCATTTCTCCAACTGTAATAGCTCTTTAGTCATTTCCCACTTTTCAAAATGATAGTATTTTTTCCCATAAGAGTATCCTTCTATTCCTTTTTAAAATCCTTCAAATAATCTTTGTTTCATCTAGTTTATACTTTAACTTAAACTGAAACACTTATGAAAATTGTATTCTTCTCTTTTGTCTTTTAATCAACATTCAAATTTCAAAATGACATTCAGTCAGAAGAAGGACCATCTTCTACAGTCTGTAAAATGTTTACAAATAAAATTCAGTTAAAATGCATTATTAACTTATGTGTAAAACAGGGAAGGCATAACTGGGCTTTCCCTTCCAGCAGTTCTGGCTCTGTGAGGGAAGAACTATTGATGATGCATTCTGAGGCACTTATGGCAACAATCAGTGAAGACAAACACAGCTTTCTTAAAGGACACTGCAAAATTTAGACTTAATTATTTTATTAAACAAGATACTTTGTTTTATAAATATCTGGAGTGATTTGGAACTCCATCTCAATATTAATAATTATCTTTGTGACATACCAAGAAGCTGAAATATGCAAAGTTTGAATCTAGATCCAGTCCATTTTCCACAAAAGACAGAATTATTGAATTATATTTCTTGTTTTTGAGATGTAAGCTCTTAGTTTTCAATTTGGGGCACAATTAGGAGTGATGTAAAAGATTTTTATGGTCTTTTTGCCCAATCTCAGAGCCAATTATTGTACTGTTTGTATATGAAACAAATTGTTAAAATAGTACTCATTTGTCTTGTTATTCACTTCTTGCTAAAACTGTTCCAATAAATTGTGGCTGCACTCACAGAGATCCACTTAGAGTTTCCATAGCATGCTCAGCAGTTGACAAAACTTCTGAACCAGTCTAAGAATTGAGCAAACAGGGACACCTCATAAAAATACCGAGGAGGCAGGAATGTCCATTAAGCCCAAAGACAGAGAGCTTCAGGAGGGTTTACTAAACAAACATCCATCCCCAAGAGATGCCCTAATTGTGGGCAGTAATGCCCAGTTCCGGGAAACGTCCCCAGGAGGGGGTGGGTCTCCCTCCACCCCTCCTATGTGCCTAAGGTATCTCCTCACCTGGGGTACAAAGGTCAATGGACTCAAAAGAACAATGAGCTCCATCAATGAGAGAACCACTAACTCCTGCTATAAACTTATGTTCTGGAAGAGTATAAAAAGTGTGTGCTTTTGTTCCTCAGGGTCAACTTTGCCTAAATGCTGACCCCAGTATACTGGATTATTAAAAAAACCTCTTGTTTTTCTTTCTTTCTTTTTTT
>NW_022196906.1:7000585-7034474 GCF_008632895.1 Mastomys coucha
TGGTTTTTCAAGACAGGGTTTTGCAGAGATCTCTGTTTCTGTGTCTTTGTGGGTGGGACGACATCCTGGACGTAATCTTACATCATGGTGCATTGGATGGGAAAGTCCTCCTCATGGGACCAGTGACTGGAGATCGGAGGTACCGAGGTTGTTTTAGTTTGTGTCTGTTTAAATGCCTGTCTGACTTTTTTGAATGTGTGCCTTTAATCTGTGTGGCCGCAAGGAAGTTTGGTTTCGGTTTTTCAGTTTCTTGGAGGTAGTCTTGAGAGGCAGGACTCTGTCTGGGAAGTATAATCCGAAAGGGTTCAACTCCATCCTGGGGTCGCCGGCAAGGAGGCTGCTACCGAGTTCCATCTGTCTAACCTGGTTTATCTGGCCCCTGCTGTGTGCAGGACTAACTAGTTCATCTTGGCATGGTGGGCACAGCCAAGCAACTCTGTGTCCTGGCTTTAATGATCTGTGTGAGCAGGAACACACTGGTGTCTGTAACTGAGCCCATGGAAGGGGTGAACTGTGTGTGAATTGTCTTTCTCTGTGTTCATAGACATGGCAAGGTTGAGCTGTCTGTGTGGTGATTGTTTTTCTCTGTGCTTCTTGGTATCTTGCTGTATGTTCTGGGAATTTAGACTGAGGCAGGTGCTTCTGAAGGCAAGGGCCGCGGCTACTGTTGGGCTTGGGTGGGGAACAGGCTGTGTGCTCTGCGGCTTGGAGGCATGGTCCTGCGGTGGTGGCGGCTGCTGTGGGAATGCGTGGCTCACGCCCCCACTCCCCACTGGCATGGGCTTCCTAGCACTGAACCACCTGTCCCGAGTGTTACAATTCCCTGGCAGAATCCTAGAGCCGAGAGAGAGCGGGGGACCGCCCCCTTCACTGGCAACTAGCTGCTGCCCAGACACACTTCCATGGTGGCAGAGGTGCAGGCTCCAGGACGGCTGGGAAAGACCAGCAAGAAATGGAGTTTGCCGGTGGATTAATTTTTTATAATTTCTGCTAGTAATTTAAAATTATTGCTCTGAGAGTTAAAGTTTACATTTTATCCCTTTTTCCTTTTTTCCTTCTTTGAGTGATACTCTGGGTGAGGAGACTCAAGCATCCAAAGTTGGGTCACATGACCCAAGCACTCCAAGTTGGAACAAAGAGCAGCTCTAAGCCCCCTTGCTGTGGCAAATTACAGGCTAAGTCTGTGAGAGAGAGAACAGTGATAATTGCCTGCCTTTAACAGATATTGTTAAGAATCTGAGGCTCTAAACAAGAGAGACAAACAGAAGAGAATCAAATATATATATATATATATATATATATATACATTATATATATACATTATATATATACATTATATATATATGATACTAAAATTTTGTTTTGAGATTTATATATTACAGAATATACAGTCTTGGTGAATTTCTTCATCTGACATGCTAAACTGACCTACCTGAACTCCAGACTTCAACTGGATCCAGTCAAAACACAGACATCAGGAGACTGATAAATTCTATTTTCTTCCCCCCACCACAATATCTCATCACCCATGTTCAGCTTGAAGAAGTTATGAAGAGTCGTTGATCCAGTTCCCTGGGTTTTGGGAATAGAGAAGGTTATTAATAGGTTGTCTTTCTAGAAAATGTAAAATGGTCATATTTGGAAGAGGGAGGAAATAGCCAGAATTAATTATATAGAAACTTTATGATTGTTACTAAATTAAAGTCATATGTTCTTATTTGGTTCATAATTTATTTTGATCATAATTTGGAGAAAAGAACCTTCTGATAATATTTATCCTTTACTGAAAATGATTTGATTGGTGCAAAGATAATTTAAACTAGAAACATTGTGTGACTAGAATTTGATCAGGTATTTGAGTTTTTCTTTAGATACACAGCTTATTCTTAGAAAGTTTGGTTTAACATTTATATTGTTAGTTTTGAGTTTTGTATCCTATATTTGTAGTATTAATTGGTAAAAATTGAGGCTTGTGTTATAAACCATTTATATCTTAAACTGGTATGCAAGAAATGAGTAAAAGCTTTTAAATTGAGAATTTGTTGGTAAGATTAGGTGCACAATAGTGTTCTTATTGACTGAGAAGTGTAGCTAATACAGTTCTGTTGTGCATACTTCAAGACCAAAAGTGAAGTTTTCTGTATCCACTTAAGAAATTTCTGGTCTCAGTGAGAGCTGTCTATAGGCCTTATAAGTAATTTTTTTTTTAATTTTCTTTTACTTCCTATAGTAGACAGGGCTTAGACTCAGCCCTTCTGTTACTGCTATTATAGACAGATCTGAGATGTTTTAGACCTGTGAGTTTAGAGCCAAATTAACAGATTCATGGCTCTGAGATTATTGTTAGGGTGATTTCAAGATTTTAATTAAAAATAACTGAGAGTTGTTCACAAACAATAGTCCAGATCACTTTACATAGATAGTTGGTTTTAAAAAACATCAGCAATCTACAAAATGTGACATTTAATATTATTTATTCATTTGGCTAGAGACTTGTCTGTTCCTGATAGGATCCCTTTACAGACTCAAAGGAGAAATTGAGCATCATTGGAGTTGCTCCAGTTGTGGTGGGACAGCTACTAGGCAAAAGTTGCCTCTTCTTCTGCAGACAATACTGTCCAAAAAGGACACACAAGCCTAGGACAGCTTGTATCTGCCGAGACAGAGTAGGCAAGTCCTTAATATTTCTGTTTCTCTGTCAGACATACATAGGCCAGAAGGCTGAAGATTGATGCTCCCACATTTTGAAGTAAGGACTGTCCAGGTGTCTAGCAGTCTCTATCAATTGGCAATATTTTTAGAAGCTGTGTTAGGCTTCCCATATATTCTCTATTATTCGGTCATTCCTGGATTTCTGATGGAGTTGAAAGACTACAAAAGTGAGAAGGGATGCAAGACAAGTGGTTAAAGAAACTAGTGTAAGTAGCTGAGAAAATGTTTTATAACAGAGAAATGGAGAAAGAAAAAGGATGTTACAGAAGGACTGTGAATGTGAAGAAGGCATAATGAAGGGAGAGAACATTTAGAAGAGAAGAGACAGAAGAGGCTAGAGAGACTAGAGAGCTAAAGAGAGATAAAAAACAGGAGAGAAGCTAAGAAGCCTCAAGAGCCTAGTAAGATAGTGCCTGGCAACAGAAGAAAATTCCTTGATAAAGACCAGTGTGCATACTGCAAGGAGACAGGGCATTTGGGCAAGAGATTGCCCTAAAGGCCTTTATGTGGGTCAGGTCCCACAAATCCATCAACATCTGTGTAATGTTTCATATCCCTGCACTCTTTGACTCCAAGAAAATTTCTTAACACTTTCTGAAACATAAATGAGAATGACAGAATATTAATGAATGCTGTTTTGGATATAGAATCCACAGAAATATTCACATTTCCTAAAATCCCAGACATAAATACTTTTTTCTGCTAATTGCTCTTTTAGATTCAAGTAGGTCCTTTAGACACACCAGACAAGTATTCTGCCATGCATCTAAATCCTCAAGGTATTTTGTTTGGTTGGTTGGTTTGGCTTGGTTTGATTTTATCTTAAGACAGGGTCTAATGTTTTTCAAGATGACCTTGAACTCACAGTTTCCAAGTCCCAGAACTACAAGTGCACATACTACCATGCCTGATCATGTGATGAGGGGAGATTGATCCCAGGGCTACAAGAATACTAAGTATACATTCTACATACTAAGAATCATAATGCAGAGATACAAATAAATTCAGAAGACAATGGAGAAAATAGAGATAAATTCATATTTGAGTCCAGAGACAGAGTTTGTCTCTTTGCACCATGATATCTTGAATATTATTGTTATCTTTAGAAGGCCAAGTTCAGAATAAAGGCATGGAATATCATCAAATCAAAGTAAGAATTCTGGCTAGAGTCTGTAACTCAAACACCATGCTGGAACTCTACAGTAGACAGCAAGTAAGATCTCCTATTTGCAGTATTCAGATTTCAGTATTTTTCCCTAAATGGTTCAGTTACTTTCTCTAGTTCCGACAAACTAGCAAATCACTGCATAATGTCCACAACTCCTTTCATTCATGTTGACTACCATATTCCACCACCACCCTGCATCACTTGAATATTTACAGCTACCTCATCTTACAGTTAATTAATAACTACTTAAGTCCTACTCAGCTAATAGCTAAAAAATATCCATGTAAAATATTTGGGATAGATACATTTACTCTATGCAGTTTGTTTTAAAAAAAAAACAGAGTGGGAGAGGGGTTTTAAGTTTTTACTTAGTACAATCTTTTATAGTGGTTCTATCTACACTCAATTTCTGAGTTTTCAGTGTGTCAAGTGCTGGGCACTGGTGGTGCACATTTTTGATCCCAGCACTTGGGAGGCAGAGACAGGCAGATTTCTAAGTTCGAGGCCAGTCTGGTCTACAGAGTGAGTTCCAGGACAGCCAGGACTACACAGAGAAACCTTGTATCAAAAAACCAAAAAATAAAAATAAATAAATAAAAAAGAAAATAAGAAGCTTACTAAATTTACAGTTATACTGCAGAAACCCACGTTTCTCTACAAAGTCTGTCAGGAATATATGTTATAAATCTCAATGAAATTATCTTGTACTGCTTTTGTTGTTGTTGTTGTTGTTGTTTATTTTCATTATTCCCAAAAGCTTACTTACAAATTGGAACTAATTGAAGTATTCAATGACACTTTCAGCAAAATCTTCTCAATTTAATTTTTATATTTGACCTAACAAATTATTCACAGTAAAATTATTTTTGCACGCCCATCTGCAAAAAAGGAGGAAAAAAAGGAAAAACTATACACAGAGTAATGACTTAATCTTTAGGTGATTAAATTTCCAACTGTTTAGAAGAGGTTTGATCTTTCCAAAGGTTCAAACTTTCATCTGTCTATCATATGCGACTTGGAAGAACTCAACTGCACACTGGCCGTCTCAGGGCAAGAAGGCTAGAAGCTAAAGCTGCCACTGTTTTAAGCAAAGGAACAGAGGACATTTCTTTAAAAACAAATAAAGAAAAAGAAACTCATTTTGTCTTCCATACACCATTTTATACTCCTGGAATAGAGAAGAGCATCCTTTATTGGCTGGACTTTCCTGTAAAAGACCTTGTGAGAACATCTCAGAATAATCTGTTCTCTAATTTGCACTTCTCTGGAGACAAATTAAGATCAGTATTCTTTTCTTCCCCCCACCCCACCCACGCAGCACACTCTCTTCCTGACTCTGTGTCCTTTTGTTTTGTTTTTGTTTTGTTTTGTTTTGTTTTGCTTTGCTTTGTTTAACACATTAAGTCCAGTTAGTACGGCCCACAAAAGCATGGGTGTGAGTCCATCCACTGGAGTATGGAAAACCTACCCCAGTGGCCACATCTCCCAAAACAGAATATTCCTCCCTCCTTCCTGTAATAACTATCTGTTGTCTATAGCTCCTCAGAAGGAGCAGGGTCTTATTACCAAATTTCGGCTGGCTTGATCCTATACAGGTCTTGTGCAGATAGCCACAGCTGCTGGGCGTGGGGCACAGATTGATATAGATGTTCCACAAATAATAATAATAAATAATAATAATAATAATAATAATAATAATAATAATGCTTCCATAGTTCATTGTATCGCTTATATGACTGTGGTATTTTCTGATTTGCTCTTAAACTTCAGAAGCAATTGCCCTTGATCCCTAACTCTAAAACTGTGTGTCTTAACTCAAATAGGATAGACTTGCCTTGGTTTAGGATTGTACAATTTCTAAGTTACATCATGTGCACTGGAATCTAGCACAGATATTTTCTCTTCTGAACAGAAGAAAGATGTAAGGGATTAAGCAGAGTTAACCATATCTCCAAGCATTCAAAAAGGAAACACATAAGAGAGTTATATTAAAAGATTATTAAGATTACAGTGATCAGGTAGAGCACAGTTGGATGGCATGACAGATGTTAGTGAAGGAGTGAAAAGGAAAGGGAAAGAGTAGTTTATAAATGTCCCTGTAGTCTGGTGGACATGGGAATATCACTGTTAAAGGACTATGAGCAATGCACACCAGAGACTGTTAGAGGGACTGTCCCTGGCAAGACACAAAGTCACAAGGAGCCAGTGTTCTCCAGGATGCTCAATAAGCATTCCCATGAAGATAAATGCACATGCAGTCAAAATGATAGGCTTCTCATTTTACCCAAGAGTCTTGAGTGATATCTTTGTGTTAATAAATGCCAAATAGACAAAATAACTCCACAAAAACCATGGAAGGTTTAAACTCAATGTCAGAAGCTAAGCAGAAGTTAGAAAAGCGGTATCTGCTTTTGCAAGGAAGAGTGTCTTAACCTGGTAAATCCAACAGTTATGCGTAACTGGTGTTGGTAATTTAGTGAAAGTAGAAAATTTAAGTAGATTCAATACATATGGAATATATATATGGAATCAGTTCAGATGGCTAAACATTTCTAAGTATTAATAAGGACCAGACAAAGTTAAACTGTATGAATATGTAGAGATTTAGTAAGAAAACACAACTTTTCCAAAGATGTGCAGCTTTAGAATTACAGGCTAGGAGAATCCAAGGGTAGGTAAGCATAGAAATCCAGGAATATGAGAGATCTGGTGGTGCTGGTTAACAAGCACGGTATTGTTATGACTTGCTATGAAGATAGAGGCCACTCAGGAGTAATAAATGCAAACCAAGAGAAGTTCATCTAGTATGAGATACATGTGATCATCTGTCGTGAACAAGGGAGAGAAGCAGGAGAAAAGGCCCGGTACTCAAGAATGATGATAACTCTTAAGAGCTGAATCACTGAAGAGAGAGGACTGCGTGTGCCTGCATGGCTAGTGCCAGAGTTTACTGAGGATTTACACACCATGTCAAGCTTTATACTATACTCCTACCTGATAATTTCCCACTTGGCTCTAGCAAAAACTGGATTATAAATATTATAGAAAGACTCTAAATCTTACCCGGGAATGAACCAAGGTTTATAGAAGGCAACTTCCCCCAAACTAAAGTAGCTAGCCAACCAACTTTATAGCACACACCCGCCTAAGCAGATTCAATACTGCCATTGTAGATTGTCCTGCATGCTGTTTGCTGACTGTGAGTCTTCTCATAGGTTGCAGTGATGGCTATCATAGTAAAGACAGTTTTGTATAACTGAGATCTGCCAGGATGTCTCAGTGAAAAGCACTTGCTGTTCTTACAGGGACCCAGAGTTTGCTTGCCAGAACCCATGTTCTGTGACTCAAAACAGCCTGTACCTCCAGCTCCAAAGAAACTGACACTATCTTCTGGCCCTGATGAGTACCAGCATACACACCTGTACTTACACAACACATAGTTACATATACTCACTCATACAGAAATAAAAATAAAATACTGTTGAAGAATTTGAATGATTGTCTGTGTCAAGAGATGTTAGGGGACATCAATATGAATGCTAAAGGTTGTCTGCCAGAGAAAGAAAACATCCAGAAATCATGACAAGGGGGTGATGAATTAAATAACTAAACAAAATATTAAAGGTAATCACAAAGGTAATAATTAGTATAATGGGAATGATGCTCCAACAGAAGAGCAAGGATGATAGGTTCCCAAGAGTGTGGGGTAAATATCTTCACTGCAGTATTGAATATGATGGAATGGAAATGAGGAACAATGTCAGCAGTCTACCAGGGAAGAGAATCCACAAACATAATAAGCAGAAGCGGCTAGAAGCACGCAGGAAGAGAGTGATGGGGTTGAGTGAGAAAGGGCTGCCCTGTGAGCTGAGGTTGTGATCCAAGGATCTCACCATGCCACTCCCAAGTCTCGGGACCTCAGGCCAGCTACTAAACCTCTCCTTGTTTCTGTTTCCTTGTAGAGAATCTGATAATCCCCCACACAGTTGTCTTACTACGATCACGATTACAGTGGTCTGAGTAACTTCAGGAAGGGAAGGGCAAGGAAATAATATCTTCCAACTTCTGATAGCCCCTGCATGTCCTCTTGTGTCCTGACCTACACAATCATGCTGTGTACAGTGTATCATATGAACATCATAGACCATTATGTGTATGAAATTGCTAAAATAAAAAACATATATTTCCTTGAAATTCTCTAAATAGGAAAGTACTCTTGAAGCAGATTACCACAAGTTTCTCCCATCTAACACAAAGAAATCCAAGTTCTCTTGAAGTTTGCCAGGAAACGAGATTCTAAAAATGCCCTTGCTGATGTATTTGATCTCAGTGGATTCCCTTGTATGAATCATAATGAAAGAATAGTGCTGGGGGTGCCAAAACCTGAAACCAACTGTTCACTGCTGAGATGCTAAGTAGGCAGGATGCTAATTCACTGTGCTTCCTTTGTCTTTTTAGAGGTCACAATAACAGAACAATCCCGAAAGAGGTGATGCCTACCAGCTAACAGTGATTATTCAGCACAAAGGAACATATGTGCCATGTGAATGTGAGCCAAAGGTGCTGATTATAGGATGGTATAAAAATAAAATACCCAGAGCCAAAAATATCTCAGCAACCTGAAGAACAGCCTTGGCTTCTCTCCGCCAGCTTGACCCCTTCTTCTTCAAACTGAAGTGTTCTTCTAGGCATTCAGCGAGGCATTAGCCCAATGAATATCACTGGAGTGCCTGGTATCATTCTAAATGCTGCTCTGAATTACAGTGATACTGAGATCAAAGGTAATATTCTATTTTAGACATAAGAACAAACATCCATTTTCTATAATGATTTGAAGGAGCACAATTAATAAGCAGTCTTTTGTTAATCCTCTAGATTTCTAATAGTAGAGAAAAAATGAGGCAGATGGAGGTTGAAATGTCAGCTGTATTCCCTTCCTGATGTCTCTGTCATATGGGAACAGATGTCTTCCTCATGCTGCCTCCCAGAATTAGACATGCCCTCCCTAACACAGCAATACATCAGAAAGCAGTCACACCCTCACTTAAATGTTTTCCCTATATGCCCTATCTCTAAAACTCTTGTGACATGAGCAGTAGGTTGAAATCCTGGACTTTAGTGCACAAGCCAACATCATGAAACTAGGCTTTACCACACAGCATGCCATATTAGGGGCTGCGAGCTCATCACACCAAAAGTCCATCACTATATCCTTAGAATCTAGGCTACACATGATATTTAATTCAGCTAAAAGACAACAGTAGAAATAAAAATGTGCCCTTTGAAACCATAGCCTTCTGGAAATCATGCAGATTTGTTTTGGTTTTGTTATATATGTAGCCATGTCATTCCATGAAAGGTAAGCTAAGCTAGCCTACTAAAAGGTGAGAAACAAACCTGAGAGGAGGCCTAAGGGGCCCATCCTGATGCAGACAGACTCGTGCTATCAAGTGATGTGGTTGGTGAATGGTGAACTAGTGAAGACCAATGTGAGCACCAGAAGAGCCAGGCTAGGCTCAACTGCAGCATTCAGCCATTGACACACTGAGCTCTTTTGCCAAAAAGCAGTAATCCCTTGACATGCTGGTATCTTTCGACCTATTTCCTATGAACAAATTCTAGCCGTAGAGCTGGAAATGGCTAAGTTGGAAGGAAAAGTCATGCAGGTCAGCAAAAGGAACATTCTTCACATGAGAGTAATAAGAGATCAAGTAGTAAAATAATATTAAAAGGTGCATACATGATTGGAAAGTGTCCTTTAAAAGATGAAGAAGAAACCTAGCATGTGTTGAAGAAGCTTACTTCTAGATGGCTGGGAGAAATAAACTGGGGTGAAATAAACCAGGAACTTCCCAGATACAAAAAATGTCCTGGGTCTTATTTTATTAATAATTTATCAAGAAGAAGTATTGTATAAATATATTGTATTGAAAATAGTTTTCAGTTATATTCATCTATTTATTTGGTGGGTAGAAGTGTGTCCAAATGGTACAATCTTCAAAAGATTTTTGGTTTGCAGTTCTAACTCTTAGCATTCTATTAAGAACTACCCTCTATTCCTGAGCCTGCATATAACTAGAATAAATAGATCATACTCATCAATATATAGGGGTCTATAAAAAAACTGGTCATCATGAAGAGTCTGTCTGTACTTCTGACTGTCTACTGTTTGTTGCATGGGATGATGCTCACCAAAGAGAAGAGCTGTTCAAAGCACAGATACATTTTGCCCTGGGGAAAATGTCACTTAAATTTTCTACATATTTTTGTATTTGGCATTATTTTTAGCAGTGATACTTAATATTTCCTATGTCTCCAAATCCAAACAAACAGTTGAAAAATGTTAAGCTGGCAGTTACCAAATTATTAATATGAGTGAAAGTAAAGAGTTTTACATTTGCTTAAAGGAACATTTATTTACACTGAATGGTGAATCTCAGCTTCACATTAATATCATGCTGAATGTTCATTACTCTTGTTTGTAACTACTTAAACTCTTTTATATAAATTATCCTTTTCCATAGTATAAATGAAAATATATTCTCTCAGACCCACCTTTCTCCTTAGTAATAATGTTCTATATTATAAGATTTTTTTTTAATTTTTTGTCAGATTTATTTATTCTTTCTTGTGTGTATGTGTATGAGTACTCGTATGTATGTATGTATGTATGTATGTATGTATGTATGTGCATAATGTACATGTCTGGTACCTGTTGAGGCCAGTGGAAAGTGTTAGATTCCTGGAACTGGAGTTACAGATGGTTGTGAGACACCATGTCGGTGCTGGAATCTGGTCTTCTGCAAGAGTAACACATGGTCCTAACTGCTGAACTATCTCTCCAATACCAGTAATAAGAATATTTTTATACTTATAATATTTCATAGTTATTCAGCCATGTTCCTGGATACTTTATTCATAACAGCTATAGAGTGGAAATGATTATCCCTAAACTGATGGACAGATAATGAAACTGTGATACATATACTCAGTATCAACTATAAAGAAAAATTAAACTCATTAAATTTGCAGGTAAATGGATAGAATTATAAAATATTGTACTGAATGAAGTAACACAGTCTCAGAGAAACAAATGCTTCAGGAAGTGTTCACTTTCATCTGTAGTCCCTGCTCCAAATCCTCAGATGGGAATATATAACATGGAGTACCTCAGAAATCAGGAAGGTAAAAAGGAATTATAGGAAGGAAGCACCAGAGTGGGGGTACACTGATACAAATGTTATGACGGAGAGATGGGGAGAGGGTAAAGGGGTCAATACCAGAGGAGAAAAATAACACTAAGGATATTTGAAAAGGGCATAAAGAATCATGTTATTAAGCCAGGCAGTGGTGGCGCATGCCTTTAATCCCAGCACTTAGGAGGCAGAGGCAGGTGGATTTCTGAGTTCGAGGCCGCCTGGTCTACATAGTGAGATCCAGGACAGCCAGGGCTACACAGAGAAACCCTGTCTCGAAAAACAAAACAAAACAAAACAAAAAACAAAACAAAACAAAACACCAAAGAATCATATTATTTTTATTCATCTAAAAATTAAGTAATACAAGTCAGTGAGTGTGTGTATGTGTGTGTGTATGTGCGTATGTGTGTGTATGTATGTGTGTGTATGTGTGTATGTGTGTGTATGTGTGTGTATGTATGTGTATGTGTATGTGTGTGTGAGTGTGTGTGTGTATGTGTGTATGTGTGTGTATGTGTGTATGTGTGTGTATGTGTGTATGTGTGTGTATGTTTGTGTGTGAGTGTATGTGTGTGTATGTGTGTATGTGTGTGTATGTTTGTGTGTGAGTGTATGTGTGTGTATGTGTGTATGTGTATGTATGTGTGTATATGTATGTGTGTGTATGTGTGTATGTGTGTGTATGTTTGTTTGTGAGTGTATGTGTGTGTATGTGTGTATGTGTATGTATGTGTGTATATGTATGTGTGTGTATGTGAGTGTGTATGTGTATGTTTGTGTGTGAGTGTATGTGTGTGTATGTGTATGTATGTGTGTACGTGTGTGTGTGTGTGTGTGTATTAATTAATGAAGTCATGGTTCTTAGGCTGACAGTGCTACTCACAAATGCCATTGCTTAAATCTAACAAAATCTTAGCCCTAGACATATAAACATCTTTCAAATCATTAGTTACTATAGTCATCCAAGAGAATTCTAAAACAGTGTAGACTATAGCTATTGGTCTTGGGTATCGCTCAGAGTTGAAGACAAGGGCCTATTGCTGAAGACACCGTGGACTTTCAGACTCTGAGAAGCCAAGCTGCATAGCCACCTGAAAGCCTTCTTCCTAAGGCCTAGCTTCCCAAACACCAGGAGGAGCTGTACAAGCTGCCACAGGCAGGCACACAATGCACAATGGCTTTCTTTTCATGATCATATTCTATAACTTCTGTTTCATGACTTTTTAGATTGCCCATAGTTCAAAATTTTTAAAGAATTTTATACTTAAATGCTGTATAAAATAAAATCAAGTACTATTTTCACTCCTCCCACTCCCCTTCCATGTTGTCTTTGTGAACTCTTCTCTTTTATATAATGTGTGTGTGCACGTGCATGCACACATGTGTTTGTGTATATGACTTGATATGTGCTATTCATGTGTACATGTGTGTATGACTGACCAGTTGGGATTGGATAACAGAGGATCTTGGGTATGATTATTTAAGCAACAGTAACTTAACAGCGATTAGAGAAACCATTGCTTCTAATAACTCAACAGTACATGTAAACATCATGATATAGAAATACCCTCCTATTGCCAGAATGCTAATGTGACATGAGTCTTCCAATGTACTTGGCTCAGTGTTCTTTTGGTACATGTAGTGGGACTTCTTTTCTTCATTTTTACAGTGATATTTCTTGTATGCCTTTTTCCTCTACAGTAGAACATTGCCTCATGGAGAAAGAAGGACAGGTCATGAAATAAATAAGGATCACCTTCTCCAAGTAACACTAGCAGTTAACAATCACCGGACAAAGAAGGCTCCTTAGTGACAAGGATGCCTATGAGGTGACAAGTGATGTAGCCTACGTGAGTTCCAGTCCCTGCTGTGCAAGTCATCCATGCTCCTCTAACCCCAATAATCTCATTGGTTCATCAAGCTGGACATAGCTATAATTGTCTATTTGCTTAGTTATTGATGCCCTATCTGAGGTAAACACATGTTTGCTCATATCTCCCTGAGAGAACACATGATGATGTCATTATTTACAAACAGAACTATAAAAGGAAAAGGCAGTTATAAAGTTTCTATGTTGGTTTAGCTTTCATCCCTTTACAAATCTTTATTGCAATATATCAAACATTCATCTTTCATAATTATCTATTGACAATAATTGTGTATTAACTCAAGAGTTTTTCTTCTTTTACCCAATTTCAACTTACCTTCCTCTTCCCATTTTTCTCATTCCTCTTTCTAAATGCTTAGATTAAAAACACCAGAAAGGAGCTGCCAAGATGCCTTAGCCAGTAAAAGTACTTGCCAGAGCCTGCTGACATGTGTTTGGGTTTAATTGTTGGATAGATCCAACTCCTACAAGGTGTCTCCTAACCACTATATGTCACCACAAAAAAGAGAGGGAAGGGTGAGAGAAAAATAAAGATGGAGAGGCAAGAGACATCAATGCTTAAAAACTGAAACTGCTTTTGAAAATCCTACAAGACTCTCAACTGCTCAGCTCTTTTGTATGTGTGAGAGCAAACTGAGAGGCCTGGGCCTGAGCCTGAGCTCTGGGTCCTTATGAGCCCTTTATGGACATTACAATATTAATCAATTAAAAAGTTCACCATTTTGTCATACTGATGTTTATGAAATTGACTTGTTCCTTGTAACAGAACACAGAGTCATGACAGCAAGGCTTTTCTTGTGGCATTGACATAATGATTCATTCTACGAGGACAAAATTATTTTAAAGAATTAAATTTTCATATTGGGTAGGTTGAGAACTGCTGTCTAAACTTTAACTAGTTACTTGTAGTATTATAGTTTAATAAATTAAGTGGTTTACTATATAAAAAGACATTTAAAATAGTAAGAGACTTTAATAAATATATTTTTGTTAATATTTAAAAATTAAATATCACATGTACAAAATGCCTGGGCCCTGTAGTTGAGAAATTCTATAGTATGCCATACAAACATTAGCTAGATACTTTTTGTATGTTTTTTATAGTTAATATACATTAAATCAACATTGGTCTGTAAGGATGACCTTTCTCACATTGTTTGAAAGTGTCTCTGTTGTTTTCAATTGTTAACTCTGTATTGACAGAGAGCTAAGTGCTGGCAGAATTTTGGTATTGTCATTTCTATGGCCTATCACAGGGTTTTCTATTTGTAAATGCTTGTCTTTCTATACCTGCTCAAAACATGAAAGGCAAGCAGTCCCATGGCCTAAAGGCAATCCTAAGAGGTGGAGCAAGCAATGTTTTACTGCTGATTGGTTATAATAATGATCTGACTGCCAATAACTGGGGCAGGAAAAAGGGGACAGAACTTCTGGTCAGGTGAGATTCAGGAGATACTCAGACAGAGATGGGAGATTTTAAGCAGACAGGGAAGAAGGAGAAGGAAGACTGGAATGGAGTGAGGCAGTAAAAAAAAGAAGCCACTTGGCAGGGACATAGGCTGGAAAATCAGATTAAGTTAGCAACTAGCTGATAGACTGCCCCAGCTAAAGATCAAAAGCTCTAAACTGCATAAAAGGCTCCATGTCTTTATTATTGAAGCAGAAGCAGGTCTGCAAAAGCCCCATAATAGAGGTTTATATTAGCAGCCCCTACAACAGATTTTTTAAAAGTAAATACACAACAGTTATTTCCTAAAAATCAAGTAACTAATCTATCAGAATTGTAATTCAGCTGCAGGTTTCATTCTAACTCAATTAGTTACTATACTTTAATTATGGCAAAATACACAAAAGGAAGCAGTTTAAGAGGAAGGGCTTGTTGTGGTTTGTGGCCTAAGGGAATAGAATCCAACAGTGGGAAAAGCATGGAGACAAGAGCAGAAGATGGCTGGTCACATTCCATCTTCCATCAGAAGGCAGAACAAGATGAACACAGGCACTCAGTTCACTTTCACCTTTTAATTTAGTCTATGATGAAGCTCCACCCTAGCACACATGGGATGGACTGACTTATTTTATTCCATGTGTATGTGTGTTTTACTTGCATATATATAATGTGTCATGAGTGAACTTCACATCCACTGGTATTGGAGTTACTGATGGCTGCAAGGTACTATGCAGGTACTAGGAATCAATCTCAGGTCCTTTATAAGAGCAATAGTGCTCTAACCACTGACCTACCTCTTCAGCCCTTACAATACACTAAATGTAAATGAAAAAGAGGATGCTGATGCCCCGACTAGAGATAAGTATGTGTGTGTGCATATATGCATATATGTAAAACAACATCATCTGCTCCTTGTGCTTATATAGAAAACCAGATGGACACATCACCCATAAATATGCATAATCATTACATGTCAATTAAAGATAAGATAAAATTTATATGAACATAAATCAATACAATATCCTAGAATAATGAGATTGGGAAAAATTTAATATTCCATCATTACAACTTTAAAAAGTACATAGTATATTTTATGATCACATTCAATTTAACTTAAACAAGAAAAATGTAAAACCTGTGAACTCACAGACATGCTACAAACACTTTAGTTCCATCTTGCTCTAAAACCGATTAATCAGCTTAACAATACCTATGGCAAGCTCACACTCAAATAGAGTAATACCACTTGCAAACCTTCAGAATGTCTGAGTCTCGAAAAGTATTTTAAAGAAAAAGAGGGGGTCCACTTGAGAGTGAGTAGGTATGGAAGGAGTTGGAATGGGGGAAATGTCAGAGGAAAGTGCAGTAATTTTGTTTTACTTAAAAACATGCATCTAAAAATTATTTCAAAATATGGATGTGTAGCCTGGAGAGATGGCTCCGCAGTTAAGGTCCATGAAGCCCTTTCAGAGAACTTGAGTTCGGCTCTCAGCCCCTACATTTGGTGGCATACAACAACCACCTAAGGGTTCTGATATGTCTGGACTCCACATTAACCTATACTTTTATGTCATACCGCCCTCCATACTCCAATTTTTAAATAATAAAAATAAATATCAAAATACATCTGTGCATCATAGTCTAGTAAATAAATGAATAAATTCCTATAAACACTAAAATAGAGATATTTCAAAGAAAATTTGTCTTGATTTTGACACAATCACTTAGGCCAATCACAAAATAACAAATGTCATCTAGTTGCTCTCCATAATTAAAAAATGCTATCTTTTCAAGTCTATGAAATTCAACTATGATGTATTTGTCTACTTACACACTATAAGGAGATTATAGGGATCAATATTAGCTGCTGCAAAGGCAACTGCCTGAATTTTTTGGTACATTCATTATCAGGTTTTTACCAGCTATTTAAAAACCACACTTCTTCTACCCTGAAGTGCCCAGACTGCATTTGCAGTTCACAGCATTATGAAATGTTAACATTTGAACACTTGTTTATAAAATTCTAATTGTGAGAATTCAAATCTTCCATAAGTTTGTTAATAACCTTGCATTGGCTTTCTACAAATGTGCCTCCTAATAAATGGTGGAAAGATCTTTGGTACTAATTACATATTTAAATGTATTTGTTGTATCCATGCATACCACATCATCATGAAGATGAGGCATATCTGAGTGAGTAGTTGCCTCCAAGTTCAAACACTGAGCACCACAATGCAGCTGCCCAGGACTCAGAGATGCTGTACTGGAGTGCAGAGAGGCCTGCCTCAGGCACGCAGCAGCCTAACCGTGGATCTGAACTTGCCTAGTCAGAGTTCCAGGTCTTTTTAATTTCTGTTTTATCTCTCTTCAGCTAACAGCAATTCATTATCTACCCACTAAGTAAAAGCAAATAATCATGCAAAATAAACAGGGAGGTAATTAATTAGTGTAATAAACACTAAGTGATTGCTGTAATGTACTAAAATAACAAGGGAAGCCCGTCTGTGCCTTGTGTTTTTTTCTCCTAGGGCAGGAGGCAAATGTTCTTGCAGCCACATAGCAACAAGTACAGCTGGCTTTTCCAGGATAAAACTGGACCTCACAGATGGGATGGACAGTCCACAACCCTGAGCTTCCCACAGCTGAGACGCTGTACTTTATTCTTATTTTCACTTGTAAGTAACTAGATGAAAACTCTGCACCTTTGCAATAGAGAAAGACTGATCAGAATGATATGAAATTTGAAAGAAAAAAACTGGATTCAAATAATAACAATCTTTGAGTCTCTCCCTTACCATATCCCTCTATTCTCTATAAACCAACTGGATGGAGATGACATTTCCCAAAACCCTTAGAGTGCTAAGATGTGATGTTTGAAGTCTGAGACTAACCAAAGGAAGAAGGGCTGAGATTACAAGAGCAAGAAGGGAAAAGACAGTAAATGTGAGGAAGTACTGGCATAGAGGGTCAGGGTTACAGTCAGACTTGTGACTTTTGTAGAAGTGTCAAGAGGGAACAAAGGACACCAGGACACCCCAGCCCCTGGCAGGAAGGAAGCCTTTTTTAAAATAAAAATCTCCTACTTCATTTCATTTGAATGTAGTACAACTGGAATGTTGTGGTAAATTTTTAACCCAATTTACCAAATCAATGAATTCACAACTCAATTAATTGGTATACAAGCTACTCGCCTAGATTGGGCAGATCTACCACTACACTGCTCTATTCCCATCTATTAGATCCCATATGACTTGTGATTTCCCCAAGCCACGTGCTTCAGTTCCATCTTCCTTCCACCTCGTCCTCCTCTGTAGTCCTCTTCTCCAGTCTCCTCCCCTATCTCCTTTCTCCCCTCCTCCCAGAAACTTTTCAGCTCCACCTTCCCTCCTGCTGCCCAATCCTTGGCCTTATCCTTTATTTGAAAAGTTAAGGTGGGGAGAAGGTTCACAAGGCACCTGTATACAGTGATTTGCTCCTTGTCTGCAGTGCTTTCAAGGAGAGGAGAATTAGCATCAAAATACAAGACCAGAGCTATCTACAACACTGGAATTCAAAATGGAAGACACATTTGTGCGCATCAATAGCATGCAATTCCCTATGTTTATTATAATCTTTCAGACTTTATAGAAATGCCCTGCTGTGATGATTTGAATATATTTGGACCGGGGAGTGGCACTACAAAGAGGTATGGCCTTGTTGGAGTAGATGTAGCCTTAATGGGGGAAGTATATCACTATGGGGATGAGCAATGAGATTCTCCTCCTAACCTCATGGGAGCCAGTCTTCTGTTTGCCTTTGGAACAAGATGTTGAACTTGGTGGGGGCAGGAGGGTGGCGAGACTGCTTAGCGGGTAAGAGCACTGACTGCTCTTCCGAAGGTCCAGAGTTCAAATCCCAGAAACTACATGGTGGCTCATAACCACCCGTAATGAGATCTGACACCCTCTTCTGGCACATCTGAAGACAGTTACAGTGCACTTATTTATAATAATAAATAATTCTTTAAAAAAAAAAATATGTTGAACTCTTCACTCCTAACTGTACCATGCCTGCCTGGCCTGCCTGGGTGCTGCCATGCTCTCACCTTGATGATAATACACTGAACCTCTGATCATGTAAGCCTGCCCCAATTAAATGTTGTCCTTATAAGAGTTGCCTTGGTCATGGTGTCTGTTCACAGCAGTAAAGTCCTAAGTAAGACACCTACTTTTCCATTTTATATGTGAGGAGCCATGGATCATTCTGACTCTCCAGCCAGGACTAACTAGTTTACAACCTCCACACACAGCAATATAATTCAAAGCTGTGATAGCAAAATCAAGTTCTAGCCCTGGACAGTGGATTTGTCCTTCATTCTTTTTTCTTTTTTAATTTATTGTTGTTATGCCTGCATGTTATGTTTGTGTGAGGTGTCAGATCTTGGAGTAATAGGCAGTTGTTAGCTGCTATGTGGGTGCTGGGAACTGATCCTTAGTCCTCTGGAAAAGCAGTTAGTGCTCTTAACTCACTGAGGCATCTCTCCAGGCCCATGCTCCTCCATTCTCTAATAACTTGCTTTGATAACTCATTAGAACACCAGTTTTTAGCCTTTGGGTCACAACCTCTTGGGGAAGACTGGCCCTTTCACAAGGGTCACATATCAGATATCCCCTGGATGTCAGATATTTATATTATGATTCATAACAGTAGCCAAATTACAGTTATGAAGTAGCAACATAAATAATTTTATAGTTGGAGGTCACCACCACAACATGAGGAACGGTATTAAAAGGTTACAGCATTAGAAAGGTTGAGAATCCCTGCATTAAACAAGAACAAAATCTTCAATCTTGTTTTCCATCCAAATATCATCAATATTTATACAACAGTGATACTCCCACACACTTTTACAACTATATTAACAGAAAGGAATATGTAAAGTAGTTTAGCACACTAGGAGGAAAGAGTGGTCAAAGGATAAGGGATGAATTGAATGGGAAGCAGTAGGGGCTTGTTCCAAACATCATTTGCATGTATGAAATTAGCATACATGCTTGAGAAAAAAGCAATATATAAGGTACCGGATAATAAAGTCACTAACACTTTCATGACTACTTTTAATACACTTATTCATAACTTATGAGACAGACAGAGAGAGAGAGAGAGGGAGAGAGAGAGAGAGAGAGAGAGAGAATTTCTGCTTGATAGTGGTAGTTTTGAATGGTCTCAGTATTCCAGGCAGACCATAAACTCACTTTGTGCTCTAGGATAACCTTGAACTTCAGATCCTCTTGCCTCTAAATTCTCCAAAGGCTAAGGTTCTAGGCAGATGCAAATTGTCAAACCTAGCTTAAAAAGAAACAACTTCATTGCAATTTCTCATCAGGTTTCCAATTCTAGAGATTCAACACATCCCAAGGAAAGCAGGGGGAGGAACAATGTTATGAAGAATTCAATGAAATCATCAAATTTAATAAATATCTTGGGAAATATAAGGGTTTGAAAAAGGTTCCTTGATTTTTTGTTGATAAACACAGAATAGTCTGGGAATATGTGGCAATAGATATAACTTCTCTTTCATTCCTCTGGAGACTCCTCAAAGGCCATAAATGTATTTGATAAAAGGTTCTCTTGTATCCGTGGCAGTGATCAGATAGATGCTGAGCATCACCTGTGAGAATTTGACAAATATGACACACCTGTAAGATCACAGTGACATCCACAATAAAATACCAGAAGTAAAGAGAAATGCTCTGAAAGATGTCAAGTACAGACACTTTCTTGTCAAAAGAGACAACAAAACACAATTACAGTGCAGGGGAAAAAAATTAGGGAGGAGAAAAAAAACAGAAAGGTCTTAGGACAAAACCGCAATCTCAAATAAATGTAACAGAAAACAAGACTTCATTCCCTTTGGCTGGAATGGTGACAGGGACATAATTGACATGCTTTTGGGAAAAGAAAAATAATTGGTGGCATGAGGTACAGGAGAAAGCTTGTCATCTAGCGGCAGTGGCAGGGGTGATAGCAGATATCCCATCATCAAGAAAGAACACAGAGCTGCTTTGACATGTGAGGCCAAATGATATCATGTGCAGCTTCAAGCAGGTGACATAGGACAGACCCAGAGAGTATCATCACCCATCATGTCCCAAGTCTTCTTCCATGTAGAGCTTGGGCTGCCATATACTGCTTTATTAATGACAGATGCACACTATAAGGGATTTAGTATCACAGTCCCCAGGAGTGCCACTCTAGTCATAGAAGGCAATGCCAACAGTCTCCATGTTCCTAGAGAGGGTCAATCTGTCTGGCAGTCACAGAATCACATGAGGACAAACAACAGTTCTTATTATTTAACACATTTTAGGCAATAAATACAGGCATTGTTATCAATATATATTCTATGTTAGGCTACTGAAATTTGAATATGGTGTAACATGTACACATATGCTATTCCTACACCAAAAATTCTAGTATGTTTAAATATATATTACAAATGTATATTACATAAAATATATGCTTTCATATATGCACTATATATATTTACACATATATGTACTGATAAGTATAGAAATGAAAATGAGTGTAAGGGGATAAATTCAAGTGATCCCATTAATGAGTAATATCAACTATGTTGATAATTGTATAGATAATAGTATGTATCAATATTAGAATAAACATGTACTAGGTTAGAATAAGCAGTATTAGAATTAACAATATTAGAATAAACTGCCCATCATTGAAAGTGTTTTTGTTCTGCTGGAAAATCTTGTGTGCCTACAATTAGAGATTTTATTTAATAAAATACAGAACCTCTGTTCCTACTTCTTTACAGCTAAAATAGTTTGAAATGGAGAGAAATTGGGAAAATACAGAGAATGACTTCACAAAGTACTATTGGGATCTTAAATGGATAATGAAAGTCTGTAAAGTCTGGAACCTAAAAACAAACTCCAGCCGGGCGGTGGTGGCGCACGCCTTTAATCCCAGCACTTGGGAGGCAGAGGCAGGTGGATTTCTGAGTTCGAGGCCAGCCTGGTCTACAAAGTGAATTCCAGGACAGCCAGGGCTACTCAGAGAAACCCTGTCTTGAAAACAAAACAACAAAAAAAAAGTATTAAAAACAAACTCCTTTCATTTACAAGATAATCACAATCATCACAAGAAAGCAGCCCAAATCGATGGGACCTGTGTTTTCCTTCCCTTCTGCTCCAGATTCACACCTGTCACTAAGGACCCTGACTCTAGACCAGCTGTTATTAGAGATGGAGCCTCTTTGCCCTTGAATAGTGGGAAAGCTTCGGTCTTTTATCTAAATAAGTCCCACTCTCTTATCAAGAAAGCTATCTGGAAAGACAGATAGGGATATTTCCTGATTATTCTTCCCAGGTCGCCTTTCTTTCCTGTGATCCCTGTTTCAGTCTACTGTCTCTGGTGCTCACACTGTCAGCCTGGACCTAATATTCCTCAAGGCACAGTAGCTGTAGATACACATGCAAAATATCCTTTGATGCCTTTATACCACCTGAGGAAAGATTTGGAGGACAGTGGGCTGTGGAAATGGTGCCATCAAACCGTGTTTAATGAAAGGTTGAGAACCCAAATCTGAATCTCTGACACTCATGTAAACATCAGGGTGTGGGGACATGTAACTCTAATCCAAGTGCCATGGAGTGGGATCAGGAGGAACACTAGGGACAGTTAGCCAGCTAGTCCTCCTACTGTGAGCCATGGGTTCAGCAAGAGAGACTGTAGTTAGCATCAGGACATCCAAAGCCTGTGGCAATACATGGGTGGGTCCACAGACCTGTTGCCAGGGCAACAACCACCATATTCCCAAAATCCATTGGGCTCACCTCCCACCTTTACCTGTGGCTGCTACATCACAACCCATATATATACGGGGAACATTTCCTCCCCCCCTCCCCCTTCTCCCTCTTCTCTTTTCACACCACTACCCCCCCTTCAATTAAACCTCTTACACCTGGAACTGTTTGGGCATAGTGTGGTATGTTCTGATGCGACCCGCCGCTCCAACACATCAACTGTCTCAACATATAAAGTAGAAAGACACTACACACCAACAGAAAGAAAGACACTTTACACCAACCTCTGGTTTTCATGGATTCATTCACAAACACACCATCATGCATACAATACACACACAGTCTACAATGAGCAAGTAATGTTGGTTGATGCCTCACCTGGCAGAATGATATCATGATTAAGATTATAATCTGTGAAAGTTGCCCTTCTCTGTTCAAATCCTACTCAGCTTTCCTTTATTGATGTGACAAGTGTCTGGTTTTTGTTATTGAACACATCTTGGGCTCCATTTTTTCATCAACAGCATAGTGATAGTAATAGTTACCATTTCAGACACATTTCATGAAAAGTCAAAGTGTCTAGTATAAAAACTTTGTTAAAAACCAAAATGACAGTTCAGGACCTTTTGGAAAATTCTACCAGACCCCTCTCCTCCTGGAAGGGGGAGGCTGATTATCATTCTGCAGGACTGACTGGCCACTTGCAGGTGGTGGAAGCCTAGACCAAGTAAACACATTCCCCAGGGCAAACTCTGCCACCTCATTCCCTAGAGACTAATCAATTTACAAATCACACTCTTCTGCCAATCACATTGTGCCTAATGGCTGCTGCTCTGAAAAACTGTATAAAGACTGACCAAACAGGGTGTGGGGGAGAGGGAGTGCAGGGGGGTGCAGGGGAGATAGCTATCTCTCCTTTGGGTGTAGGATGACACCAATGCATTGGAACAATAAATTCCTCTTGCTTTTTGCATAGATTCCTGGCTCCTCGTAATTCACTCAGGGGGTCCCAGGTAAGCTAAGACTCACCAGAATCTTACAAAGTCATATATCACTTTTTCTTACTAAAAATTCGAGCTAAAGTTCTAAAGCTAAAAATCTTATCATGGATTATCTATAAACTATGAACAAAAATAATATTCTAAGATTTCATACAGCCTAAGCCTTGTTTATTAGTGTCAGTGACCCAGGATAATTGAGGGAAAATAAAAATGCTTTTGGAAGCACAAGGGAATTTCAGGAATAATATATCCAGAGCTCTGGCAGGGGAAGAGGGACTGGCCTGGCAAACTTCACAAGGAAACCACTACCAGGCAATATTTAGAATTTGATTTATGTTCAAGAGTTTATAAGGACATCTGGTTCTGTATAAGTAGTGTCTGACTAATGACTGAAGAATAAAATAAAAAGCAGATTTTGTTTTGGACAAAGGGGGTTGAAAAAAAGAAAACTGTACTGGTGGGTTTTATGTCAACTTAACACAAGCCTGAATAATTTTGGAAGAGGAAACCTTAGCTGAGAAAATTCCCCAACCAGATTGACATTTTCTTTATTAAATATTAACGTGGAAAGATCCAACCAGTACTGGGCAATGTCAACTCTGGGCCTAGGAGGTATAAGAAAGCCGGCTGAACTTCAGTGCTTGAGAAAGGCAAGAAGCAGCATTCCTCCACTGCCTTTGTTTCAGTTTCTTTTTCTGGCTTCCTGCCTTGAGTTCCAGCCCTTACTTCTCTAGATGACAGGTTAGAGAAGCTGTAAGATGAAATAAACCCTTTTCTCCACCTCAGCAATAAAAAAGTGGCTAACACAAAGGACATGGAGGAAGAAAGAGCTCTGTTACTATGGCAGAGTCTAAGTGCCAACAGACACCTTGGCCCACAGAGCAGTGATGAGGGTGACCTGTGTGGTCCTAGTACCTGCTTCAGTGAGCATCCTACATGGCATGAACTGAGCTGAATGGGAGAAAGCTGGAGAAGATGCTCACAATGCCGATTCAGAGGCCAGAGCCACGAAAACTTGCCATCCTATCCATCATCTTCACCAGGGACTTTCCAGAGAGCTTTCTATGTAGGAAGGGCTGCTCAGAGATGTTCTGCATGATATTCCATGCACGGGAAACCCAAGATTCCACACGGAATGTTTTAGCACTAAGTAAATCCACTAATCTTGAGTGGGCCACAGTGTTCCCTCTCGTGTGGACTACAAACTCTCTACCTTTCTTTGTAATATAGGTGTGATTACTAACAATTCTTTTTTCTCTCACAACACTGTCCCTGTTTAGATATATGTTTTGCCATACATCTGAGGCAGAGATAGTAAGCAAATGTTTTACTTACAAATTGCTCTGTAGAAAGCAAATGTCAGAAAAGTAACATGAGGCCACCCACCAGGCATGCTTTTACCTACTATGACTGTTTCATCAGAGAAAGCTTAGAGTTTTAAAGTAAAATAGGCCTGCAGTTTTGTCTTATGAAAGGTAGAAGATATTAGACACAGTAGAGATTTACTCCACAGGGAAGAAATTCACTGGCTAGCTAACCAGAATGAACAATGGAGGGAAATAAAGCAGATTTCTGCTCAACCACTATATCCAGATACTTCAATAAACAATTTGTATTTTGTATGTATTTGTTTCATATTTGTTAAATATTTTCCAAGTTACCACAGTGTGATACTCAATGGGAATATAGTTATACACAAAAAAGACAAAGTCCTTTCATCATGAAGTTTAAGGTAGTGAAGAATAAATAATAATGAAAATACCCACTGCATATACAGTGAAATAAGCATAGAAATACAAGATAATACATGTTGTGTGCAGAATATAACACATCATCTCAGACTCTTGACTTCACAAAGAGCACCAAGAAACACTACCCTAAAGAGGTTGGAACTAGCTAAGGTCTAAATATGTGAAAGAATAAGTTATCTGAAAATATGGACAGCCACAGTGGTCCAAGGACATGTAGACCTGAACAAGAACAAGTTTAAGTGTTTATGAGTCCCAAAAGTTAACATGGCTAAAACATCTGGAATACAGAGAACAAATTTCATGTTTGTGTAGTTTATGGTTAGAAGATAGGTAGGTATTGAAAATGAAGAGGAGCCAAGGTCATTTTTAAAGGTTTAACTTGAATGGTTGGGTGCATACAGTCATCATTTATTGAAGTACATGACTGAAAAGGAGTCAAGTTTGGAAGAATGGTTTTACTGGTAATTTTAGAATGTCTGCGGCTACATGCCATATACATTTTGCTAGCAGATCAAAGCACCACTGAATTAAGATGTAAGTACCTGAGGAAAGTCTCTAACTTAAGACATCCAAAGCAAAGATAGTGTCCTCTGGAAAAATAATAAGAACATTAAAGAAACCAAAAAGAGAATTCTATAATCACATGTGGCACACAGGGACTAGTGGAAATTAAATGTGCAATGAATTATGAAGAATAACAAAGAAAAACTCATGGACAAACTCGAGTTTCTTGTACATTTCTGAAAAAGAAAACAAAGAAGTAGGAGAGCAAAGATGAGACGCTTCAAGGCCCTGACAAGTTCCAGGTATTTCCAATGAAAGAATTCACAAAAACAAGAAAAATATTTCAAATACATCATTCCCCCAAATTCCCTCAAGACTGGACTTCAAAAGGTAAGACTCCTTAAGGACCTAATATAGACCACTAGAAAGGACTTAATTACCACAAGTATACACTGAAGAGAAGAACTTTTCTTTTCGGTTTTTTCGAGACAGGGTTTCTCTGTGTAGCCCTGGCTATCCTGGAACTCACTCTGTAGACCAGGCTGGCCTCGAACTCAGAAATCTGCCTGCCTCTGCCTCCCAAGTGCTGGGATTAAAGGCATGTGTCACCACCACCTGGCTTGAAGAGAAGAACTTTGATGGTTTGAATAGGTATGACCCCCATAGATTCAGGTGTTTGAAAGCTTGGATCATAGCTAGTGTCACTATTAGGAGGTGTGGCCTTGTTGGAGTAGGTGTGGCCTTATTGGAGGAAGTGTGGCCTTGTTGGAGTAGGTGTGGCCTTGTTGGAGTAGGTGTGGCCTTGTTGGAGTAGGTGTGGCCTTGTTGGAGTAGGTGTGGCCTTATTGGAGGAAGTGTATCACTGAAGCGGTGGGCTTTGATGTCTCCTATGCTCAAGCTATGCCCAGAATGACACAATTTTCTTCTGCTGCCTGCAGATCAAAATGTAGAACTCTCAGCTTCTCTTACATCATGTCTGCCTGCATGCTACCATGCTCCCATCATGATGATAATGGACTAAACCTCTGAAACTATAAGCCAACCCCAACTAAATGTTTTCCTTTAAAAGAGGTACCATGGTCATGGTGTCTCTTCCCAGCAATCAAGCCCTAACTAAAACGAGAACGGATACATTGCATTGTGCGCAGCAATTTTTGCAAATGAGTATAAGACGAAAAATAAGTCCGTCATCTTCCACAGTGCAGAATAAAATATAACCTGGATAAAGTTAGAAAGACATCATAAGCATGCTATTTATGGATGAAAGACACAGAAAACAAGACAAAATAAAAGATACAGCCTAGGTGTCACAGAAGTGAAGGGTGGTCACCGTGGGGATACTGCAGACTCTTATAATAAGCAGAAGGGAGTTGACACATGAAATATCGGGTGATGGAAACCTTAGTCCATAAAGAAACTAGAAAAGAGTGGGCAGAAGGAACAGTGGGACTCACAAAGGAGAAGCAGGAAAGACTGAAGAACAGGAAGCACAATAGGTGTGTTCTGTTTAAATGTAAAACATCATCCTCTGTCTCACTTGTTTGAGTACCTGGTCCTCAGCTGGTGACATTGTTTCAAGTCATGGGACCTTTCAGGAGTAGCACCTTCCTGGAGAAAGTGACCACAGAGGGCCAGGCCTTCTGCTTTCACAGTTCGTCAATGACTCTCTGCTTCCTTCCTATGACAGCTTCTGCCTGTATTCTCTGCCTGGATGAAGCCAGAATAAACCCTTTCTTCCTCTTTAAGTTGCTTTGGTCAGGCATTTTGTCCTAGTCAATGAGGAAAGCCACTAGTACAGCATAGGAATGTAAAAGAAAGTTGGAGAGAGTGGCTGATGGGGCTATTCATCTTTTAGTGCTCAACTTAGTACATTCACAAGTCATTGTTGTGCTAAATGGTTTAAAATTTCAAGTAATAAAGTATTCCATGTTATTTATAAAGATGTTTAATTTATATTGAAAATTACAAAACCAAATATTTACAACATTTTTACTATTTTCCTGTGGATTGCAAACATCCCCTTAGTAAAATCTTAGCCCAGCTAATCACCAAATATTACCTCTTCCTGCCCACTTTTTGTCTATTCATCTGTTTCAGATAGTGCTAACAGGCCTTGGGAAGCTGAACATCCCTTCCAGCCTGTGTCTCCCAGCAGGTGTGACCACTAGAGATGCAGCTTCCCCAGGATCTGACTGCACCTGCCCCTCTGGGAACAGCCAGGCTTCATCTCTGACTGCATGTCTGCTTCTGTTTCTTACCATGCACCCTGTAGCAAAGGCTTCCTCTCCCAGATGTTTCAGTCCCAGAGGCCACTGAAATGAATTGCAAATGTTTATTGTTATACTTACTTTTAACTGTCAATCTGACATAACCAAAAAAAAAAAAAAAAAAAAAAAAAAAAAAAACAAACGAGGAATTAGAGCAATTTGGCTTATGGGCATGTCTGGGGAGGAGGAGTTGTGTTGACTGGTAATTAATTGGAAAATAAAGTATAAATGTGGCCAGCACCTTCTGGAAACTTCCCAGAAAATAAGAAAGTGTCCCTGTTCTCCTTGCTTGGACTTCACTCTTGTTGGTCAGTTCATCTACTCTGCTGTTACTGCTACAATTCTTTCTCTGATTTGAAAACTCAGTTCTTTCATTCCAACATAGACTAAATACTCCTAAAGAATCTTCCAGGCTTTCACTGCCAGATTGGGACTGCTAAATCTTTTGGATTTAGCAAGGGAACTACAGGGCTCTCAGTCTCTCAACTGAGAGATAACCGTTGATGGAAGAGTCTGGTGATAGCCTGTAAGCTGGTTTAACAAACCTTTTCTGAGTGTATTCACTCTATCGGCTCAGTCTCTTTGGAGAACTCTTAAGACCAGTGTTAACTAACTGAGGAATAGCCTTTAAGTCCAAGCTGATGACAAACACCACTGAATGTGAAAAATAAAAATAGAAGCTACATAACTTACAAGTGGGTAGTTTAAAATCTGGTGGGCGAATGACTAATACACACACTTACTGTACCGTACACAGACTTAAAAAGTGAACACTCTTCTCAAATACAAGGTACTATGCTAATTACTTCTCTAAAAGCTTTGGTTTTCTAAGTCACAATTATGTTCCCTTTAGAATGAAGTTTCAGACCTCAAGATCACCCTTAGACTGGAGCTCAGATCCCAAGTGTATCGGTTTAAAAGTTTAGAGGGCAACAGAGACAAAAAAGGAAGCAAAGATAAATTTTCCAGAATTCTCCTTTGTCTTTAGGGTATTTGAACCAAATGAGAAAGCCACAGCAGCTCACACCATTTCTTTGAACATAAATAACAATGCAGCTAGGTCATACCTTCAGCACTCCATCTGCCAGCTGCAGAGTGGGGGAGCAGAGCAGTTCAGCCCATCATTCATCATAGCTGCAAGTGGCAGGCTCAAGCACTCTACGGTTCATGAGAAGTAGAGAAGCATTTAGGTAATGTGTTTGTTTTTTCCCTTTAAGTGAAAATAAGTAGAAGCATCTAGGGGGATGTTTGGAAACCTATGCTAAGGTCTAAGAGAGAATGACCGGCCGGCCACCTGATTGAAGGGTTTATCTAATTAATCAGGGCAGTTGCCTTTACACGTAAGGGAACGAGGAGAGAGAAAAAGCTGGGAAGGGGTAGAAGAGTATGAATTCTTCAACTATTTGCTTTGCATAGCATGTCCTTCTATACAGTCATCCCCTTTTTATGCTCAGAATGAAACATCTTAGCTTGAATTAAACACTGAAAAGGCAAAAACTTGAGAGAAAGTGCTGGACTGGCAGGTGGGAGGTTCACTATTGTATCTTACTGTTGTTGCTTCCTGCTTCTGAAACAGCTACTCCTCAGCTCATACCACTAAATGGCCATTGAGTAAAAAAACAAAGATTACACCTCAGTTTTCCTGGATCAAGCATGGATGCATAAGTATGTGAGAGCCATATTATATTACTTTAAAATCTGTCCAATTAATGGAGAATATCTACTGTTATTGTACAAGTACATAAAATATACTGCATGTATGTGGGGGTGGGGATGTGTGTGTGTGTGTGTGTGTGTGTGTGTGTGTGTGTGTGTGTGTTTACAGGCACACAAACCTATCAGTACATATGTGGACGCCAGAGGAGGAGTATCTTCATCTACGGCCTTCTGCAGGGTCTCTTGCTGAACCTGAAGCTTACTGTTTAGGCTAGGCTTACTGGACAGAGAACTCCTGGGATCCACCTCTTTCTGCCCCCCACTGTATCCTTGACCATGACATGCTTTTGTATTGGTGCTGGAAATTTGAACTCAGTTCCTCTTCCTTCACTGAGCCACATCCTCAGCATGGGCATAGAAGTATTGCACAATAAGCCTCCTTTTTCCCCAGTGAAAGTTGGTTTAATTACCTCAAAATGGCTACTAAAGGGACCAGACCAGCATCCTGCAGGGGCTCTACTCTGGACCCCAGATCAGGCACTGACCATACCCAAACACCAGTTTCCAAACACAGAGCGATCCTTTATTAAGCAAAGCAAAGACACAATGTAGCTGAATCTGAATTTGACAGAAAGCTCAGCAAATAGCTTTGCAACTGTTAATTTTAAGAGGGGGGGGAAAAGAGGGATGGGTTGGTAAGTTCTGAGTGGGTATTTTAATTAGAATAGCCAAATCAGAAGTTTTTGTTGCTGGACATTGGAGTTTTGATAGCTGGACCTTGGTGATCAGTCCTAGGAATGAGTCAGGCATAAGGAAGTGACCAAATAAAGGAATATACCTTGGTGGCTTTAGGAATGTAATCTACACCTTGCCAGAGAGAAGGAAGAGGGAAGGGTATGACCTGCTGACACCAAGTCTATGTGCTCCAGTCTGCTAGAGTCCTTCAGCTACTGCTCCAAGTACAGAGATTCTGATTCAGAACCATGAGAGGACAAGAACATGGGAAGGGAGTTTCAGATACAAACCAAAACTATTGTGAGCATGATCCGCAAAGCCCTAGACTCCCCACGTACATACCTTCCCCATTTCATCCCTCTCTACTTCCCAGTTTATTCATAGACCCAGAAACCTGGGCTTCTCTTCAGCTCATGCAAGATCCCAATCCCCAAACCATTTAAACTTTGTGCATGTTGTTCTTTACTGAAAAATGACATCAAACGTCCTGACTCACCCTTTCACCTAGTCAGATCTACCATCCTCTGAGACCTGAAGCTGTCTTTTAAAAGAAGTGCTTTCCGATCTCCCCAAACTGAAAAAAATAATTTGTCTTAATTCCCTCTAAATCTCCTTTTTACTGGTTATAGGAACTACAAAACATAGGTAAATTTATAAAGTGTATTTTCAAAGCATTAAATGATAGTAAAACAACTACTATTGTTTTTGGCTTATGTTGGACAGCCCATTCTCCAGTGCATAGAGATGTCTATCAGGTAAGGGCGATCTGGCGATCTTCCTCCTTGTTACTGGTAGGTGAGTAAAACACCAGCTTCAAAATATTGTAGAGGTTTGCTTTTTGACTTCCTGAAATTTGTGAGGAAAACAGATGAAAATTTGAAGCCCAATCACAAAATTTCTAAAAAGAAAAACCAAAGTCTTCTCAAATTGAAGCAGCAGGTTAGACAGAAAATCAAGATTCCAGTGTGGAGACAAAAGGCTGGCATGGGCTGACTAGTCTGCATCATCCTCCCTCCTGGGCTCTGCCTGTGAGATGAGTGTTTGATGATTAAATGTTATAGAGATGTAGAGCCTCCCACCGGAAGTGTTCATGGGAGCTAACCTATATCTTAAACACTGGGGACCAACAGCATAAACAAATAAGCAGATGGGATGCCCAGGCAAAGCACACCGTCACTTCACAGAGCAGTTTATTCTGTAGCCAAATATGAATGTCCCTAAACCAAGAACATTAATTTAGTTTATGAAGAATCCTATGTTCCAACATGGTAAGACTGTAATGAAGTTTATAAAGTAACAAAACAATGAAAACCATTCATTAAGACACTTTTACAAAGACTTTGGCGGGAAGATCAGGTTGGTGGGCTACATAAAGGCAGGAAAACACTGTCGATAGCTGCAGAGGCTGCTTGACTGTGTGTTTAGCTAGTGATAGCTGTACAGTAAGAATGACTTACTGTACAGTAGAAATGATGTCATGACACCATGTGAGGTAATGCATGGTTATTAACAGGGTTAAAAAAGTAGTTCAAGATAATTTGGCTTTGGACTTGCAACATTCCAAACTCTTCACATTACTGAAGTTCTAATCTACCAGTCAGCCTTATATTTCCAGTTTCTTTCCAGAAATTACTGTTCATACTAGTCTAATACTAGTCTAATGTTATTTTGTCTTCCCCAATTCAATTGTAAGTAAAATGAGTATAAAGGGTCTGCTAAGTGTTCAGATTTATGCCTGTGCATTTGTGTGTTTCAGCCTTATTGATGTTAAGAGGGGTTTGGTGGCTCCGGGACTCGGTCGCACTCGCGTCTGTCCTTTATGCTCTCTTCGGTGTCTACAGAACCCTCTTTCCTTCCTTCCTTCGCAGCGATCCGACTGCCAGAAGTTCACCATGTCCATTTTCAAGATCCACGCCAGAGAGATCTTTGACTCCCAGGGGAATCCCATGGTTGAGGTGGATCTGTACACCGAAAAAGGTCTCTTCCGAGCTGCCATGCCCAGCCGTGCATCCACTGGTATCTACGAGGCCCTAGAACTCCGAGACAATGATAAGACCCGCTTCATGGGGAAGGGTGTCTCACAGGCTGTTGAGCACATCAATAAAACTATTGCACCTGCTCTGGTTAGCAAGAAAGTGAATGTCGTGGAGCAAGAGAAGATTGACCAGCTCATGATCGAGATGGACGGCACCGAGAATAAGTCTAAATTTGGTGCAAATGCCATCCTGGGAGTATCCCTGGCTGTCTGCAAAGCTGGTGCTGTGGAAAAGGGCGTGCCCCTTTACCGACACATTGCTGACTTGGCGGGCAACCCTGAAGTCATCCTGCCTGTCCCAGCTTTCAATGTGATCAACGGCGGTTCTCATGCTGGCAACAAGCTGGCCATGCAAGAGTTCATGATCCTGCCTGTGGGGGTATCCAGTTTCCGGGAAGCCATGCGCATTGGAGCAGAGGTGTACCACAACCTGAAGAATGTCATCAAGGAGAAGTACGGGAAGGATGCCACCAACGTGGGTGACGAGGGTGGATTCGCACCTAACATCCTGGAGAACAAGGAAGCACTGGAGCTGCTCAAGACTGCAATTGCCAAGGCCGGCTACACTGATAAGGTTGTCATCGGCATGGATGTGGCTGCCTCAGAGTTCTACAGGTCTGGCAAGTACGACCTGGACTTCAAGTCTCCGGATGACCCCAGCAGGTACATCACACCTGACCAGCTGGCCGATCTGTACAAGTCCTTCATCCAGGGCTACCCAGTGGTGTCCATTGAAGACCCCTTTGACCAGGACGACTGGGATGCCTGGCAGAAGTTCACAGCTAGTGCAGGCATCCAGGTGGTGGGCGACGACCTCACAGTGACCAACCCTAAGCGGATTGCCAAGGCTGCAGGCGAGAAGTCCTGCAACTGCCTCCTGCTCAAAGTGAACCAGATCGGCTCTGTGACCGAGTCTCTGCAGGCGTGTAAGCTGGCCCAGTCCAATGGCTGGGGAGTCATGGTGTCCCACCGATCTGGGGAGACTGAGGACACTTTCATCGCCGACCTGGTGGTGGGGCTCTGCACTGGGCTGATCAAGACTGGTGCCCCTTGCCGATCTGAACGCCTGGCCAAGTACAATCAGATCCTTAGAATTGAGGAAGAGCTGGGCAGCAAAGCCAAGTTTGCTGGCAGATCCTTCAGGAACCCCCTGGCCAAGTAAAGTATGGACTGGAGATCCCTGGAGCCACCAGCTGCTTAGGTCCTCTGTCCCTGATGTCATCCAGGCGGCTCAAGGCCGGCCCAGTGCTTGCCCTGCCATGTCTCTGCTTCTTTAGACATCCACACCTGACCACCAGGAACCCTTCTGGATTCCCCAGCTCTGTGATCATGTGATTGGTCTGAATCATTGTTTCTGTCACCTGACCTCCCAGCTAGTGTCTGGAGCCCTTGGAACCCCATTGTCATCTCTAGGGTGCCCACCATCAAGACTCCCCCCAGTGGTTTACATGCAAAAATAAAAGCTGCAGAAGCCCCCCCCCAAAAAAAAAAAAACAAGAGGGGTTTGTTTTTGTTTGTTTGTTTGGTGTAGGAGGAAGAATTCTGAAGATAGAAGCGCTCATAACTGAGTAGTGTATGAATACATTTTAAAATATGTTCTTGTAATATATGTATGTTGAATATGTTTGTGGTATGGTGTGTATATGTGTGGGAAGGGAATGGTGTGTGTGTGTGTGTGTGTGTGTGGTGTGGTGTATGCAGTAATGGTAGAGTATGTG
>NW_022196906.1:7034484-7074421 GCF_008632895.1 Mastomys coucha
TACAAAAGGGTTTTGAATGCCCAGACCAGGAGTTATGACCCCAACTGGATGCTATGAATTGAACTTGGTGCTTAGATAGTACAGTAAGAACTCATAACTCCTGAGACATCTTCCTAGAACCTTGTGAACACACTCAGCTCTGAAGGAAACAATCGAGAGAGAGGGAGAGACTGGGAGAAAGAAGGTCCATGTGAAGGAAAAGGTTCCTTGTTTAGGTGTGTGCCTAGGGATGAACACACCATAGTGAGCAGAGGGTGCTAAGGGCCTTCAGCAGATCCCTATGATTTTCAAGCTAATTAGAAGCTACAATGGCTTCCTGAACAAGGAACAATATAATTAAAATAATTTAGGGAAAGGATAATCATTGCTTTAATTAGGATGGATTAGAGAGGAAAACTCACTGCCTGGCTAAGGTTTGATTCTACTACAGGATTAGAAAAGAAAACTTGAACCTAAGGAATATTCTGCTAACAGATGGGGAACAGAGGTATAAACAAGGTGTAAACAGAATTGTCCTAGGATTCCTAGTGCATAACAATAGAGAGCACAACCCTAGAGAAAGACCCAAGGTATATATATTGTTAAGCTGTTTCAGAGTACAAATACACATTAATAGTTAATGCATTCCACCGTTCAATGCTAGTATTTTATTAGGAAAAGAAAACCTTCAGGCCAAAGTAAGTTCATAACATGACATTCACTTCCCCTATGCTCTTGAGGGTTTGTCCCCCCAAACTTGGTATAATAACCTGCAAAATAAAGTCAGAAATCAGTACTACTAGACACTCCTACTCCTTTGAAGACATTACCAGTAGGAGCTCAGTCTACTTACCCAATTCATTTCACAGAGCTACCAAACAGCTGGCAGGCTCAAATAGACTTAGTATCATTTGAAAACCCAGAACTTGGAAGTTAAAAGAACCCTATCACAAGGTTGACACCTTAATCTCACTCACGTCTGGTTCTGTGGTTGGCATTATCGAGAGATTGATGAATCTCCACTCACTGATTTTATGTCTGTGAATACTGCATTTGCTACCAGCCCCAGTCTTCATTGGTACATGTGGTCATTTTTCAATTATCAAGTGACCTATATTGATAAAATACTGCACAGCTTTTGAATATGCTCTCTGTATGACAGATGCAAATCTATCCTTTGAGTAATAAATTGTATTTAGACATTTCTAAAGCAATAAGGTGGACAGAATCTTGTCTTAGGTGCAAAGATTTGAACAACCTGCTTCATGTTTAATCTCTTTTTATCTATTACTGGATTCTAATAAGTAAAATAAGTATTTTTTTCCTTAACTGAGAAAGGTAGCTAAGGAAAATTGGTTCAGAGTTTCAAACTTCAGATAGAATCTACCTAGATTTGGGCATATTAATCTCCCTCCCTCTTCTCTGTTCTCATTTGCTCTCCATCTAGCTTGACCATGAAATCTCAGTGACAACTGAGTAGAGGATGCCATCAGCCACTATCCTCCAAATGCTGCATGCTTAGAGCAGTAGCAGGCATCCAATGAGGCAGCTATGTCTTCTTCACATAGAGAGAAATTCAAGTTGTTTTTTTTTATCGATCCTATGACATCTTTGCTATTTGACAGTCCCAATGTCTACACAATGCACAGAGAAAAATTGTACAGGCAATCATTCTAAAGCCTACAGCTTAATAGTATCAGAAATGTCTAAATAACAAACCATGTCTGAATGAAGGAGAAAATTGCTATTTTGTAGAACAGAAATGTTTTCCACAAAAGATGCCTTAATGAGAGGTTAGCATTTGATAAAGCAGGAATAAATGTTTCAACAGGCAGAGTAAACAGTAGAAACAGCAATCTTAGAGGTACAGAACACACACTGTAGTCAAGAATAACTAATTCTAGACATTTTATTTTATTTCTATCATTTTACTTTCTTTCAGGAATAAAGCTGCTATCTTTTCTGGAGAATAGAAAATGAGGTAAGTCCACACAAGACACTGATATAAGAACTATACTATCATCCTCATTAACAATACTATCCTTAGCAAAACTAATAATTACATGTAAAATTTCATGAAGTGCAATGTACAGTGATGGACACTCAGTCTACATTTCCCATCCATCTGTTAAATGGTAATTCATTTCAGAATAATAAGTTATGCTCCCAGAGAGATTATCCCTCAGTCACATATTCACTCAGAACAAGAGGAAGATCCTGATATAACACCCACACTTGGTGTCTTAGTTAGAGTGTCAGTGCTGTGAACAGACACCATGATCAATGCAACTCCTATAAAGAAATTTAATTGTGGCTGACTTACAAGTTTAGAGATTCAGTCCATTGTCATCAAGGCAGGAACGGGGCAGGATCCAGACAGACATTGTGCAGGTGGAGCTGAGAGATCTACATCTTCATCTGAAGGCTGCTGGAAGACTGGCTTCTAGGCAGCCAGAAAGAGGGTCTTAAAGCCCACACCAATAGTGACACACCTATTCCAACAAGGCCACACCTCCTAATAATGCTGTTCCCTGGGCTAAGCATATACAAACCATCACACTTGGGGAGAGTCCTGGTACAGTGCCCACATTTGCCCCTCTTTGGAAATCTTTCCCATTACCTGTGTTCAGGATGAAAAATGATGGTTAAAAATGGGCAAGTTGGATCTCAGAGACCTTGTAAGTCACTGATTTGAAAGAAGTATGGTCAGTTCTCCCACATCTATAACAATGATGACCAAAACCATCCAATTCATCTTACTGCTGCTCCACGCTCATTTGCTTGGTTTCCTGTGTAACACAATGGTGCAGAATACACAGCCCTTGGAGAAAGATCATCAGAAGTAAGACTTTAACTTTTGATATTTTGATATCCGTTAGAATATAAAGAGTTCAAACTAATTCACCCACTTTACACTGTTTTTATTAATTGTACCATTTCAGCGCTGCAAAAAGATATAAGCTAGGAGAAAGTGGAAGTGTGGAGAAGTCAATTACACAGATACCAATGACTTCTTAGCCCATGGGAGCAAACAGTTCAAGGTTGTTTGGTTGATTACACAGAGCAAAAACTTCCAGGTTGAAAATGAAAACGGGATCATCACCAGCTCAATTTCTAAGGAATACCTTTATTTTTTAAAGATGACACTGTGGCTCACAGCTTTGTCCTTGAAACTATAAACTAACATGTTTGAAATGACCACAGCTCTACTACACATTGCTGTGTGGTTCTGGAGAAATTCAGGTGTTTTCCTGATTTAAACATCATTGACCTTAGCTCATAAACATTTAATGAAGGAATAGAAGTTAATTATCCAAAGGTCTCTTCAGCTCCAGTCTTATTACAGCCATTGTGCTAGAAGTTGCTTTTGTTAAAAAAAAAAAAATGACTAAAAAATCCGTTGGGCCATTTATTCAAAATATTCATTCCAAGTTATGAGAAATATGAAATGTCTACAAAACAAGACAGGTAGTATAAATGAATATCTTCAAATGGATAAGACATAACATGGGATTATTGGCCTCCTTCAGATACTGACTATTCAAGAGAACATTGTTTGAACTCCAGGACATTTGGCCAAAACCTATCACACTAATTCCTAAGTAAAGAATAGATATGCCATCTGACAACACAGCTGCCATTTTTACCACAACCCCAGCTAGCTTCCATCATGTCTCTTCTTCCATCTTCAGCATTTACTTTCAATTATCATCCATCTCTGGAGAAAACTTGGATTCAACTATTCCAGGCAGCTTTGAAATAGATTCGTCTCATTCCAGACAGCTCTGAAATAGCTTAGGGTGTTGCCTGTGTGCTCCACTTAGCGCCTGCTGAATTTGTTAGTGCTGGGCAGCCTGACTTTCTTGCACTTCTACTCTTGATTTCCGTGCAACTTTCCACTCTGATCTAACTTCTAGATTTTTTTGGGGGGGGAGATACTTTTGAACTAACTTCATTATCCACCCTTACATAACGGTTCTTGCTTTAGCTCAGTGCCCCTCTTCTTGAGATTACAAACATACTTGTGTGGATAACTGGTATCTCCAATACCAATCTTTGTATGTTGTCTTATCTATGCCAATAGCAAAGTGCTAATCTCACCTCCTAACTCACTGTATTGGCTGGCTTTGTGTGTCAACTTGACACAGGCTGGAGTTATCACAGAGAAGGGAGCTTCAGTTGGGGAAGTGCCTCCATGGGATCCAGCTGTGGGGCATTTTCTCAATTAGTGATCAAGGGGGTAGGGCCCCTTGTGGGTGGTGCCATCCCTGGGCTGGAAGTCTTGGGTTCTATAAGAGAGCAGGCTGAGCAAGCCAGGAGAAGCAAGCCAGTAAGAAACATCCCTCCATGGCCTCTGTGCCAGCTCCTGCTTCCTGACCTGCTTGAGTTGAGTTCCATTCCTGGCTTCCTCTCCTGGTGATGAACAGCAAGATGGAAGTAAGCTAAATAAACCCTTTCCTCCACAACTTGCTTCTTGGTCATGATGTTTGTGCAGGAATAGAAACCCTGACTACGACACTCACCTTTCTTCTTCTTGATTTAGAAAACTCAGTCTGATCTAATATATCTTTTTGCTAACTACCTTGCTTTCTTAAGCCTTATCAGTCCAGGACATTGATGAATTGCTGCAAAGTCATCATAGAAAGAGAAGGCCCCCATTCAGATTCCTGAGGGCTCTCTGTGGTGACAGCAGCAACAGCATGCTGGTCCCAGAATAATCACTTTAATGACTTCCAAAAAGCAAAACAAAACGCTTAGACTCTCTAACAAGTGTCTCTGAACCCTCATTTGGCTAGTCTTATAAACCAAATCCACCCACCAAACTCTACATCAGTATTTCCACCCAAGTATCTCACACATGTGGGAGACCCCACTCCTGTGGAAGATATTACTCATGTGGATGATCTCACACATTTAGGTGTTCTCACCTACAAGCAACCTCTGGCCTCAGGCTCTAAAAATTTTCACTACTACCACCTACTGACATGTATTTGTTTGTTTGTTTATCTTCCAATGTTCTTTACATCCATTATGTTAACAGTTGCTTCTCTGAAAAAAAATGACTGATAACCATCATTTGTCCATTAACCTAAAACAAGTACTCATCAGATGTTAACCCCTAAGGAAATTGCTTATATACCCCAAAGAAAGGCAGTGTTGTATTAGTATCCATCAGTAAAACCCGGGAAAAATGCATAGGCTTACTGGTGATATTCCTTAACAAAGCCCACATATCAGTACATAAAATGGAATGAATCCTGGTTTTGAAGTGCTTAGATTTTTGCAAAGTTTATATCGTGTTGAGTTTCTGGCTTTATTTAAATTAGATTTTGACATTTAAGTTTTCCTATACTGAATTTTCTTTCCTCTAATTATTAGTCTGTTTGCTGTGATAGATAACAGAATTGGTGCCAGAAGTGGCCACAGGAGACAGATCCTGGAATATGGGATTTGTATATGAATTTTGTCTCCTCTTGTAGTTGCAGACACCACAGAGGAGTGAGTGGATTCATCCACCAAAAAGAACACCACAATGATTGGTGTCATAGTTTGGCTCAAGTAGGTACATGAATACTCATATGGCCACTTCAATATCTGCATATATCCTGAGCATAAATTAGAAGGCATATAAAAATAAGCAAAAGCCTTCAAAATAAACTAAACACATACAAAATGCAATATGTATCTTTTGTAGACAAGTACATATTTTTAAAAAATCAAATACAAAGTTTAGATATGAAGATTATAGACTCTTAAAGCCATCCTTTGAACCCATACTTTCTCCATGTTTCACAATGAGCTCTAGAACCTTCACTAGTGAACAAAACACTGCTAAGACTGAAGGAACACATCTAGTTAGGCTCATAAAAATGAACATCTCAAATCCCCTAGGCACATAAGGACCCCTGACCTGCAGAACTGGCTTTTCTTCATGTGAGAAAAATAGACCCCTCCCATTAGAAAACTCTTAGACCTCACTGAGAGAAACTACTGTGAAAGAAAACTCACCAGATGCCAGTTACACGGCTTAATCCCTGAGGAAACTGTTTATATTCCCCAAAGGTTGGCTAGGTTGTGTTAGTTTCCATGACAGAACACTGGCAAAATGAGTAAGCTTACTGCTGTCACTCATCAGCAAGGACAAACACATTAAAAGAATGGATGGAGTAAACTGCACATACTAGGCTATTTGTGGGGTATAGTGCAAGGAGTCGCACCCTCATTTTGGAAGGTTTCTTGTCCTAATTGGAATTCGATTGCTGTGGAGAAACACCATGACCATTGCAATCCTTAGAAAGGGTTGGCTTACAGTTTTAGAGGTTCAGTCCATTATCATTATGTCAGGAAGCATGGCAGTGTGAAGCAGACATGGTGCTGGAGAAGGAGCTGAGAACACTATATCTGGATCCACAGTCAGGAGATAGAGAACCTATGCCAACAAGTCAGTGCCTCCTAATAGAATCACTCCCTATGGGCCATTTTTATTCAAACCACCAGAGTCTTTATCCTTTAGCTCTTAGTTGAACGGATATTGACAGTGGAGACTGTGGCAACTGAGACTGGCTAGTGACCTCAATAGTAAGAGCAATCAAGTTGCCAGAATAGCAGAAATGAAATGACAGGACTTAGAATTGCCAAAGACAAGATGAGCAAATACACCATAAGTGTTAGCACACAGGGTTCAGATCATGTTGACCTTCAGAGATTCCAGCAAATGCCAATTCTTCTCAATGTCTCTAGGACTGAAACAGATAAGAAACCTATAAAGATACTCTTTAAACCACACAACAGGAAAAGTATCCCTAAGTCTGGTGGCTAAAACTTAACTTAAGCCATCACAATGCCAAGTCATGACTTGCCAACAGCTTTTTTAAACTTAAGGCAATGCAGAGAGCAGAGATCTCGATTAAAATTAATTGCGTTCTGCTTGACACTAGTGTATTATTATATTCCTTGGAGCCCTTCTCAAAGTACACTACAGCTGAGTTACTAGAATGAATATGAAGTACAAACTAAGACAAGAGCCCACCTTTCTTTGGCATTATTAGACTTGATGAATTGCCATTTGTCTGGAAGTCCAAGATGTCAATCAGATGGTTGGGAGTTATAAAAGGAGTTTTGTACATTTGATAATGAATTCAGTAAATAAATAGATCTAGTGTGTGTGTGTGCATGTGTGTGTGTGTGTGTGTGAGAGAGAGAGAGAGAGAGAGAAAGAGAGAGAGAGAGAGAGAGAGAGAGAGACAGACAGACAGACAAGGAGAGACAAAGAGACAAAAAGACACACACACGGGGGTGGGGCTAATTTGCAGTGGTCCTTGACTACATAGTTAAGAGAACCATTTTGAGAAATCAACAGAATGCCTAATTTGGCATTTTGACCTATATAGACACATACATAGTAAAAAACAGTAATTAATTAGACCATCTTCAGCTTGCCTAGCTACCAAAATTGTGGGTCAAAAGCAATAACAAACTGCTGGGTTGTGTCAGAGGTTATTGTTGACCTCAAAGCATTGTACAAACACAGTCAGATACCAACTGGAATCACGGTTGTATTGAAATTGGATAACTGTGGACAGGAACCAGATGATGAATCTAACAGTTGCTGATGCTCCAGAGATGGGATCACTGAGCAATGACACAACCCGGTCACACTGTATGGAACATAATTTTTCCCTTAGCAATGTGTCATAAAATAAACCCTAATTTTATTTTATCTAGAAGGGGTAGGATGATATCTTCTTAGTTTTCATTTAGAAATGAGACAATTGGACTACCTTTTGAGCCAATCATAAAGACCCCTTACCCACTTTTGACATTCTACAAAGAATCACATTGATCAATTATCTTTAAGATGGTAGCTGATAAACAGAGATATTTTAGATACTTTATAAAATGCAAACTAAGCCATAAAGAATCCCATAAAACTGTTATCATAGAGAGAAAAATTCAAATGGATGAATTTAACAACACAGACTCACACTCAAACATGACTGTGAGTGACAGCAATAAAAGAAACAAGTTCAGACACTATGTGCAAAGGCCTACTCTCTATGAAGAAATGACTGACACATGGGTATCAATGATGGCTTATCTGGGTGCCCAACAACTTGAAAAGAAGTGATTAAAGACCATGACAAGAAATTGTTCAGGTGCTGAAAACTGATTCCCTAGACTCAGATAGTATGCAAAAGCAAAGAGCATTTGTTGTGCTCAGCATTTGTTTGTTTGTTTGGTTGGTTGGTTGGTTAGTTGGTTGGTTTTGGATTTTTCGAGGCACGGTTTTTCCATGTAGCCCTGGCTGTCCTGGAACTCACTCTGTTGACCAGGCTGGCCTCGAACTCAGAAATCTGCCTGCCTCTGCCTCCCAAGTGCTGGTATTAAAGGCATGCACCACCACCGCCTGGCATGATCTATATCTTGGTGGGTTTTATATCCGGGGGTCTGAGTGATGCTATGACTGGTTAGGGTCTTGCTTCAATCATACTTGACTAACTATTCTTGTATCATGCCAAGGACCTCTTGTCCACAAGCTTGGCTAGCCGTCCTTTTGCAAGGTGGTGAAGGGCTCCCTTTTATATAAACCTGTGTTTGTTCCAGTAACTGACTTGCACAGTTCTGGGAAGTAGAAACTCAGGCCTGATCTCCTGAACTGCTAGCTCACAGTCTGTTATGAAGTCAGCCTGGCTCAGTCCAATTCACTCCTTTCAGGAAAAGATCTTCACCAACCTTGCATCTGACAGAGGGCTAATATCCAAATACATAAAGAATACAAGAAATTAGTCACTAACAACCCAAATAAACCAATTTTAAAAATAGGGCACAGAGCTAAACCAAGAATTCTCAGCAGAGGAATCTCTAATGGCTAGAAACACTTAAAGAAATGATCAGGGTCCTTAGTCATCCAGAAAATAGAAATCAAAATGAATGTGATCTTGATTTAACTTTAGTAAGTTGTATCTGTCTAGAAAAATCATCCATTTCCTTAAGATTTTCCAATTTTGTGGAGTATAGGTTTTTGAAATAAGACCTAATGATTCTTTGAATTTTCTCATTGTCTGTTGTTATGTCTCCCTTTTCATTTCTGATTTTGTTTATTTGGATACTGTTTCTCTGTCTTTTAGTTAGTTTAGCTTAGAGTTTGTCTATCTTGATTTTCTCAAAGAACTAGCACTTGGTTATATTGATTCTTTACATTGTTTTCTTTGTTTGTAATTGATTTTAGCCATGATTTTGATTATTTTTCCTGCCTTCTACTCCTCTTGAGTGTGGTTGGTTTTTTTTTGTTTTGTTTTGTTTTGTTTTGTTTTTATAGATCTTTCAGGTTTACTTTTAAATTGGTGATATGAGAACTTTCTAATTTTTTTTTTTTTTTTTTTTTTTTTTTTTTTTTTTTTTTTTTTTTTGGTTTTGGTTTTAGTGCTATAACCTTTTCTTTTAGCGTTGCTTTCATTGTGGCACATAAATTTAGGTATGTTGTACCTTCACTTTCATTGAATTCCAGAAAATCTTTAATTTCTTTATTTGTTCTTAGACCCAGAGATTATTGAGTAGAGTTCTTTGGTTTCCATGAGTGTGTAGGCTTTCTGGTGTTTATGTTGTTGTTGAGGTCCCGCTTTAATCCATGGTGATCTGATAAGTTACAAGGTGTTAATTCATTTTCTTGTATCTGTTGAAGCTTACTTTGTGACTGACTATATGGTCAATTTTAGATAAGGTTCCATGAGGTGCTAAGTGTTTGAGTGAAATGTTTTGTAGATATCTTAGGTCCATTGGACTGAGGATGTGCCTAGACCTGCTGGAACTAGATACCCCATGGTGAGGTGGTACCAAAGGAGGCTCCCCTTATCTGAGGAGATGGGGAGGGAGAATGGGGAAGGTTATTTGTAAGGGTATGACTGGGCAAAGAGGAGGCTGACTGTGATTGGGATAAAGTCAATAAAAAAATGAAAACTTCAAAAAATATCCCCCCAAAAACCCTGAGATTCCACCTCACACCCATCAGAATGGCTAAGATCAAAAACTCAAGGGACTGCACATGTTGGTGAGGATGTGGAGAAGGGTGAACATACCTACATTGCTCATGGGAGGACAAACATGTACAACCACTCTGGGAATCAATTTGTTGGTTTTTCAGAAAATTGAGAATAGTTCTACCTAAAGACCCAGCTATACAATTCCTGGGCATATAGCAAAAGTTGTCCCACTATATCTAAATGTTCCACTAAGGGACACTTGCTCAACTATATTCATGGCAGCATTATTAATAATATTCCCAAACTAGAATCAACCTAGATGTTCCTCAACTGAATAATGGGAGTTAGGGAAAGTACTGAAGGAGCTGAAAGGGTTTGCGACCCCATAGGAAGAACAATAATATCAACCAACCAGAACCCCCAGAGCTCCCAGAGACTAAACCACCAACCAAAGAAGGACCCGTGGCTCTGGCTGCATATGTAGCAGAGGATGGTCTCATCTGGCATCAGTGGGAGGGGAGGCCCTTGGTCCTCTGAAGGCTCAAAGCCCAAGTGTAGGGGAATGCCAGAGTCGTGAGGTGGGAGGGAGTGGGTGGAGCACCCTCATAGAAGCAGGGGAAAGCTGGGATAGGGGGCTCTTGTAGATGGAAAACTGGGAAAGGGGATAACATTTGAAATATAAATAAATAAAATATCCAATAAAAATAAATTTAAAAAAGAAAATGTGTATGGGTCTCTTACAACAGTCATGCACACAGAAGTTACTTTGGACCTGTATTAATCTTTACTAACGAAGATACTGGCAGTCTGGTGGGAAAAGTACATCTACATCAAGCACTCTGTGTTTCCTGCCACCTCTTTATGAGCCCAATGAGCACACAGAAGCTATGCACCCATTCAATCTGAGGAGGGGCCCTTCCAAATCTGACTTAGCCATTACTACTTCTGAGATTCCATAGAACTGCTGACAGTTTCCCAGTGTGGACAGCAAGCTGATTGATTATACAATACCAACAGCCAACCAATTGGTAGAAGGTTGATTACACTGGCCCTGTTCCATTATGTGGGGTCAGCGACAGGTGCATATATCCCTGGTATAGATTATTCTCTCTCAACACCATTCACAAAGCTATTGTTGCCTGGGCTATTTTACTTGACATCATGATGATCACTCATTGTGATCATTTTCCAAACAGGATTCCCTGTAGTCATGCAACCTTCTAAAATCAAAAGACATACATAGATGGGCTTATCTCCATGGAGTCACTAATATTTTCTATTTACTTGATATTCATATATATTTGTTTCCAGCCTTTCCTTATCTCTGTTGTTACTTTATACATGCACCATAGGAGATAACAATTAAAATTTAGTTTCTAAGACCCTTAGAAGTTCTCCAGCCAAACTGTGTCTTCAGAGTCCTATTGCTAACTCCAGGAATCCATCTCCTTTCTCTCAGAGCAAGGACTTAAGGAAACTTGCAATTATAGATCCTTTCTTTTCCCCTTTGACACATAAATCTTTTTAAAAGCTCCTTGCCAGTTTTATAACACAGAAATGTGTTTCTCAAGGTCCTATCCCTTTGAGATGTAATCATGCAGGCAGATAGGACCTTTGCCTCCAAGTTTTCATGGTAGAGAAGGAACCTGGCTCTCTTTAACCCTCACTTAAACAATTGCAGTCAATTCCTAATAGTTTTTAGTTATCCCTCTTTAAAATTCATCCCCCCATCTTCCACTGGAATGTTCTCCTTAAGGAGGAAATAGTACCATAGTATGTAGTACATAGTGGCTACATTTTTTGCTCTCTCTAGATGGAGGTTGCTGCCAGCAAAGGGCAGCTACTTTAGCAGCAATGCCCTTCATTGCATAGGCCTATAATCTGAGTTTCCAAACCCAGAGCATCTAAACCCTGGGATCTTAAAGTTTATGACTCCAAGATTTCATATGTTAGAGGCTAAAGAAGGCCAATGCCCAGTGGTGTGAGCTACAAGTTCCCAGCCTTTGTGGATTGTTGGAACCCTCTACTTTTACCCTCAGAAGCTCTATTGAACTATTTTAATGACAGAACATGTGATTCCCAAAGTCTTAGCTCTTCAAAGCCTTTCGTAGTACCTCTGATTCTCCCTTTTTCTCACCTAAATATTTGCACTATCCTTTTTGGTCTTAGATGCTGTCCTAAGTTACCATCTGAATTCTTAATAGTTTTGTAGAACTCTTAGCAGGCTGTTGTTGTTGTTGTTGTTGTTGTTATTATTATTATTATTATTATTATTATTATTATCTCATATATTATATCCCCACCACATTTTCCCCTCCTTCACTTCTTCTTAATCCCTCTCCCTCACATCCCCTTTCCCCCAGATTCACCCTTCCTACATTTCCCATCATAAAAAGTCAGGACTCCCAGGGATATCAACCAAACATGTCAAATCAAGTTGCAATAAGACTAGGCACATTCCCTGATATTAAGGTTGGACAAGACTACTCAGTAGGAAGAAAATGGTCCCAAAAGTATGCAAAAAAGTCAGAGACAACCCCCCACTCTCACTACTAGGAGGCCAAGCTATACACCAATAAGTTAGACTCTTACAAGTTCCTAAGTTGTCAATTTATTCTTTGTGATCCCCTATGAGCTCTACTTAGTTCATTCTTTGGGAATTTTGTAGTATCTTGAATCCTTTTGGCTGCTACAATCCTTTATCCCTGTCTTCTTCAAGTTCCCTCTAACATTTGGCTGTGGATCTCCACATTTCTTCCCATCAAATGCTACAGAAACCTCTCTGATGATGATTATACTAGGTTCGGGTCTACAAGTATAGCAAAGTATCATTAGGAATCATTTCACTGACTTTTTTCTCGTCATGTTTGGTTCTATCCTAGATCTCTTGTCTATCTGTCTCTGGTTCCTGATCATCCACACAGTGTTAGGCATGTATCCCTTTACTGGCATGGGTCTTAAGTTGGATCAGTCATTCTGGCCACTACCAGAACTTACGTGCCACTTTTATCCCAGCACACTTTGCAGGAAAGATAATTGTTGGTTGAAAGTTTTATGGCTGGGTTGGTGTCCCAAAATCCCTCTACCAGAAGCCTTGCTTAGTTGCAGAAGGTTGTTGGTTTGGGCTACAAAACCCCCATTATTAGGAGTCTTAGCTAGGGTCACTCTCACAGACTCCTGTGAGTTTCCAGTTCTGCCTCACATCTGATGGACTCCCCCATTCCAGTCATCTCTCCCAATACTCTCTCCATCTACCCACCCCCAACCTAATCTCTCCTGTTACCATCCCCACCTGCCCCAAGTCCACCCATGACATCTATTCTAGTCTTCACTTCCCGGGGAGATTCATGTATCCCCTTTTGAGCTCTCCTTGTTACTTAGCCTCTCTGGGACTATGTATTATAACATGATTGCCAATAATCCTCAAATCATTCCACAAAATAGAAACAGGAGGAACGTTGCCCAATTCATTTTATGAGGCCACAGTCACCAGGATACATACACTAACTACACAGAGAATCAACAAAGAAAAAGAATCACAGAACAATTTCCTTTATGAACATTGATGAAAAATACTCAATAAACTTAATATAAGAACACACTAAAAGTATCATCCACCAGTATCAAGTAGACTGAATGCCACAGATGCAGAGATAGGTCAAAATATGAAAATCATCCAGTATAATATACCATATAAGCAAACTGGGAAAAAAACCCACATGATCATCTCATTATATTCTGAAAATGCCTTTGGCAAAATCCAACATGCCTACAGGATAAGAGTATTGGAGAGGTCAGGGATACAAGAACATACCTAAACACAATAAAGGCATTTTATACCAAGCCTATGGTCAACATAAAAATAAATGGAAAAAAATCAAAGCAATTGCACTAAAATCAGGAACAACCCAAGGCTGCCCACTGTCTCCATATCTATTCAATATTGTACTTGATGTTCTATCTATAGCAATAAGACAGCTAAAAAAGATGAAGGGGATACTAATTGGAAAGGGGGGCATCAAACTATTACTATTTGCAGATGATACCATGTACGCATAAGGAATGCCAAAAATTCTATCAGGAAACTCTTATAGCTGATAAACACCTTCAGCCAAGTGGACAGATACAAAATTAACTAAAAATAATAATAATCAGTAGTTCTATATACAAACAACAAACAGAAAGTCACCAAAAAAACACCCTTCACAATAGCCATTAAAACTATAGAATATCTTAGGATAACTCTAAGTAAGTGAAAGACCTATATGACAATAACTTATAGTCTTTGAAGAAAGAAATTAAAGAATCTCTGATGATGGTAAAGACTAGGAGTAGGCAAAAGATCACTTCTGGAATCCTTTATTGAAATCAAATGTGCAACTCTGATGATAGGAGAGGAGAACCCAGACCAAGTCTAAAAGAACCTCATGGCTGCATATAGTCAGAAAAGAGGTATGGCAAGCTTCTAACAAGTCTTCCAAAGAGATACAGCCTCCTGTCTCCCAATCATATACTTTTTGCTGAATCATTGGCAAATATGGTCTTACCTTTCCTTTACCTAGTAGGTATGACAAAGTCCAGAGAGGAGCAGTCAGTGTCTTCTGAGGAGTACAGTCAGTGCTGTGGGGATGCCCTTGTTGCAGGACAGTTTAAGGCACCAGTGCAAGCATCAGTGGTTGTGACTGAGATAATATCTTCACTGAAAGTTGAGGGTTTCACACCAGCCAAGGTTGCAATTTTTTTTTAATTTGGAGTTATTTTTTACAAGGCATTGGTGAAGTATTCAACGCAGTGGAGAGATCAATATTACAGACTAAATGTTCAATTAATAAAGGGTAATGCTTGATTGACAATTTCTGGCTTAAGATAACCAGACACAAGGAACAGATCTGATAGCTATCAAACAAACAAAGAAAAAAAATCAAATAGTCCTGGTCCCAGGAAGAAAAAGTAAAGAAATAAAAAGAGAAAATCACACCTGTGTTAAACATTCTGCAAAACCACATAGCTGAATCTTCTAGGGGTACTTTCAGTCCCTCCATTCATTGCTAGTGGAGATTTAACCATCTTTGTGAATAGTAAAACATTACAATATATTCTCAGAAGATCAACAGCATTTTCATCAACCCAAAGGCTAAAACTGTCAGCAGCATCGGAGGTTTATAGCAAAGTGCTGTCTGCTTTCCTGTGCCCTGCTCAGACTGTGTGCCCACCAATGTGTTTGGTAAATACTTTCATTACTCTCAGTGTTCTACTTAATAAAAATCTCATGTAGCTACTTCCACTGGAGCATGGTATTTGGAAAAACTTCCCAGAACTTTATCTTTCATATTTGGCTTGAGGATAAAATATCTTGTACTCTCTTTAAAAATGAAAACTGTGTTTTGTATCTATATCTGCGATATTTCCCTTACTTGGAAGCAAAGCAAACAATGCAGAGTGCTCACAATAGGAGATATCACCACATTAACATTCTTCACACTATTTAACAGTGCATAATTTCTAAAATATCCTCAAGGGCTTGAGTCACTTTCTGTATCCTTACTATTCCTTCCTATCTGTCTCTTTTTATAACTCAAAAGCCATATTGTTCTCAGAGCCAGACAGGCTTGTTATCACAGATACACAAGAGGAAGCTTAAAGGAAAAAAATGGACTACCAATACCACCAACTTTACTCACATGTTTTGGAGGCCACATAAATCAAAGAATTTTAAAATAACTGTTATATTAACAGGAACATACATAATGAAGTAGAATCTAAAATCTGTGCTACATTTTAAGACAAATGATAAAGTAACAGTGCAGTAGAAGTGCAATCTTTGTGGTTCAAAGTACTCTTTTAGGAAAAATCAAGATGCACATGTGGATAGAACACAATACAACCTTTCATCTGTCTCATAGATGGGCCTGTGTCTCATCTTCCACTAATAACTGAACCCTGTCACTCTGGATGCTGCTCCTTTAAGCCTGCCTCTTAGACACATGGAACTAATTACTTTGGTGTCTGCAGACAAACTTTCATTATGTAGTTTCATGCTGTCAATCCATGTGCTGCTTTCCTCATCTAGAGAACATGTTCTCAAACTGTGGGTCAGAAACCCACATGGGGTATGTAACTGAGCATGGGAGTCACAGAAGAACTAAAAGCTAAATGTGTGACAAAACAGTTGGGAAAGCTGTAGAACGATCTATCCGGGAGTATTCTGGGATGTTCAAGAGCAGCCTGACAGTCCGAGATACAAATTAAAAAGCTCATTGGTCACATAGTGGCAATCTCCACTTCAGTTCAGCTTTGCTCTGTTTAAGATGCCTATTTAATGAACCCTCACTTGGCACAGATGCCAAGAGAGCCCATGACAAAATTCTGAGTGCCAGGTCTGCTGTGGTCTGCAGTGTGATCCGTTGTGGGGAAAAAATTTTCAAGGATGTCTCCGGGAGAAAATGCTTTTCTGGCACCGGAGGCTCCAGGCAGAGGTGGGAAAACCAGCACAACCTTGTGATACAATGACTTTTTACATAGTATTTTTGATTGCCAAGAGCCAGATGGGATGATTTTTTATTAAAAAAAAAAAACTTGAATTTGCAGCTACAAGACAGAATTGAGCTCAAGCATCTTCAGTTACTGAGTGTGTAATTCAAAGCTGTGCTTCCCAGCTTTGCATTGTGTTATTACTCCATGAAGAAACCTTCTTAGACATCTTTTTCTTAAACTTCTTCCATGAAATTTCAATAATGACAAACATAATGTATATGTTTATATAGTGTCTATAAAAAGAGTAAGCAGGCTTACTCAGCAGAGTTGAAGGGCTATAGGAAATCAATGGCTGCCTAGATGACAAATCAAGCTTCTATAGGAAGACTGAGTTCTCTGAGAGGTTAAACAGTCCCAGAGGTGACAAGCACATGTACATGTGACTAGGTAATATTTTAAGTTAAAAGTTAACCTAAAAGTCTAAAACATAAGAAACATCTTTCTGACTTGTGCTTTCCATTAGAAGCATCGCTGAAGACTGCAATAAAAAGGAGGAAAGTTTATCCCTCAGCAGGAGACCTGGCCCCAAAGGAGAAAGCACAGAAGAGTGGCGAGGCAGACTAGCTCAGCTACCACTCAGGTCCAGACCCAGGGCTTTGAGTAGCCCACCCAACATCTACCTGTCTATGAATTGCTGACCTGTATGAGGAGATGGGTCCTGCAGAACCAATGGGGCAGTTCCTCCAAGATACAGGGAAACAACTGGATATCTGAGAGGAATCCTGATGAGGATTCAGTATTGATGGTATAGCAGAAGCCAGAGGTCTCCAACCAGATCAATGACTCATTGCAGTGAATATTTGCAAGTAAAGCTGTTTAGGCAGAAGTGTATTCTCTACTGTATAGCATACTATGACACACCATTTGCTTCCATGCTGAGGTATTTTGGTTATTTGTTTGTTTTATTTTTATTTATTGTTTTCTTTTGATTGAGATAATGCAAGGGTGAAGGGTAGATATGGAGGAACAGGGAAGTGTGGGTTTGGGTGGATGGTGTTAAATTCACTAAAAATAAAAAAAAATTCTTTTAAAAAAAGGAGGAAGAAGAAGAGGAGGAGGAGGAGGAAGAAAGGTTCTTTACTTGGGACTTATAGCAAGTCTCTAAACTGGAGGTCCTCTAAAAAGCTGAACACTTTCAGCTTTTTTAAATTTTAATTTTTAACTTTTTAAAACAATTTTACAGCAAAATAGATGTACAAAGTGTTCCCAATTACTAATATAAGGCCATTAGTCATGATTTAAAAAAAAAGAAATATTGGAAACATCAAAAGCAGGAGAGATGGTATGGTGGTTACAACGTCTTGTTAGAAGTCATGAGTTCTGAGTTCTTATCCTGACACCCAGAAACAACCAAGCATCCTGCAAACACTTTTAACCCCAGCTCCAAGAGATCCAGCGCCCTCTTCAGGCCCCGTGTGTGCACAGGCTGGCCACATACCTAGACTCATATATGTGAATAAATAAAATCTCTTTTTGTAAAAAAAAAAAAAAAAAAAAAGCATATTTATGTCCACAGAAGACTTTCTTTGTTCAAAAAATTACTACATTGTTTTTTATAGCAACTGACTTTTCATTTCTCCAACAATTGTCTTAATTATGTGTGTCTATGGTTTAAAGAGAAAAGCCTACATATTTGTACTCATTTATTTTGTATACATGACTTTCTTATAATCTCCAAAATGTATTTGTCTTTGAGACTCATTTGTATTGTTGTGTGCTTAATTTATTATTTCTGTTGCTACATACTATTCCATTATAAGAAAATATCACAGTTTATGTAGTAATGCCCTCTTCAGGGGCATTTAGACTTATTTTTTAATCAAGTAGTTACTGTGAATAACTTACTTGTACACATTTTATTACATCATTTGTTTTTATTTTGTGCATGGTTTGTGTATATTTTAGTGCAAATACTTATATATTTCTTTAGATTATAACTGCAGATAGATGTTCTAGGTTAGAGGCATGCATGCACTCAATGTTACCTTAGAAAAAAATCAAAACACTTCCTCCAATGGTTAATGCATTCTCTTTTTCTTCGGTGTCACTAAAATTTTCAGTCGGCCACACCCCTGAAAAGAACTGAGATTCTCTTCCCCTGCATCATGGAAGAGGAGGGAAAGAAGAAGAAGAGGAGGAAGAGGAAGAGAAGGGGAAAAAGAAAAACTAGGAGGAGGGGAGGACATGGAGGAAAACCTCAGTTCTCAGAGAGCCATTGTGTATATAATTTAAACATTTTATTTGTATATGAGAAATTATCAAATGAGAAATACAAATAATTTTTAAATTTTACTAGGAATTTGTTCAAGGGTAATTGTCTTACTTTGGGTTTTATTGCTGTGAAGAAACACCATGACCTTATAAAGGAAAACATTTAATTGGGCTTATAGTTTCAGAGGCTTAATCTGTTATCATCATGGTGGGAAGCATGGCAGCATCCAGGCAGACATGGTGCTGGAGAAGGTGCTGAGAGTTCTATATTTTGATCCACAGGCAGCAGAAGGGGATTGTGTGCCACACTGTGTGAAACGTGAGCACAGAATATCTCAAAGCCAGGCCCCATGGTGACATACTTCCTCCATCAAGGCGACACCTCTGAATAGTGTCACTCCCCATTGGCCAAGCATTCAAATACATAAGTCTATGGAGCCATACCTATTCAAACCACCAAAGTAATTAAAGAAGAGTGACACATGCTGTTTCCTTACCACTGAAAGCACAGATTTCTCTTTTATTGGTTATATTTGATATTGTTTCATAATAATAACTATTACTGTCTTTTTGTTTGGTTTGGTTTGGTTTGAGTTGGGTTGGTTTTTTTGTTTGTCTTTTGATTGTCTTGTTTTTTTGTTTTGTTCTGTTTTGGTTTTGTTTGTTTTTGTTTGGCTGGTTGTTGTTTTGGCTTTGTTTAGCTACTATATAAAACAATGGGTATAGCTGGAGACACAAGCAGAACTTAGCTTTTGAAGTGCTGAAAATATAACTTCATGCCTACTGAAGCATGATGTTTGCTTTTGTTAAGATGATAAGATGCAGAATGAATTTCTACTTGTTTTGTTCCGAAACAATTAATACTACATGTAGTCATGGCAGCAGTGGATATTCTACTATTGCATCATCTTTCCACCTCTAAAACCAACTGAATATAGATTTTTAAGGGAACTAGAAAAATGGTTCAGTGGCTGGAAGTATATACTGCTCTTGGAGAGGAGCCAGATTCCATTCCCAGTACCTATATCCAATAACTCAGAAATCACCTGAAACTCCCGACCTGGAATACCTGGTGCCTTCACCTTGCCTGTGATGAAACATGCATGTATGGGGTGCACATAAATTCATGTTGCCCAACACGTACATATACATGAAAAATTAATAAACATATAATTTATCTTTAAAAAAGACTTATTTTAGACAAGGTTATGAATATATGTGGTGTCACACAAAAAATCCAAGCACTGACCAAGCTGAAATAGGAGAATTGTAAGTTTCAGGAAGCTTGGAGTTCAAAGATAACCTGTCTCGGAAACAAAACCTTTCAATGTTCTGCAGAATTAACAAATGATTTCCTTTATCTTAAGAACAAGTATTCAATCCATATATATTATTTTCCTGTAATATTTTTAAAGATAAGGAATTTGTTTTAATATTATTTCCTACTTTATTATCTAGATAAGCAATCATCTTAACTTATTCCAATATTTTTCAGACAAATTTAGTAATTTGTCATTACCTAAGAATAGTACAAATAGTGTGAACAACAGAGAATTGGCAAAGATGAATTAATAAATATGAGGAAAAAATGAACAGGAAGGATCAAATCCAACAGAAGATGAAGAAGGAAGAAATGAAAGTAAGAGGTTGAAAAAGAACACTAGCTACACTAGTCAGTCCTTCAGATGTTTTCAACCATTTGAAGCAGTGCTTGTGGCTGTGGATGAAGCAGTCTGCACAATTCTAGGGGCATAACAAACCCTTTGTTTTATGAGACTGGTACTTGTGGAATTGTTTAGTGTAAAACCTGTATGTCAAACAGTGACTCTCTTAAGCACACTGCACATTAATGTTTATGATCTTAAGAGGGGAGTTCTAGAGTAATATTCCACTTCACACATAATAAAGCTAAAGCAAAGAAAGATTAAGTATCTTACCAAGGATGCCACAGACGAATATAGAGCCAGATTCCAATGCCATTTCAGATTACCGCACTGCTGCATAGGCAATAAAACTTTTGTTGAATTGAGCTAAGATGCACAGAACTAAAAATAAATGTTCCTGTGAGTACAACAAAAGAAGTGATTTCAGGAATAAAGGATTTCACGGGTAAGAAATTATATGAGAGGACAGGAACATTACAGCACCAAAACAAAGCAAGGAAGCTTTCTGCTGGGATGTGGACCCTGGACTAGAGTAGGGAAGAGATCAGTTTGAAAAAGAAATCTACTCTTTTACCAATTTGTTGTTTGACAACTACATATGTCGATATAATGTATTCTGATCATACTCACCCCCCACTCAGTCCTGTTTTCTCACTAAGTGACCATCTCTCTTTTGTGGTTTGTTCTGGTTGTTTGGGCTTTATGGACTACTGGATTTATTCAGGACCACTCACATGGCCATGAATGTGAAGTGGCTACATCACAGAAGACAGTGACTTCTTTTCTGCCCGCATCACAAACTCTCTTTTTGCTGTGGCATTTAGCTCCAGTGTAAAAAGAAAATGGTCCCATGGGAATTGTCCATAGGATATAGCAAACAGGTAATGCTGTATTTAAAAAAAAAAAAAACTGCAAAGTCAGCCTTAATATTCCTAGCTGAGTCTTTTTTTAACATCTGTGCTTGCATGAGTTTCTGCCATGAATGTTTACAGAGAGGTCAGAATAGATTAGAATCATTGTAACTGAAGTTGTAGACAGTTGTGAGCCCCTGGTATGGGCATATGGGACTCCAGTCCTTTAGGAAAGCATTAAGTGTTCTTAACTTTAGTGGGACTTTCTAGTACCCAGCAGTGGATGCATAAGACACAGAGATTTATTAATATTTATTTTAGCTTAGACTTTTAGCTGGGCAGCCTCTCATCTAGCCCAATCTAAATTACTCTTATTCTATCCCTATGTTCTGTCACATAGCAAGTTCTTTACCCCTCTTCACATGCCACCTTCATGTCCTGCTGGCAAATCCCTGCACCTGAATTCTTCTCCCAGAGGCCCTTTCTCTGCCTGAAAGTTCCACCCTCCAGTTTATTCCTAGCTATTGGCCATCAGATCTTTATTAAAGCCAATCAGTAAGTAAGGAATGTGAATATTTACAAACAATGAGGCCAGTGATAGGCCATAGGTACAAAACCAAGACATGACTTAGCTCTCTGCCAGTATAGCAATCACCCATTAGTTAAACAGAGACAACCTTCACATAGGGCACCCCAACACTTCATCAGTAAGCCATCTGTCCATCCTCCACCTGTGCATTGTACAGCATGATGCCAATATTCTTCAAATAACAAAGGTTCCATTTAAGAAGCCTCAATAACAGAAATGGAGGAACCATGCACACACTTTAACTCTGAATTGATAGAAACTATATATTCCCATTGCCTTAGAGTCTTTCTGGATTTTAACTGATTGTATATAATCTCTTTCTCAGCTCTAGAGCCAAAGAAGCCTTCATGGACCTGCTTCATGGACCCTCCTAAAACTACATACAATGTAAGAATAAGATTAGTTTTATGGTACCTATCTTTTACAACTAATTGACTGGGAAGATAAGCTAAAAATCTGACTGGGACTAACTACATGGAACTCTTTATATTGGTCTTAAAAAAGCTTTTTAGGACTCTAAAGACTCATGAAATCCTATCAGAGATATTAATAAGGACTCTTCTGCTCTATGAATATTGAAGCTGTTGTTGACAATCTATAATAGGTATTTCATATAAGGAAGTGTATTCATCAAATTTTGCATATGTTTGTCTTTATGTATATTATCTTTTTTCAACTCATCCCTAGTTTCATGATCTCATGTCCACTGAATATTTTTGTTGTTGTTTTGGTTTTTGGTTTCGCATTTGTTTTTGTTTTGTTTTTGGTTGTTTTGTTGGGAGGTTCACTTTGTTTTCTTGTTGGGAATGAAATAGCATTATATCAAAGGCTGGGGACAGACTCACAATGTGCACACATCTGCTTCCAAAAGTGCTGAGATAAAAATGTGAAACACCATCCCCAGTGCTGCTAAAGGTTTATTTTCTGGAATCTCTACACATTTTCATACCCAGATGCATTTGTCTTTTGCAATATTACAATTGCCCACGATGTTTCCTTTAATGTGAAAAGTATAATAATCTCAAGACAGTATAAGTAACTAAGTTTACTAGGAACCAGAAGCAAAGGAAGTGGAAACATCATATCATATGTTTCCATTTGTTTGCATGTATACCTGCTATTCAGTAGTTTCACACAATGGAAACACGATGCATCTGAAACCCATGACTATGGGTTTCAGCTTTCTGCCAGTTGTGACCTTTGTCTTCATCATTCTCTGCTTGGAAAACAGTCCTTCTCCAATTTGTTCTTGTTCATGTGATCACGTCCACAGATATTTGAGGACAATTTCTCTTTAAAAGTTTTAAAATGACTTAAAGTACAACATTAATTCAACTGACAAGCTAAACTCCTCATCCTCATGTCTGAGTGTCTGATAGTAGATTGTCAACATGAAAAGTCACCAAGGATACAGGCCATTGGGTGTTCTTCTTGGTATTATCTTGGTTAAGTTGAATGAAGATGGAAACTCTTCCCACTGTGAGTGTCATCATTACCTGTACTGGGATACTGGACTTGTATAAAAAAAGGATAAAATGGGATGAGCAAACCATTTGTCATTATCTACATCCTAACTAAATATAAAATGTGACCAGTCACCTCAAATTCCTGCTGTTGAGAATACCCAGTCATGTTGGTCTGTGCACTTGAACTATGAGCCAAAATAAACTCTTTCTTTTGTAAATTGATTTTTTTTTCAGGATATTTCATCATAGTAACAGGAAAAGTGACCAAAATAGCATGCACACATGGGATCCCAAAGTTAGACAGAGATGGGAATCTGAGCCTTCTCCAGTTTTCCCTGAATGTGTACATAACCCTGATTAATAACATATGCATAATATGATAATAACTATGCATTTGAGGATCTTCTGGATTTCAAAGAACATATAAGAGATCATCTTGAGATAGTATATAGATATAATCCTAATTTTTTAATGTTTTACCATCAATTCTTCATTTTTCCATACTGCCATAATTGGCTCAAGCAATTGCCACTAATTGTTTTAACACATAACAGTGAACAAAATTTTGACCACTTTGGGGAAACTCTGATGCAGGTCAAACACACACATCCTATATGTAGCAACCTTTCATAGTGGTCACATAATCAGAGTAAGAACTGGGATTCATGTAGGAGGACTAACATTGCATAATATCTGAAAAGGATGTGAGACCACTGATATTCAATGAAATTGCAAGGCACCTGGATTTTAAGGCTACCAAGAGATAGAAATGAACAACTGAAATACCATAGAGTTTTCTGGTTTTACAAAGAGTACACCATTACGTTTAATAATAGCTGACAAGATTATTGCAAAAATTTGTTCATGAATTTTTAAATTGGCAAACTTCTTGGCATTGCTCTTATTGCTTTTAGAATTTTCACACATTTTATCTCCATTTTTCCCAGCGGTGTTATCCAATGCTTTGTTTAGAGAGGATAGATGCTTACATTCTGTATGTGAACCTTAATTACAGTGAGCTTTAGAGACATTTATCATGAAATCCTTATGGAAACATATATAAATATGAGCTGTTTAATAGCACAATTAATCATATTGAGTTAAATAACTTAATATAATGAACAGGGTAATTAATAAATTGGTTTGTAACTACAGGGAGCTCTCCAGTGACTTAGCTTTTGCTCAGATATAATTTAGAAGCTCCTGAGTAATTTTTGGTAACCATTTAGAAAACTTTTCAAAGAAATTGCTTTAAAATTTTTTAAACAAAATAATTTAGGTAAAACTTTAAATTTATTTTTAAACATAAAAAATAGAGAAGCACCCAAGACAATGTTCCTTATTTGGCTTTTAAAAGAAATGATGTTTGTCAAGAAAGAAAAAATAATAGCAACTTGTAAATGAGAGAGAACATGAGAGAAAAAAACTATGTGTCAACTACTATGTTGTGACAGGGCAAAGTTATGCCTGATTTGAACACATGCACACAACTGTTCTTGATAACAATAGTGAATACACCAGGCAGTGGTGGCACATGCCTTTAATTCCAGCACTTGGGAGGCAGAAGCACTTGGATTTCTGAGTTTTAGGGCAGCCTTGTCTACAGAGTGAGTTCCAGGACAGCCAGAGCTATACAGAGAAACCCTGTCTTGAAAAAAAACAAAACAAAACAAAACAAAACAAAAACCAATGGTGAACAAGTAGCTCAAAAGTAATTTTTAAAGATTTTTTTATTTGAGTATGTGAATATTTGTGTCATATATATATGTAATACATATACACTGATATATATACTTGAGGAGGTAGATTCACTTGGGATTGGAGTTAAAGGTGCTTATGGGCAACCCAACATGGGTGCTGGCAATTGAATTCTGGTCTTTTATAGGACCAGTACATGTTCTTGTGCCAAATGTCTGTCCTCAGTTCCAAAGGAATCCATGATATGCAGTAGACACACACACACACACTTACATATATACATATATTAAGTGTGATTATAATCTTGTGTGAAACAAATGATAAATATATTTCCTTGACAGGCAGACACATTTTAAAAGTGTGTCTCCCACCTCAATTATCATGTTTTAGTAACTCGCTTACAATAATTAGAAAAAATGTAGGAAGAATTGGGAATATGCAATGGTCTTTAAATTATGGTATATTAAACTAGCAGAATGTCAGTCTATCTTCTTAATCTAGAAAGAGCCATGTCAAGGGAAAATTTGATATTTCTATGCAGTTTACAAACCAAGATGTTTGGCAGTGAGTTCCATTAGTAAACAGGTCATTAGGCACTAGATTCATCACAAAACATACAAAATTAATGCTTAGATAATATGTGCAGAGGTGATGGACACTTGAATATTACTAAAAGTATAGTTCCATTCTCAGTTCTCAACTGGTCATAATTATTTAGTGTGTACATAGTAGCATAATATATTATTTAGAAATCTTAAATTTATCAAAACATAGGAAAACAGGTACAATTTAAAAACCAAAAACAATGAAAGATTTTATAAGGAGACTATCCATTAATACACAAAAACAATATGACAATGGAGTTAGGGGCAGTGAAGGTAAGGCTTTTCAGAGAAGATTATGTGTTGCAGTTTTCCTTTGAGAGTCTAGTAAATAAGACTTATAAGAAAACAGAGAGAATGAGAAACGCCTTTCCCAGAATCTAGTAAAAGATCAATTAAGAAAATTTAATGGTAATTTTTTCTTAAGTCATTAGTAAAACAGTGAAACATGGAAATAGAATTGCATTAGATATAAGTTGACTTAGAAGGTTGAACTGTAGAAAAGATGCCTTAGCTTTGGGGATAACCAAAACATGAATGGAACCAAGAAGAACTGTTTATTGTTCAAGAAACTCTAAACAGAATATCTACTGGAAGAGCATTAGAGATGATCTGGAAATGGAATTAAGTAGAGAGTCTTACTTCTGTACGGAGGAAGAGCCAAATAGCCAAAGTGTATGGTGTGACTATTATTTCATTATTCCTGGTTTACAAATCTATACCAACTTCACAATTCATGATCAAATATCAACTAAGCATTAGCGGAGTATCAAGTACTGGCTTAAAAACAGGCAAAGAACTGATCTGATTCAGTTGTCTTTTTCTGGAACTTCCTATCATATAATAATTGCTAAGAAAAGATGAGGCCTAAGAGCTTTTTAAGGATTAGCAAAGAAATTTGTCAGTGGTGCAAAGAAAAGATGTAGGATCAGAAAGCCTGTAGAAGAAAATGATTTCTACACTAAGATGGAAAATGGTGGTTAGCTCCCTAAACTGAGAAAAATGGCTAGGTATATTAGACAGATGACTGATAAATGCTACAATAGCTGGATGACTGACAGCTAGTCTCAGGAAGAACATAGAGCAAGCATTAGAAATGTGACCTAAAGGGGTGCATATTTCTCAGAGTGAATTGCTAGATACATAGTAAAATGTTAGCTATTTTTAAAGTGTTTATCCATATCTGAAAGCTATGAGATGGTTAAATACTAGAATAACATAATCACATTAATATTTAAAAGACTTCAGGTGGGATGAGCTGTCAAGACACTGTAGAAAAGTTCTGAGGGAATGGTAATGACCATGCTAGGGGTTTCATGGAGATGGAGAAAAGTTGACATAATCAGAAGAGACTTGGGGATTAGAATGGGGATTGATGTAAATTCAAGGTGAAATTGGGATTACAGCCTTCAGGAAAAGGGAGATAGTACCAGGGATAAATTTCTGACTGAGTTCTAACAGGTCTGAGTGTATTTTATATGGTGTCAGATACAAAGAAAGGACAAAATTGAATCCATTTTCACCATTCTTAAGATTGCTATTCCTAAGAACACAGAAGTAGTGCTTTGTCAAGTTCCCATGAGAACTTGAGCTAGATGCATGCACACATTTACATAATTTAGATTTGTCTGCCTACAGCTAAGTTACAAAGGATCAGAGCAAGACATTTATCCTCATTCTAGGTAAAGCACATCTACTTTCCCCTTTAGGTGCCTACTATTTTTTGGTCATTTCTTCTGCACAACATGATCATTGGTAATAAATCTAATTCCAGTGTTAGGCCAATGATCAAAAGAGAACCCCAAGACTAAAACACACTAATGTGTTGCCATAAACAAGTTGCTAGCTCTAAACTTGTCTCAATCTGGTCAATGGTAAGCTAGCAAAGTAGAAAATTCACTTTATTATGTAAAACACAAAACTGACTCTGCCTTCCCAAAAGTTGATGCATACTATTCAAACTACTGCAAGGAAGACTTTACGAATCACCTTAGAGAAATAAAAATGATTGTTATAAAGATAATCTGTCCACACATTGTCATGGCAACTGTTTTTGGTTATTCCTGCTGTTAAGAAGGCATTGATGACCTCTGGAGAAAACAATCTCCCTGAGTCTTCCATGAACCTACATGATTATTCACCCCATCTCCACAGCTCCCGAACTGCTCTCCATTAGCTAGTTTTAGACACCAGTTAAATATTTCTCAATCTACCATCCTTGCAGCCTTGTAGAAATTGTGTAGGCATGGCTGGCTGAGGGAATGTACTAGCCTCTTTATTGTAGGAAATGAGGATAGCACTTATTCCAGGTATTGTTGTAAGTTAAATAAAATAGGACATATGCAGAGTATTATGGGTATAATGCACCCTGTTTACTTAGTAGTTGGCAAATATTTATGTGCATTTTCTATAGCAAACTATCTTGTCCCTACAACTATCACTGGAATTCCCATGAGAGGTCATACCGAGATGTACACCGATTTCTAGTCTTTTGACCCTTTCCAGGACAGAGTCAGGCACCCAGAAGAGTTCTGGACTTAGAAGGGCTAGCAAACCTAAAGCTGGTAAAGTCATCCTCCATCATTTTTATATCTTTAACCCATTCCTCAGTGGTACAGAAAAACCTGAGAAGATATTTGCTCTATATGTATAGATAAATCATTGTGGTCTTCATGCTAAATGTAATGGGGTCCAATGTCAGTAGGTAACTATTTTTTTCTGTTCAAAAATAGGAAGCCTGTCAGTGACTCCACAGCTTGGTCTGGTGGCTTTTTAAATCTCAATATGAAGCGATATTGGGTATTGGACTTTATCAATGTGGGTGTTAAATCTCAAAAAAGAAAAACATCCTGTTTTATGAATAATTTTGTGTCAATTGCTTCTAAATTAGATCCATATTTCTCCTGTGAATTCTTAATTAGTATCTTTGCTCCCATCTAATTCAAATTTAACATTTTTTTGTTTTCTTTACACAGATTCTATTTCTGTGTGACTCTAAAATTCTCTCTCTAAAAGGGTGTTTTTGAAAGGGTCCAGATGGTACTGATAATTATTTATTATCTTTAGCTTCAACCATTATCTGTCATCCAATCTGTGAACTTGCAAATCTTGTTCACACTTGGAGTTGCTGTTGAAATTCAATGGAAAAAAAAATCTTAAGTAGTAAGTGAAGAAGAGTCAGGCTTATTATGGGAGTAGAAATACTTTCAAAGGTTTAATTAAAAGGCTGATGATTGTACTGTCTTCACAATGGGGTTTTATGCCTCTAATCTTTTCTGCTCATCTCCAATTTGCTGAATAATACTCAAGTATATTTCCAAAGAACATGTCATAGTGTAAATTAACTTTTATCTTTCACCAGAGTGAATCTAGGTGGGGCAGGGGGATAATCATTGAAGTGTTTGTGCCAATATAACAGCTGACTAAAGGCCTTCAGTTAATTTTCACTGAAAGGACATGACGACATTCCTCCTTTTGAAAAAAAAAAAACTGGAGGGGTGGTCTCATAACATCAACATCTGTAAAAGTTAGAGCTTTTATTACTTTTATTACTTTGTTACTTTTATTCTAGGACCAAACCTAGAAAAGTCTGATACATTGCAATTATTTAAAGTCACTGAAATTGTCTTCCATCCCTTGTGGAACACTTACAATGTACTTACCAGATGTTAGCCACCCATAATCATACTGTTTAATACTTCCCTACATTTTGTGTTTCTACATGATACAACATTTATTGCATTTTACTATGATTTATTTTCATTTTTTTCTTTTAGATGACCCCCATAAAACTCATTGGAGTATGAGCTGGACTTTTATATCTCACCTTGCACAACATCTATGAAGAAATATCAAAATAAACTTACTTTTTTCTCATAATTATTTATGACCACTTACAATATCATACACAGTAGAGTATGTATGTGTATGTGTGTGTGTATCTGTGTTTCTTTAACCCATCCTAGAAAACTTCTAAAGTTCCACTTCCAGCATGATAAAATAACTTATAATAAATACAGTCAACCTCTGCTAAAAAGCAACTGTGAAAGAGAACAAAAACACACAAAGTAAAATTTCATAATCTGTACAGCAGGTACCTCAGAACTGACACTTATGAGAACTGACACATGGCTATTATCACATGACCATAACATACAACAACATGACCAGAATATTCTGCCACATAGTCATACTATACCAAGACATGATCATACATTCTACCACGCAACCATATCATTCCATGACATGACCATAACATTCTACCAAATTGCCATACCATACCATTACATGACCATGCCATTCTAACACAGTACATACTCCCACTGCTTCCTAACATTTTGGGGCTTATTTTCAAGACATAGATATCAAAGTGAACTGCTGAAGCAGAGATAATAACATAGGTATTTTGAAACTGAAACTGAAACTGGGTGTGAGAGAACTCCAAACTGGAGAACGTTTGACTAGGTGGCAACATTTTATATATATATTTTTAGCACAGAACTTGATCAAGGGTGGGACTTCTCAGAGCAAGACTCTTTGAGAACAGCAATGACTGCTCCATAGTGGAGGCACACACACACAAATGCTAACAACTTACTGCCACAGAATCTAGTCAAAGTCAATAGAGCTCTCTAGCCATCCCATAAATTTAGCTGATACTAGAACATCTTATAACCAAGAATCACTTCCCAGAGTTCTTGTCCTCAAAGAGTAGTTTCTCAATGTGCAACAGGTAACCAGACAGTTACAGAAGTCCACAGAGTCAAAAAAGTTTTCATACCAGTACCCAATCACTATTGCCTTACCCCATGCATTGACCATATCATAATGATTTGCACAGATGAAGAAAAAGTAAATGTGAGATGTGTCACATCCAACTGTCAACTACAACACAGTGACCTGCTGAAAATTCTTCAGTCCCCACTGTAGAGCACTGACTGTATAAGATTGTTATTACTGCTATATACTTATTTCTTTTATTCCATCTTAAAAATGTCCTTGATGAAGCAGTTTAATTTCATTAAACTTTGATATTGCACATATATTAATAACCTTCGTATATGCATAAAGCTCCTCAGCTGCATACTAAAATAAAATAGATATCTCAATAAGTAGCTATACAATAATTTGAATTACAAGTTAAATATTTTTTCATGAAATGTTTCTACTTAAGATCAATTAAAAAGAAGTTCATGTATGAATACTTTATAGATACATCCTCAAAGCTTAATAAAGTAAAAATTTATGAAGATAAGCCAAGAGTACTTGTGTTGATAACAAAATTTAAAGTATCAAGTAAAAAAATGTGATTTGGGAAAACTTGCATCTGTTTCCATGGTAATGACAGAGTCTCAATACTTAATAGCTCTGTAAAGGCATGGCAAGTATAAGTATCCAAGAAAGCTTGTCAACAGGGAGATCATCATCAACAGATGTGTTCCAACTTATCATCGTGGCATGTTACAAAATCCTGCCTGAAGAAATTTTCCTTTAAACTGTCAACAATGACCAGCAGATATTAATGTATCTAAACCTGGGTTTGGAGAGATATATGGCTCAGCAGTTAGGAGCACTTATTGCTCTTAAGGAGGACATAGTTCATTGCCTAGCACCATGTGGGGGCAGCTCAAAACCATCTGTAACTCCAGATCCAAAGGATGCAGCACCCTCTTCTAGCCTCTGCAGGTATCAACACTCATATGATACCTCATACTTATCCGCACACATACACGTGAATAAAAATAAAATATTTAAAATATTATTTGAGCTGCTGAATAGGGATGCAAGTAACCTTTGTCTATTGTTCCTGTATAGAGAGAAAATGTTACATGCATTAATTAATTATAGATTTGTTTGTACATTTTTAGCTGTTAGCTGTGTGTAAAATCATAGTGTCTATGAATGGGAAGTTATTTCTCCTTTCATGGAAGCTCAGTCTGTGAAACTTTGCATGCTGACTTTGCATTTTATCCCACTACCTTTAATTCTCCAGAAAAATCTTCAGTGTTGATGTAATTCTTGGTTCAGTCACTTTCTCAGGAAACACATCTCATTAACTTCCCTTTAGCCAGGTACCTCTTACTGTGCTAAGTATGGGTGAGAATATGATGTCACAAGCTTAATCAAATTAACTGTCTATAAAAACCACTTTCAGAATGAGGCTGGAGAAAAAGCTCCATCAGTATAATGCTTGCCTTGAGAGAGTAAGATCCTGAGTTCTATACCAAACATAGGGAAAAGTGGCAGCATAATGGATAATCCCAGTGTTGGGAGCAGAGACAGGTGTGGCTCACTCGCCAGTCAGTCTACTTGGTGCATTCCAGACCCATCTCAAAAGAAAAAAACCATTGCAAAAGAGAGAATGACACCTGAATTTCTTCTCTGGCTACCATGGATGAACCCATGCACACATTAATATATATACATACACACCACCACCACCACCACTACCACCACCAAAAACAGCAACAACAATAACAATTACTTCCAAAACCAATCCTAGTCCTGTCTCTTTTACAAAAGAAGACACGGAAGGTCTAATTTGTTTAATCAGAGGTAAATTCTGAAAAGCAATTAGCAACTTTCTCTATACATTCTGTTATAATCCTGTCTTCTTCTAAAATACAGTTAATTTTTCAATCAATGAAACTTAGGGATTCTGGCTCAAAGTATTAGAGGTGTCCTGTCTTTCTGTTTAACTTCCTCAGAGTACAAACAATAACTCCTCTTTCCATTCAACTATAGCTTATGATGCCTATTTTCTGAGTTCTGTACATATTTTTATATTATTTCTCTGCCAGAAGTGGAGTTGGTGAAATCATTTTCCCTTCTCTAGGCTGCCATCTTGTCCAATTGATGGATTCCTTTGCCTTACAGTGTCACCGCCTCACCAACCAGCAGAAATAAGGAGGTGACCATGAACTCTTCTCCAAGCAGTTCATTCAGGCATCTTGTACTACCGAATCATTCATTCATCCCTCTCCTTAGCCCCCAGAACACGCAGGTTAAATACTTTCCCTGGTCCCAATCAGCATCAGCTACGCAGTGAAGCATAATAGGCTGCGGGAAATCATGCCAGCTTGCATCACAAACTGGAGGCACTCAACTTTTCCAAATAAGGACTTGTTATTGCGATGCTCTCTGCTCTGGCAGGAGGCCAGGCGCCATACTTAGGGTGGCAGCTTCGGCCCTCCATAGTTCCCCCTTTTTGTTTTAAACACAACAGGCAAGAGTAGAGGTCTGATCTCCAGTAACCATGAAAAGGACATTGCAATGGCCCTACAACCTAGTGGCCAGCCAAGTTGGTGCCATGCCCGCCCTATGCCTTTTTCCTGGAGGTGGGACCTGGGGCATCAACCCACATGCAATCAGACGTGCAAGAGACCTCTAGAAGCTGATCTCTACTGCAGTGCTTAGCCTCGCATCCTGAGCGTGAGGAAGAGCATACACTATTCATTCAGAATAGTTAACCAAGCCTTTGGAGATTGTCCTGCCTCCAGGGCTGCAAATGCTTGCACTACCAAGGCAGCCTGTCATTGCTGCTGGACCTGCATACTGCAGATGCACCACAATGCCAATATACTGACAAGGACCAGTAAAGCACCCACAGTTCCAATACCTGCCCACTCTTTCAGATAATTCATAGCATGAGAGATCCAGGATGTCAATCCACTAGCAAGGGACAGGTCAACTCTGGTGGAATTCATGTGGACTATGGCTATGCGAAGATCCTGCAACAGATGATCCAATTCTCTAGACCACCTCCCTGTAAGATACATTGACAATTGTCTAGACAAGTTCTATTGGCGGGGGCTTCATGATTAAAATTATGAAGGGGTTCAAACCATGCTGCGGTTTAATTATACATCATCACACACCTTTACTACTAATTTTCTCAACAAGCTGAAAGCATAAACTACCTTCTAAATATATACTAAAATTACCTTCAACAGGGCTACTTTCCCTATCAAATAGTAAATAGGGCAACTGCAAACTACTATTGGTATTAAAAAAATCGAGGAAACATTTGAGCTGAATATCTCAAAGGCAGAGGCTTTGGGAACACTGATAGAATTCCCCAACGTGGCTCAGCTTGCACCAGAATCAGCAGAAGCATCAGCAATAGCATCAACCACTTTATCTTGAGGTGGGGCGCTTTTCCTCATAAGCCGTTCAGTAATCCAAATGGGATCTCGGTGGTGCTGCGGAAACACACAAACAGATCCTCTCGCCCATGTCAATACCGGATCCGGGCCATGCCATGAACCTGTCAAAATATCCTTCCATTGCACAAAACCTTTAGAAGTGGAAGAGGCAGATACATGCCATTCTGCGGTCGATTTTCCTTCATTATCCAATTGAAAAAAATTAAGAGTAAGGAGAGCAATAGATATCTTTTCTCTCGGGGTAAGGCCATAGCCTATTCCCCCTTTTTGTTTTAATAAGCATTCTTTTAAGGTCCTATGAGCTCTTTCCACTATTCCTTGCCCCTGTGGATTGTAGGGTAATCTATGGATTAAATCAATATGCATTTGTTTACAAAAGGACACAAAAGAAGATGCAGTATATGCTGGGCCATTATCTGTCTTTAACTACTTAGGTGTTCCCCATGTGCCCCAAGCCTCAAAGCATTGATTCTAACATGTCTGGCCTTTTCTCCTGCCATAGGGGAAGCAAAGATGATTCCAGAGCAAGTATCTACAGAAACATGCACATATTTTAGTTTTCCAAATTCAGGTATGTACATCACATCCATCTGCCAAACATGAAGGGGACAGAACCCCCAGAGATAATCCCTAAGGATGGTTGAAGTATAAAAGGAGCACAGTGGCCACATGACTTCACAATATCTCTTGCTTCTGTCCTGGTAACTGCAAATTTCATTTGTAAGGTTTTTGCATTAACATGAAATTGTTCATGAAAATCTTTAGCTCTTCGGATATTAGTAGCCATAAAAATAAACACAGCCCTGGTTGCTTTATTGGCCACATCATTTCCTTCATAAACAGACCCAGGTAATCCAGTATGTGCCCAAATATACTGCACAAAAAAAGGGAAATTTTCTTTCTTTAGTCAAATCCTGCAATTGTTCTAATAAATGGCTTATTGGGCTATTAACTTTTATTTTTCCTACCAACTCTAAACCTTTCAATAAATTAACCACATATTGTGAATCAGATAATAAATTAAAACTCCCCTTCATTTCTCTAAAAACCTCAATTACAATTTTCAACTCAATAATTTGAGGAGATCCTGGTGTAAATTGCCTAATTATAGGATCCTTCCCCTGTATAACATAAGCTCCACATCCATTTTTGGATCCATCTGTAAAAATAGTTACAGCTCCTGCAATGGGACTTTTCTGGGTAATTTTAGGAAAAACAATTGGATGCTCCTTTACAAAGCACAGCAAGGGATCCTTAGGAAAATGATTATCAAAGTCTCCTGAATATGAACATTTCAAAATTGTCCAATCATCAATTGTAGCAATTAACACCTCTACCTGTTTGGCATTATAGGGAGTGATAATTATATATGGCTCACACCCAAAATACTGACGACATTGTTGAATACCTGACAAGGCTAATAAGACTACTGCAGAGGGATAATGTTCTACAGTCCTACTAATAGCACTTTTGGGATGGATCCACAACAGAGGAGCACCTTGCCACAGAACCCCTGTAGGTTGACTCTCAGTTGCCAAAATACATAATGAGATCTTTTCAACCAGGGAGCGCCGTGCCAAAAAGGCGTGCTCCAATTCCTCCTCCACCCTCTTCAATGCTTCTTGTGCCTCATCAGTTAATTGTCGAGGAGAATTCAAATCAGGATTTCCAAGCATAATGTTATATAAAGGCCTTAATTGCACATTGGGGATTCTCAAATATGGTCTTACCCATTGAATATCTCCCACTAATTTTTGAAAATCATTAAGTGTGGAAAGTTTATCAATTCTTAAGGAAGTTTTCTGTGGAACAATTTTTTGAGAAAATATTTTCGTCCCTAAATAGGCTATTACTTTTTCCTTTTGAACCTTCTTAGGAGCTATAAATAAACTTGTCTGTTCTAACTCCTTCACTAATTCTGTGTAAGCTGCATTCAACCTGGAATCACAATTTGCTGCTACCAAGATATCGTCCATATAATGAATGCATCTAACATCAGGATACTTTTCTCTAATCGGTTTAAGGGCATGGGCTACATATAATTGTCACATGGTGGGGGTTTTTGCATAACCTAATCCTTGGAGAGTTTGAGAGGACTCTTGAAGAGGCCATCCCTTGGGTCAATCCTTCTTTGCTATAATGCTTCTATCAGCACCAGTATCAAGAAGCCCTAAAATTTTCTTTCCATTCACTCTTATCTCCAAAAGAGGGTATTGATCCAAGTGTAGGCTTACAAAGGCTCCATCTGATCCCGTAGAACCAAACTCTCCTTTTCCTCGTTCTTTATCTTATGATGGAAACATTTCATGACAACTGGGAAGAATAAGAATCTGAGCTAATCTATCTCCAGGGGAGATGGAAACAATCCCTCGGGGGGAGAAAAATCATAATTTTAACAACCCCAGTATAATCAGGATCTATGACACCAGGATGAATAACCAACCCCCTTAATGCTGATGATGAATGGCCAATTAGTAACCCCACTGTTCCCTTGGGGAGTGGACCTTGGAAATCTGTTTCTATTAACTGAACGCCCATCTGAGGGGTTAGTACAAGTCTGGTGGCAGAACAGAGGTCCAATCCTGCTCTCCCCTTAGTGGCTCTCCACGCTGATTGGGTTGCCACAGGGTTGGCCATTTCCCCTCTGGCTCACTCTCCATTGCCCCCATATATTTGTGGGCCCTGAGGGCGAGTGCCCCGCTGCCCATTTTTTGACCTGGCTCCACCATAGCCTGTAGTAAGTGGCTGTCCATTAATATCTTTCACTGATCTGCATTCATTGGCCCAATGATTTCCCTTTTTACATCTTGGACACAATCCAGGTTGTTTTGTGCGGTCCTGCGTAGCTCCTGTTTCTGCTGTTCTTCCTCTATTGGGACATTGCGTTTTAAGGTGTCCCAGTTGTCCACACCAAAAGCATGTACCCGGGTTCCGCTGGTTACCTTGCGTTATCTGCATAACCACAGTGGCAAGGCCTGCATTAGTTAATGGACTGCCCAGTTCCCTACATACTTTCATCTAAACCTCAAGTCCTTTATGTTTGTAGGGAGTTATGGCAGCCTTGCATTCCTTGGTACATTGCTCATAAACTAATTGCTTAATCAGCAGCATGGCCATATCCAGGTCTCTGAAGATCCTTCCAGCTGCTTCTACCATTCTAGCCACAAAGTCTGAAAAGGGCTCCATGGGTCCCTGAATAATTTTAGTCAAATTTCCTGCAACTTCTCCCTTGTTAGGCAATGACTTCCATGCTCTTGTAGCAAGCATATTAACTTGCTCATACACCTGCAGTGGATATCCGGTTTGCTGCTGTGCAAACCTGCCCTGTCCCAAGAGCATATCCAAATCCCAGGCAGGATTACCAGCTGCTCGATTAGCAGCAGCCTGTTCATTGGCATATTCTATTAAAAAGGCTTTCCAGTCCAGATACTGACCTGATGAGAGGCAGGCTCTCACAGTGCTCATCCAATCAGAAGAAGTCATGCAATATCTGTGAAGAGCCTCTAACTGGGAAACAGTAAATGCCAAAGCTATACCATAAGTGTGGACTGACTCAGCCAAGTTCTTTATGACTTTAAAACCCAATGGTTCATGAAACCTTTGCCCTTGGGCATCTTGAAATACTGGGAAGCAATGCTGACCCCTAGCTTCCCGCCAAACTTCTGAACAAAAGGAAGTACTGTAAGTGGCAATGTTATAGTGGGGAGGCAAGGATACAGGTGGCCCTGGGGCTGTGGGCTCCACCCTAATGGTGGACTTCTCCATTTTCTGTACTAACTTCTCAAGTTTCTCTTCAGAATCTGAGCCACTTTCATCAGTCTGATCTTTCTAAGACTTTGCTGACCTCTCTTCCTTCAGCTGTTCTAATGCTTCCTGTTCCTTCTCTACTGCTTTAGAACACACTTTATCCTCCAGGCAGCTCCTAAGCAGTTTCCAGATTGGTCGCACTCCATCTTTTAAGGTTCCTTCCTCCCAGGCAAAATCCAGATCTCTCCCTAATTCATCCTAGCTGGGCAGTGTCAGGTGACCCGACACTATGAACCAAGGGGTAGCAATATCTATCTCTGACAGAAATCTTTCTAGGGTTCCTCTCTTCAATTCTATCTTTTTTGCTTTTAATAGCTCCTTAAGAGCAACAAACACGGGACAAGATTGCGAGTTCCCCATACTATCACTTTTGATTTGCCCTTAACGGGACTTTATTGCTCCACTTCCTTATTGCCTCTTCACCGAGGTCCTTCCCTTTCATCCCACCTTACCTGGGAACTTACCAGTCGACTGCCCAGTCTACAAGGAGTTCTGAGCCATAGAAGATGTCCCTGTACGGGCCACCACTTGTCGCCGCCTCACCGCCCAGCAGAAATAAGGAGGCGACCACAAATTCTTCTCCAAGCAGTTTATTCAGGCATCTTGTACTACCGAATCATTCATTCATCCCTCTCCTTAGCCCCCAGAACTCGCGGGTTAAATACTTTCCCTGGTCCCAATCAGCATCGGCTACGAGGTAAAGCATAATAGGCTACGGGAACTTTTCCAAATAAGGACTTGTTTGTTGCGATGCTCCAAATAAGGACTTGTTTATTGCGATGCTCTCTGCTCTGGCCGGAGGCCAGGTGCCATATTTAGGGTGGCAGCTGCGGCTCTCACATTACAGGTTTTAATTTCATAAGGTCCCATTTATTAATTGTTGATCTTAGTGCCTACAGTGTTCTGTTCAGTGTTTGTTCTTCTGAGTCAAAGCATTCAAGGATATTACCGACTCACCTTCTATTCTTTCAGGCTCAGTGTACCTGGTTATGTTGAAGCCTTTGGTCCACTCTGGCTTGAGTTTTATGCAGGGAAAGAAATGTGTAAGTATTTGCATTCTTCTATATCCAGAAATTCAGATAGACTAGCACCATTTGTTGAAGATGCTTTCTTTTTCCAATGGTATATCTCTGTCTTCTTGATTTAAAAAAAAAAAAAAATCAGGTGTCAACAGGTGTGTGGATATAAGCATGAGACTTCAATTCTATTTCATTGATCAACCTGTTTTTATGCAAATACCATGATATTACTATAGCTCTGTAGTATATCTTAAAGTCTTTCAAGGTCTATAAATCATTGTGTTGAAAAGTTTGAATGGGGACTGCCTTGAATCTGGCAATTTTTACTGTTAATTCTACTGATCTATGAGCATGGGAGTATTTCCATGCTCTGATAGCTTCATTTTTTTTTTCAAAGACTTGAAGTTGTTCTAATACTTACTTGTTTAAGGTTACCATGATGCTTTTGCTCTTATGAATTGTACAGTTTTCCTGATTTCTTTCTTAGCCCATTTGTGTTTGAATGTAGTTTGAATGTACCTATTTTTTTTTTAAGTTAATCTTGAATCCAATCACTTTGCTAAAGGTTTTATCATCTGTAGGAGTTTCTGGATAGAATTTTTGGAATAGCTTATGTTTATCATCATTTTATCTACAAATAGCAATGTTTTGACATCATTTCTAATTTGTACCCCCTTTATTTCTTTCAGTTGTTTTATTGCTCTATGTAGGACTTCAAGTACTATATTGAATACATAGGGAAAGGGTAGTTTATCTTGTGTTGTTCCTGATTTTAGTGGAATTGCTTTGAGTTTCTCTCCATTTAAAGTAATGTTGCATATAGGCTTGCAATAAATTGCCTTTTTTGTATGTAGGCATGTCCTTTGTATTCCTGATCTTTCCAAGACTTTTATCATGCTGGATTTTGTTAAAGGTTTTTTCAGCTTATAATGGTGTGTGTGTGTGTGTGTGTGTGTGTGTGTGTGTGTGTGTGTCTATGTTTTCATTTGGGTTATTTATACAACAGAGTATATTGACAGATTTTCATATGTTGAACCATCCCTGTATCTCTGGGATGAAGATTATTTGATCATGGTGAGTGATATTTTTTATGTGTTCTAGGATTCAGTCTGTGAATATTGAGTATTTATTATCAATGTTCATAAGAGAAATTGGTCTGAAGTTCTCTTTCATCGTTGAGCCTTTGTGTGGTTGTATATCAGAGTGACTGTGGCCTCATAAAGTAAATTGGATGAAGTACCTTATGTTTCTGTTTTTAGAATATTTTGAGAATTATAGGTATTAGCTCTTCTTTGAAATTCTGGGAAAATTCTGTGTTGAGAGCACATAGCTTTGTAACCATATGGCCATGACTTTTTTTTTTTTTTTTTTT